>NW_022107431.1:38510920-38521043 GCF_000313985.2 Echinops telfairi | reverse complement strand
CCCCCCCACGACAAGCCGCCAGCAGCAGGCTGAGCCCCTCAGAGAACATGGAGACCTGGGCCCCCCCATCTTCCTGAAGGGATGAGGGGGGTGGGCAGGGAGAGAGAGAGAGAGAGAACACACTAATTCCCAAGAGGCATGGGGGGATGTGTGTGGAAATCAGGGAGTAATTATGTTAATCGGGCTTTGCTGAGTTTACCTCATCTCACTGCCTGATTTTTCTGAGCATCCTAAGTGGACAGCATCAAGGTGCTTGTCATGTTCATTCTAATAAAATGTGCCACTGAATATTGAAAATTCAAAAGCTGCTTCCTTTTGCAAATTGATCTACTGAATTCCACTTCACTGTCATTTGCTTGTTGTTGAAAGGTTTCCACCAAAGATCTAAGTGGCAGACAGCAAGCAAATTTTTGTTTGGATTTGGTTTGATGGGGGGGGGGGCAATTTATGCACACATACATATAGACACACACACTCACTCACACACTCACATGCATACAACAGATTAAGCCAGTAAACCTGGTCACAGATAGGACCTAACCACCTTTATTATAAAAATCTTCTTTTTGAGAACTCCTTCAAAAACGCAGCCAATTCTGAATACTCCTTATGAAAGGAGTTTGTTTTGGGGAGTTTAGAGCCGAATTGTGAAGGCTTGTGACCAAAATTGCATTTGATCAAAAGGCTTCATTTTCAAAATGCTTTGTTTTGATTTTTATTCTTTTTCATTAGGTGTGGGAAATAATGCTTAGAAAATTCCAAGAAAACATTCTGTAATGTCAGCCCTCTCTGAAAGTCCAGGTCATGAAAAAGAGATTCTCCGGAGCTGGAACAGGAAATGTTTTAGCACAGTGCCAGTGGTTTCTCGGTAGGAAATGTACTTCACACTAAGGGGCACTATTATGCCTTAATTAGGTATGAAATGAATTAAATAAACAAATCTTTTGCTTTTAGCACTAGCTATCAGCCCTTTGTAGACTTGGTCACTAATTTCCTTGAATGCACTGATAGCCTGTGGACCCTTCGATTTCCCTCTCGCCTTTTAGGGGAGAAGCATACAGGGAGGGGCCATTTCTGATCCTCTTAAGAACGAAAGTTCTGGGTTTGGGCATGATTCCATTTTTAACGACAGCATACATCTTTTCTCCCTCTGGGTGCTACCGAGGACTCCAGAATCACTCAAAAATGCCCGTTTGTATATAAAATCTCTAAAAACACAAAGAATAGCACGAAGATCCTAGCCTGAAGGAGGTAGCCGGTCACCCTTGGACCCTGCAAGCCGATATTACAATGGCAATCACCGCGAGTGCCAGGATGGAAGTGTCAAGTGGTAAATATTAAATCATGAGCCTAACTCCAAATCCCTCACAGGAGATTCATGTCCTCTCATGACTCTCATCCCTTTTTATGAGGGGCTTTCAAAAAAGTTCATGGAAAAATTCCACTATCTTTTCACCCCATTTTGCCATGAACTCTTTGGAGGCCACTTGGCTTTTTTTTTTTTTTCTGCTTAGTTTCAAGGTTCTTAAAGAAACCTTTGCTTTACCAACAAAATATTTATTAGGATATAATTTTATTTGAGATTATATGCAATGCTCCAAATAGACTACATACATATAATTTTATAGTTGCTATGAGTCAGAATTGACTCAGTGGTAGTGGGCTATACGTGCATATGTTTGTTTGCTTTTCATGCATATGTTTTTATATATACATTGTGTTCCGTTTCCTTTTTTTTTTTTTTTTTTGCGGACCAGATTACCTTTCTTGAAATAGGGTGACTGCCTTTCTTCCTAAGGATTCCATTACTCCACATTTTGAACCGATGAGCAGAAACTAGTAAAACGAATTTCCTCATTGCTATTAGAGCTGATGCCTGAACATGGAGGTTCTTATCCAGGGAACCTCCAGTTTTGTACAACTGATGACTGCCGCTTTCCCGCTGACCGCCCCTCCCCAGGCCCTGGTTGTCCTCTTGGTGGTACCTGATCTTGCAAAGACAGCGTGGAGAAAGCTGGCACACTCTTGGCCCACTTGATACTCATAAAGAGAAGCCTGGCCGCTGATTCACACACAGATTCCGTGGCCACCTCATAGAGATACATTGGGGTCCCATTCACTTCGTGGGGGTACTGGGAGGGGGAAACAAAAAGACACCTGGAAGTGAGGAAATCACAGGTTTGCCAGAAATGCCAACTTTTAAATCTCATTAGAACAAAGAAGGAAATGAAAAGGAAGTCCAGTGTTCTACTGGATTGTGTGTTTGCCATAGGCAAGTAGAAACCTAGCATCCGTATCCCTCTAGCTTGAGAAATAAAAATGGCAGGGGAAGGCCCACTTCACCCTTTGGGGGCCTGTTCCTTTGAGGGGCTTCTGGATTTCCTATCCCCTGCAGCAAATTTTCCTCAGGCTGAGCCAAGTGCCAGGCCTGGCTCCCAATTTAGACAAGAGCTGCTTGTATTTGTGTAAATAAAAATAGATGTGAAAAAAGTATAAATTAATAGGCATCCCAAACACAAATATGCATATGAGTATTTTTAGAAAGGATTAGTATATTATGGAAATATTTCAATTAGACATCTTAATCATTCACAGAGCATTCCCATTCATAACTGACAACATATTCATAACACTACTTTCCCGAGCTTATTATACGCATCAAGGGTAAGAAAGCAGTATTAAATATTGTGCGTGTGCATGTGCCCAGGTGTTTGGCTTCCCTGCAGCGTGGGGCTGCAGCTGGCCCGCCCAGGGTAGATCCTAGGCCCTTCTCACTAGGCCTGGAAGGGGGGCCTTGGGTGGGTGCCAGCAGGAGGCCCCCAGGGCAGTCTCCAGGTGGCAGCCTTTTGAGGTGGTTCAGACAGTGGCCCTGACACTAGGGCCCTATCCTTGTGTAAATTCTAGGAGCTCAGGAGAAGGTGAGGTGCCAGTAAACATCAGCCAGGTCCTTCAAAGTGCCCTAATAGTTTGAGTTCCACTTCTCCCTCTCGTTAATATTAGGGACCCACAGCTTGGCTCAAAATAATAGATCCCTGCTGTTTGCAATTAATGGTCTTTCCAGATAGCAGGGTCAGCTCCTCTTAAAAATAAAAAAAATTTAAAGGGATGTGGGTTCTTCTGGTGTCCAGAAACATCTAAGACTGCCCTCTCAGCACGCACTGCCAACAAAACAAATACACCTGTACAGCCAGAATGCTCCTTAGAGATAAGATCTGTGAGACTTCCTCTCACCTAAGTCTGTGGACGTGTTGTCAGGAAAGACTAGTCCCTGGAGAAGGACATCACGCCTGGCAGAGTAGAGGGGCAGTGAAACAGAGGAAGGCCCTGGAGGAGGTGGACTGACCGCAGTGGCTGCAACCTCAGCACAATTGTGAGGATGGTGCAGGACAGGGCAGTCCTTCCTCCTGTTGTACATCTGGTTACTGTGAGTCCGGATGGACTGGGGGCATCTAACAAGTGCAGCCAGGTAGCTAAGCAAGCCTTTCTACCAGGCTCGGAAGGTCACATGTGTAAGTTGGCTCCTCAAGAGCGACTCTCCTGTCACTAACATTTGGAGCCCCTTCTTAAAGGGTGAGCTTTCACTGGGCCCCTTCCCTGCTCAGGCCAAGTGGGTGGGCCACTCTCCTCTCTCTGCTCAGCAGGCGTCTCCGTGGGCCCAGCAGGCTGCTGACCTTGGGCGTGGGCTGCGCTAGGCTCACAAGGGTCTGCCGCTCCGGGGTGGTAGACACAGCGGCCAGCTCCAGGCCATGCGGCTCCAGCTGGGTGACAGCGGTGAAGAAGGCAGGGGCGGGCAGTGCAGCCGAGGGGAAGTGAGCGCCCGCCCCGTTCTCCTCCTTGTGGCCGCGGAAGTAGAGGGCCACTTGCTTGCGGATGGTGGACGTCCGAGGGCCCCGCTCGTGCTGCACAGCTGCAAGGACAGACGGACAGACATAAGCCCGGGGTCAGACATGCAGTGAGGAAGGTGAGGGCTCGAGGCCCCTCCGTGAACCAGGAGGAAATCTGAGCCCAGAAGGGGCTCCGAGGCCCAAGGGCCCGGTTCTCCATCCGCCCCGGGGGTCCCCCCCACCCAGGGAGTAAGCTCAGGAGACCAGGTCCTCCCTGTCCTCGAGGAGGGAAGAGGAAGCTCAGAGTCCCGGGAGAGTCCTTCCCTACTTGGTCCAAGGTGACTTCGGTCCACCCCCCACCCCCCACCGCGCTGTTCCAGAGGACCCTAGCAGCAAAGGACAGGAGGTCCAGGGACCCTGGGAGAGGAGAAGAGGGAGAACCTGTGTGCGGAAGGAAACTGGGGAGATGTGACAATTATCACCAACAGTTTAAACAAACAAATTAATTCGAGGCAATCTTCCGTTTGCAGAGCTGGGTAACTTGAAGATACACAAACAAGTTTAACAGGTTGGCTGCTCCCTCCTGCTTCCGCCTCCCGTCGGAGAGAACGGCGCTCTCCGCATGGGCGCGACGCACCCAGGCGATGCCACCAGCCGGGGTTGTCACTCAGCACTGAGTTCGAGGGGAGCCCCCATGCGCCCTCCCCTACTGTCCCCCTGCCAGGCTGGGGTGTCCTCGCCAGGCCGCCACTGGGACTAATTCATGAGCGCATTTAAGGGCCTCCTGGAGTTGTGTGTCCCAGGCGCCCACAGGCCGCCCCAGACTCCTTTCTGTAGAATCGAGAGGAGGCCCTAAGTAAACCTACCTCAGCACAGGGACAGAGCAGATTTTGACCTCTTGGGAAATTTGCAAACAAGGGCTCCACATTCTACATTTTCTGATCTGTTTCCCCATCTTCCCAAGCACCTCCCAGCTCCCCAACTCACTCTGGAGGAGACTGGGATCCTGGGGCCATCTAACAGGCTTGGGGTGGGGCAGGACACAGAACTGCAGGAGACAGAAGGGACTCCAGGCAGGAGCTGTGGCGCACCCCCACAGGATGGGGGGCAGGCGGGGGGTACTTCAGGAGGTGGGGGTGGTCAGGGTTTCCAATGTGAGCCCACGCCCAGCCGGAGGGAGTTCAAGGTGGTGGGTTAGGAGGGGCGACTCTTGCAAAGAGAAGGCTACGACTGACAGGCCGAGGTCAATTCCCAGCATCTGGGAAGAAGTGGGGCCAAATGATTTACATGCATAGGCGTGCCGTGTATTTTCTGTACATATAATTTACTTACTACTCAATCAACATTAGAAGAATAAAGGAATGCGCTGATTACCGTCTTTGTTCATGTTGACCTCCAAACACTTCTTCAGCCGACACGCCCGGCACTGGTTTCTGTGCGTCTTATCCACGGGGCAGCCTCCCTGCGACAGAGCGCAGGCGGTCAGCGGCCCCAGGCTCGTGCCCCGCTGCCGAGCCAGTCAGGCGTGCGTGCGCGCCCTCGCTGGGCCGCAGCCCCGGAGCCCCGGACCCCGGCCGCCCAGCGCGAGGGGTGCGGGGATTGGCAGGGCCAGCTCGAGAAAGGGCTGCCGTTCCCGGGCTTACTTCCCGGGGGGCTGGCTCCGCGCACCTTACGCGAGCAGGCGAAGAGGGAAAACTTCCCGAAGCCGTCAGCGGGCCAGCCCGGATCCGACCCGGCTGGGAGGGAAAGCTGCAGAGGGGAGCGTCCGCCCGTGGCGACGGTGGTGGGGCGGGGAACGAGACTTTTCAGGACCGAAGACAGCGACCCGGCCCCAGCCCTCGTTAGTTTTGCACTGTCAGGTCCACCTCTTTTTGTCACGTTCTGGCTAAACCCACTTCTCTGCCGGGGGTGGGGTGGGGTGGGGGGTGGGGGCGGTGTTCCTCGCGTTTATTTTTCAGTTTCTTGCTCTCTCACTTCTGCCCCAAGCCTTAGTATGGGAACCTCACCTCATCGCCACAGCGACCCTAAAGGGTGGGGTAGGGTTTTCCCCTGAAAACTTTTTTTTTTAATTAAGAAAGTGAATTTATTCTTTTCCCCAATGATTTCCTTGCAAAAGTCTGATCTCTCCAGTTAAATTTAAGGAGAAAAGCTAGATGCTATGTATTCCCTACTCCAGGGCATTTAGTCTCTGAGCAAGGCCTAATAACTCTTTATGGGAATAGAAAGCCTCACCTTCGTCCCTCAGAGCAGCTGAAGGTTTCAAACTGCTGACCTTTCGCTTAGCGGTCCAACTCATAACCTACTAACCAGCAGAGCTCCTCACAATCGTCCCTGTTGAGAGTTGGCCTAACCTCAGCCCAGACTCATTTCCATGAGTCCAGTTTCCTACTCAGAAGGAGACGCTAAGAAGCTGGTGTGGTTAAGAGCGCAGGCCTACAGACTGGAAACCCAGCTCTCCCCGGCGTCTAGAAATGCCCACCACCTACATGTGACCATTAGAGGGGCTGTCCGGTGGACTGGCACTGAGAATATCAGCATGTTCAAGACACTGGCAAACTTTTCCAGCTCGGTGCTGATATTCTCAGTGTCAGGCCATCAGGCAATTTTTGTGGGAGAAACACTAGCCATTGAAAGAGAAAGTTGAAGGAAGGTCTCTCGTGGTATTCAGTGTTAAGTGTTTTTACTGAGGGAACATAAACTTAAATGCAAAAAGATTCATACATGCCAGTGCATTTTGTACATTTAAATATGTATATGAAGCTTGGCGCTCTCCTGCCTGGGTTTATACTTGTCTAAATTGCTACAGGTTACATTTAGAGTGGGAAGAATGGTAGCTTCATTTTACTGCAAATTCTCAAAAGCTTGCATATATTAAAGTGAAGTATGTAGATTTTCTAGTTTTTTAAAAAGTATCCTAGGGGGTGGATTGCTATGCATTAGAATGCAGGTTTTGGTTGTTTTGCTGTCACCTCCCCCCCCCCCCCAATGATACTCCTCCTATTTAAAATGTGCTGATTTGTTTCCATGAAGGTAGGGTAGAGATTCCTAACAATTTATAGATGTCCTATATATTATTCATAACAAACTAGAATATTATTTACTTGATGTTAGAATGAAAGAGAGAAAGGAAATAATTTGGGGGCCCTAAGTGGATTCTTCAGGACTTCTTCACTGGCCAGTGTAATAGCTCCATGTAAGGAGATTTCGAAAATACCTTATTATTAAATGTAAGCATCTGTCTGTCCCCAAATGGTATCTCCTCTGTACTTAGCTAAACATACTAATGGAAAATGCTCTTAAGTATGTCTTCAAACTACATCAAATATGTATTGGGATCTGGAGCCCAAGACAGCGAGGAATGCCATATCTTGTTCCATTTATTCTCGCTAAAAGGAGAGGTTTACCAGGTCAGGAACACTTCTTTACTGACAGCAGTAGGAGGAATTGATAGCCATCTCCTTTTCTCAAGTATCAAATCAGAGAGTTTGGTTTCCCAAGTTCGCATAAATGCAGGAGACTGAGGAACAAACTCACTGGAGTCACCACCTGCTTTAGCAAGCCCACATTCCTGTGGAGCTGTTGGGTAGTCCTGGGTGTATGTAGTTAGTCTGTCCATCTGGCAAAGCTGAATGTCTATACAGAACTCTGTGCCCAATTAAACAGGTGGAGGGCTGGCGAGTTCAACATAACTTGTCTGAATGTGAATGTTTTCTTGTTTTTGTTTTAATCCAAATCTACCAGAGATGACTATGAACAGAGATGGTGTCAAAAAAAAAGAAAGAACTAGCACTAGACAATGTGTGTGTGTGTGTGTGTGTGTGTGTGTGTGTGTGTGTGTGAAAGAGAGATAGATAGAGATATCTTAATTAGTGGAAAGTATTTCGCCAGTTGGTTACTGGACAGGTGGTTTCTAACTAATGCATTCCCCAGGATCTTCCTGGGAGTAGAGGTGAAGACCTCTATGCCCAAAGTCTATGGCCTTGGCTGAGAGGAGGACAAAGCAGGGGACCTAGGTTGGTATCCAAGGCTTAAATAACCTGTTACTGAGCTGGAAACAAAGTCAGGAGATTCTGCTGGTTCTTTCTAAAAGTGTTAGCTCACACTGACCCCATGTGTCCCCATTTGGCCCATGCCCTGACATTTTACCTCCATCTCGTTGAGGCTGTTCTACCTGCTTGCAACCAAAAGACAAGCAGGAACATCTAAGCAGAGTGGCAGAAAGAGATGTGGGGACTTTGGAGAGAGTCCCAGTTGTGCCTTCCTTGGGAGCCTTCTCTTCTTGAGCACCCAGGCCTTCTTCAGCAAGGCCCCTTGAAGGCCCCCTGAATGTGGCCAACAGCCCACTCCCAGAGTGGCACTTCCTCTGGGCGTTGAAACAGTAAGGTTCCTCACAGAACATGCCCTGTCTGTTCCAAGTGGCCAACACCCATGTTGGATCTCAGGTAAAGGTGGCATTGACCTTGACTCACATGCCCCTTTGATCTGCCCCTTTGATCTGCCATCCCACAGCATGGTGAAGGGTGTGGGTTTGAGCGCTGCAAGAAATGGGGGTAGGGCTTCTTGCTCCTTGAGGTTTGGATTCTAAAGCTCCTTAGCCTCCTGGGCCGGCTTTGCAGCCACTGGGCATGAGCCTCACCCAGTATCAAACTCTGTCACAGGATCCCACAAAGAGGTGTGAAGAAGGTGCTGGCATCTCATGTTTCCCCTGCTAACCGTCCTCCCTTAACTCTTTTCCCATTTCCCCAGTAAACCACGGAGGGAGGAGATAGAGGTGGGGTGGGGGTGGGAGTGGGGGCAGGGAGAGGAGAGGAAAAGAGAGCCCAGTCCCCCCTGCTGGGCAGCACTGGGTCTTCTAAGGGCCCTGGGTACAGAGGGGCATCGGCGAGCAGGCCGGGCCAAGGTACCTGGTTTCCAGATTTGCAGACATAGGTCCGATTCCTACGGATACTCCGTTTGAAAAACCCGGAACAGCCGTCGCAGGCGTAGACCCCGTAGTGTTTCCCAGAGCTGCGGTCTCCACACACTTTACAGGGGATGTCTAAAATGCGGCCTGGCCCGGCCGAAGAGAAAAGGTGGGCAGGGAGAGAGGGAGAGGAGGGCGGAGGCGAGGGAGAGAGAGAGAGAGAGAGAGAGAGAGAGAGAGAGAGAGAGAGATTGCTAAGCAATCTGACCTCTGAAGGGATTAGCGCCGAAGCTGCGGTAAAAGCAAATAATGAAGTGATTTTATAGCCAAACTTTTTTTCCTTGAGCAAGTGTCAGTTTCCTACAATGAGCATTATTCATGCACCGCTACATGTATTTGGGTCTCCTCTAATCGCCGAGCCCCATTTTGGAAGAAAAGATTACAGCCGGCCCGAGCGGCAGCTCGGCCCGCCGCGGCCTTTCTGCCCTGCGAAAAGTTGGGCTGCCTCCCGGCCCGACTCGCATAGAACAGAGCAAGTCGTTAGCAAGCGCGCGAGGAGACCAACTTGCAATGTAAAAGCGGCAAGAAGAAAAACAAACACGGCTGGAACGGACCCTGGCAGCTGGAAGGCCATCGCGTTTTCTCTGAGCTCCGCCGGGGCCCGGTGATTATTGGGATTATTATTGTAATGCTAATACTCGGATTATTAATGAGAATAAGGGTAGTGGTCACTGCCCAACCTTCGCTTTACCTAATTTTTAAAAAGGCTTCATTTTTTTGTTGTTTGTTGAGAAATTCTTTTAAGGGGGGAAAAAATCTCCCAAGTACCAAACAGTAGGGCAGGCAGAAGAGAGGAGTGGGAGATTGGGTGGCAGGTTCCCTGACAGGGCGACTCCGGCCAGACAGCCCTCTGCTTTCCACTCCCCAAGTTTGTTCCCTACCAACCCTGCTTCTGAAAAACCCACCGCCTCTTTCTCTCTGCCCCCGCCCCCTGCGGCCCAGGGCTGGGTTTTTAGGGTCCGATTCCTCTAGCTGCACCGGCCCCCAATTCCCGGCTCCGAAGAACTTTCCTTGGGACCAATCCCTTGGCGCCCACGAGCCCGAGATGGCCGCGGGGCCGAGAGGAGTAAGATGAACTCGGAGAGAAAGGAGAGACATGGTTTTCTGCGAGGTTCACGAGTTCAACAAGTGCTGCCAGGGCCGGGGGGGGGCCGGGGTGTACCCCGGCTCCCGCAAACAAAGAGGTAGGCTTTAGATGAAAGGTTCACTGAGGGATTTCTTGCGTGGTCCCCACCAGTCTGCGGGCCGCGGGCCTCCAGGAAGCGGGACAGCCGCTGCCCAGAGCGGCGGAGGGGACGGAGACTGGGCAGGGGGTGGGGTGAGGGCAAAGCCTGGG
>NW_022107431.1:38498991-38510545 GCF_000313985.2 Echinops telfairi | reverse complement strand
GGTGGCGCGGAGGGGGTGGGGAGGGAGGACTGGAGAGAGCCCGGCGGGTCCGGTCCCCCACCCCCTCGGCCAGTCCCTGCGCCAGAGGGAACTCGCGGCTGGGACCTGAGCGCCGCTGACCCGCCCCGCCTCGGCAAGCCACAAAGTTAGAGGTTCCAGAGTTCGAGGCCATCTTCCTCTGCATAGCACGCCCTCTAGCCTTGCTGGAGTTCAAGTTTGAAGCCCTCATACTGTCACCCAGCTGTCGCCTCCTTCTCTGTGGCACTTTTGATGACGCAGAGGGAGAAGTCGAGATGGGAGAAGTCTTTTCCCGCCTTCTCTTTGGGGCTGGAGGCGAAGGATCCACCTCTGCAGGACCTCTCGGGGTGGAGGCACAGTCAGCAGGGGATGGAGGCGCCCTCCACGGATTCCTGGGGCGGCTCTTTGACGGTCGCCCCCGGAGTTGCTGTGGCCGTAGATCGGCCCTTCAGCGGGCACAGACCTCGGGGCCACGGCCACCAGGCGTATTAGAAAGGGGCCACCATGCTCCGACTCCGCCATCCGGCCACGTTAAGTTAAGTTGACTTGGGGTCAGGAGACAAGCGAGTTGACCCTATTGCAAAGGTCCCTTCCTGTAACCAGCCAAGCGACCTCCGCGGTGAGCCGTGCGGGAGCTTCCAGAGGCCGGCAAACCATTCTTAACTCTCCTCGCCAGGGGGTCCCCTGGGGGCTTTTTGTGTGTCATAATTGCCTAAAGATATATGGCAGCTTCGATTACTGTAATTACCATCAGAGACTGTTGAAAGAAGTTAGTCTGGCTGCAGGGGTGACTGGCTGGGGTCTTGTTACCACCCAGGCGGGGCTCTTGGGTGACCAGGCTCTGTTTCGCAGTCGCGCCAAGCCTAGTGGGGAGGGGACACGGCCCGCTGAGCGCCCGCTTCCTCCGCCCGGGCCCCGCGTACTCCTGGGCCGCCACGGTCCCAAAGGCCTGTTTGCTGCTGCCGCGGGTGGGAGAGACCCCGCCGGAGCTGGCGGCTCCCAAGACTAAACAGCAAGTTCGAAAGCGCCAAAGTTTCCCCAACGTGCCCGACACACCTCTCCCTTATAGTCCTGGCCAAGAGCCTCGGGGCCGGCCCACGTCGCGCGGGAGGCGACCCCCGGGAGCCCAGCCTTAAGCCTGCTGCTTCTCTAGCCTCACGGGCCTCACCTTCAAGCCCCTCCTACCCGGAGGTTCTGCACCCCAAGGGGAGGGAAGAACCTGAGGCCGCTTACTTCTAAAGTCTTGCCCTTACCCTAGCAAACCCAGAGCCTGCCCTTCGAGACCCGCGGGCGTCGCCTGCTGCCGCAGAGACTCAGAACGCTGCCAGGAAGATTCCCTTGGGAACCCCTTTGTAGGGACACTCGCTCCTGGGAACCGGGGCAGCAGCAAAAAGCCACCTCCCCTGGTTTCCCAGAGGTTGGAGCCGCAAGACCAGCATAGGCCAGAGGCTAACAGGAGGCTCCAGGCTCCGCTAGGCACGCCGCCCTCGGTCCATGTCCCCTCTCTCCTCCCGCCCTAGCCCTGCAGTCTCTCACTTCATTTTGCTCTAATCTGTAAAATGGCAGCACTCAACCCAGTGAAAACGCAGCCAAATTCGTCGTGGGAAGCCTTGCATCTCACGTAGGCAGGATTTCTTATCAATCCTCAAAAGTATCTCGGACTCTTCCAACTTTCCAATAACCCGGGACAATCAGGACGTGGTGGGGTTTGTTTTGCTTTGTGGGGGAGGCAAGCTAAGGGCGGCGGGAGAACGCTGTGCTGCAGGGACAGCGACTGCAACCGGCCCGAGAAAGACTGGTCCCTGGGTCGGCGACCCCGGGAGGCCAGAAGGCGGTAATTGCGACGGCCGGTAGACACGAGCCCTGTGGCCAAGGCCCCGGCTGCCGCGCGCGCTGCCTGGGGCCTGCAAGTTCTCGGGCTTCTCAGGCCGGTTCAAGCTGACGCCCTGGCCCACACCCACACCCCGCGCTCCCACGTCTGGGGTAGTGGCCGGAGGGGGGCTTGGGTTGGCCCTGGGAACGGGAGGTTCCCAGCTAAGAAGTTGGAAGACAGTGAGGCTGGAGGACCAGAACAGGCCGCGCGCTGCCGCTTCGGCCGCCAGGCTCCCTCTCGAAAAGTATTCGGGATTAGGGATTTGGTCCACTCTTTGCTCGAGCAGTTCTTCATACTTTAAATTCCCCAGTTATGACCTCCGCGGGTTTAGGATTAAAGAAAATGTGACTTTTAAACGGTTTCTCCTTCCCACTTTGCAGGATTATTTGAAAGAGCCAGAAACGGGGTGCAAAGCATTCCATTCAAAATCCGCTTGGCGCAGAGTTGCTTGGGCGCGCTGGAGCTCAGTTTTGAGCGAGTGCGTAGTCGCGCCGCAGCCTGCATCGGCGGCCCAGTTCCCGCCCCAGTGGACCCTCACCCCTGCAGCGGACCGCCAGCCTAACCCACTGACTGCTAGGGATGCAACTCCCCGGGCCGGACTGGACCAGAAAGTGGAGGGAAACTGAGCAATTCCGACGAAACGAAATTGCTCTCCCCTCTCCACGAAACGCTCTGATCTGCGGCCTGCAAGTAGCCGGGCTGAAGTCCACCCTCGGGCTCGCCTTCCTCCCGGGGCTCGGAGCCCAGCTCCGGGGGCAGCGCCTCCCCAGTCTCCCGCTCGGGCTGCGCGCCGGGCCCGTGGCGCCCGCGAGGTACCCACTTGTTGATCCGGCCGGCTTGCTCATGCTGGCGGTTCCGGGGCGGAGCGGTGGGTGGGCGCCGCCCGCGTCCCGGCTCGCCGGGCCCGCCTCGCCGCCCGGCGCCGCCGCTCTCCAGCCGCCCTCCAGGCTGCGCGGCTCCCGGGCCGGACAAGTGCAGCGAGGTCGCGCGCTGCGGTGCTGGGCGGGCGTTCAGAATCCGTCCCACCGTGGGAATGGGCGCATCCTGGAGTTTGGCCCGGCTCTTGCAAAACTGCAGCTGCTCGGGGGTTGTTGCTAGAGACGCAGGGACAGACGGAGAGACTGACAGGCCAACGGAGGGAGGGTAGAGGAGGACGGCACGAGGGGGAGATGGAAGGACAGATGGAGACTCGGAAAGAATCTTCCTACGGAGCGCAAGGGCCCAAATCTCTGGCCCGCCCCATCCTTGTCTCTCGCGCTTCAGTCTCTGCCTCTCATGGGCTTTCGGGGTGCGCGCCGAGCTCGGCGGGGCGCCGGCTGCGGAGGGAGAACGATGCCACCCGACGCCGGTCCCAGGCCTGAGGGGGGGCTCCGCAGGACCCAGAGCGGAGCGCGCGGCGGGACCACTAGATGGCCGACGAGTCTTGCGGGGAAAGAGGCGGCGAAGTCCCGGCTTCCGAGGAGAAGCGCGGCCGCAGCGGCAAAGGGTACCCGAAGTTCATTACCCTCTGACTTTGTGCCTGTAGCGGCAGGCGAGTCCTCTGTAATATCTCCAGAGGCGCTCTGACAGGCAGCCGCGGGGAGGGGAATAGGGCGTCCCTGGCCCACTTAGCTTTTCCCCCAACTCCTGGCGGGGCCTGACGTCAGCCGCGTGCGGGGAGGGGATGGAAAGAGGGAGGGTAAATGCTAATGATATTAATGAGTCGCCCAGCGGCTCCCGGCGAAAATGCAGGCGCTTTCGGAGCCGGCGCCTCCCAGCGCGAATCAGGGAGTCAGGCGGGCTCTGGGCGTGCGCTACGGTGAGGACCGGCCCGCTCGCGTAATAAAAATGAAATCTTGGGGTTTCTGGCCAGCGGGAGGGTAGGGAAGGGCAGGGCGGGGGAGAAGGGCTCTTTCTCAAAATGCTTTCCCCCTTCTCTCCAGCGAGCCAGCCCCGTGGACCAAACTGGGCGGCGGTGCGGCTGTGTGTGGCTGCCGGCGCCCGACGCAGCCCGGAAAGTTGGCTCCAGGTCCCTCCCGCGCCCCGGTTGTGGGTCGAACGGGGATCTGGCCCGAGGTGAGTCCGGCAGCATGTTGCGACGAGCTCCGCAAAGGCAGTTCCGAGGAGCCCGGGGGCGGGCGGGGGGCTGCAGGAGCCCGGCAGCCCGGGCGCTACCCGCTTCCCAAAGCAGAACCTGCTCGTGCGGAGCCAGGCGAAACTCGGGCGGCTCCGTGGTCGGCGCCCGAGCTGCGGGAACCCGAGCCTCCCGCCCGCATCGGGGACGGCTCCGGCTCCCGGGCCCACGGACGCTGCGAGCATCCCCGCCCACCTCCCTGGGCTCCTCGTTCGCGCGCGCCGGGCGCCTAGCGCCACGCAGGGGGAGAGGACGCCTTGGGACCGCAGCTCTCTGGGCACCCCCGGAGCGGGCCAGTCTGCTCTGGGGCGGGGCCCTGCTGGGGTCAGGGTCGCTCCTCCAGCCCTGTCCTCGGCGGCGCGGGCGGGGGCGCTCCGCGGTGTTGCCCGTCCGCCCCCCGGCCGTGCGCGCCCCGCAGAGCTGGCGTCCCCAGACTCCCGGCTTCACACCGAGGCGAAGCCGCGCCCCAGCCGGTGTCCGCGGGCTAGCTGGCGACGCGCGCCCGTCTCCCCAGCACGTGACCGCAACTTTGCGCTTGGGCTCCGCCAGGACCTGAACCGCGCAGCGCCACCATCCAACCGTAGTCCTCTGGACTGCCGGTGCGGCGACCGGGGACGCAGGGTCCACTAAGGAGAAACGGCCATTTCTCAAGTTACCCTTCGACACACACACCCCCACACACACACCCTGATTTGTCGGATTCGGACTCAATGAAGGAACAGTGTCCCAATGAAGGGACAAAGCCGAAAACTTGAGGGGCTTTTTGAAGATGACGGGGAGAGAAGTCAACATTTACTTCTCTGACATCCCGACCCAGGCTGTAGCGCACACTCGAAACGCCGCGCAGCCAAAGAGAAGGGTACACGGGTGAGGTTCGGGAAACAAGGCTACGACGCCAAGACCTTTCCAGAAATCCACTCCTCTCCCAGTCCTCCTCCACCGTCACCACCGCGTTCACCAGTCCAGCGGAAGATAGATATGAGATGGGGTGAGGAGTGGAGCTCTTGATTAAAAGCCAGGAATTTCCAGAGGCAAAGTATGGCATCTCAGCCAGAACCGGTACAAGCCCAGAAGCCATCTCCCAGAGAAGATTTTCGGGAGCGTGTAGCGAGGCCATCGGGCTGAGCGGTGGAACTAGAGGGCACCTCCCGGTTCCACACTACCCCTGCCCCCTAATTCCCAACCGACCGCCCCACTGGCTCCTACTCCCGGCTGTAATTGCCTGAGCTCTTTGCATAAATCACAATGCCTTTTTGAAATCACCACGATGACTCTGGCATGATCGGTTCCGTGGCGACGGCAGCCGCAAACCGGTAGGCGGGAGAGGCCCCAACTGGGTCTCCTACCTAGTCGGGGTGGGGCCTGGACCCAGAGTGCCACCTCCTGCCGAGGCCCTGAGGGCCACAGGGGCCTCCTCTCCAAGGGGCGGGTCCTCGGCGGGGCCTTTGAGGGCGCAACTCTGGGAAGGAAGCATGTTGTGGGCAAGGACGGTGAATTTGCATCTTTCTAACCATGGGATCCAGCACGCAGGCTCCCGGGCTCACAGTAGGTGCTGAATAAATGTTAGACCACAGAAGGGGGAGTAGAGGCCCCTGCCAATGTCCCAAGAGCCCCCACCGCCTACATCTACCTGGGCACAGCTAACCACGGAAAAACCTGGAGGTGGGGGAGAGCCAAGTCCGCTGTGTAACTTTGGGCGAGTGACTGGACGGTTCTCGGCGTTGGATGAAAATACAGAAAACGAGTAGAAATTTCACTTTCAGATATTTATTTTCCTGTGAGTCCCCTCTGGAAAATGATTGACAGAAGGCAAATGCCACCTACCTCAGAAATTGCCACCAACCTCAGAAAAACCCTTTAACACCGGCCAGACCTCAGGAGATAAAGAAAAGGGAGGCACGTAATGCTACACCTCTGAGGCTCTAAAGCCCTCTGACATGGGGCAAAGAGAACCCCTAATTTCCTCCCCAACCTCTTCCGAGTCCTGAGTTCTCAACCAAAACCAAAGCCAGAAAGGGAGTGAAGGAATCTTTTATCACAGGCTGCTTACAGTTTGGCCCAAGAGCAAAGAAATAAGACCAAGATCAAGAGGTCTGTCCCACCCACCAATTCACCCATTCATCAAACACTGTACCCCTGTAAGTGCCAGGCCCTAGGGATGGATAGATAGATATGCCAAGTCAAACTCAGTGACATCGAGGAGATGCCAATTCATGGAGACCCTATAGGACATGGAATGACAGTCCCTTTGAGTTTCTGAGACTAACTCTTACAGAAGTAAAAGGCCCTTTCTCCTGGGTGTGGCTGGTTTGAACTGCCAACCTTGTGGATTCCAGCCCAATGTATAACCATTATACCATCAGGTCTATCTATCTATCTATCTATCTATCTATCTATCTATCTATCTATCTATACAGTGTGGAGTCAGGTGGAGATGTTGGGTTCCCAAAAGCTGAAGAACTGTCTCTCGTAATATAACTTAAAAAATAAAAAACTCACTGCTATAGAATAGATTCCAACTCATATGGACCATTATAGGACAGGGTAGAACCTTTGGGTTTGGGGGTACTTTAAATCTTTACAGTTCACAACCTCATCCTTCTTCCACTGAATGGCTGGTAGATTCAAAGTGCTGACTATGTGATTAGCATCTCAGTGGATACACCACTCCTTGGTATCATAGCTCACTCTCCTGCTCATGTCCCTGCCAGTCAGTTTAAGAAGAGAAGTTGACTTGTGGATGTGAAGTGGTGCAGCATCAGCCTCTGGTTTGACCCGTAACTCTTTGTTTACTCCTGTTTTTCCTCCAAGAACAAACTTCCTTTCTCAATGATTCTAAATTAAAGCACCAAAGGAGAGAGGAAAGGCCACTCCATCAGTAAGCAGAGCTGCTGATGTTTGTGTGGAACAGAGGTAAACCCCCTCTTTACTCTCTCTTCATGCCCATTCTACTTCTGAGAGATTTATTTCTTTGAAATGCCCTTCATGTCATTGATGTACAGAGTTGAGAAATACCCAGACCAGAGGAATACTTATGCTGAGCCATCCTCCTGGCTGAGCCCAGCCACAGTGTGATAGACACTCTCCAAAGGACATCCTGACACACTGGTGTTGTTCCTTGTTTCCAAGAAGGATAAAGTTGCTTTTATTTGCTTTCCAGCCAAGTTCTACTGGATGGTTGTTGATTGCTCATTGGATATGGGTGATGGAACAAAATATCTAATACACATTAGGGGCCCAGTGAAGGACTTGTTAAGTGATGGAACAAAGGAACCAGGTTTGTCCCTGAGTCTGCTCTGGGCCTTTGGACACGTTGTTTGGCTCCGAGGAACTCAGGAAAGAAACCATGGGGACAACTCAGAAAAGAGATGCAGGTAACCTACAGTCTAATCGATGCTGAATTGTGGCGGTTTTTTGTGACATTTTCCAGGCGTAGGTTGGTGAAGAGTTGTCTCTTGCTTCCTACAAGGATAGCCTAATACTGCTGACAGCAAGAAGACAATGCTCTTGAGGGAGAAACTTCTTTTGTTTTTTAAACAAACAACAATCATGTTTCTGCATTTATTCATACCCTCCTTTGTTTGAGGCCACGTGGGCAGGGTAATTCAGTTCCAAGAGCAGGCCGAGAATGAAGAGTTTCTTCCTACCTTGTTATTCTTCTTACTCTAAGAACAATCAAGTAAACACATCTTTTCTCCCTGTCTCTTACCTTATGTCCTACATTAAATATTTTATTTATTCATACTCTGCTTTATCCCAGGAAGAATTTACCATGGCTCCCATATCAAATTGCTGTAATTTGGGACCTGGAGTGTACTTAAAGCGACAGAAATCAAAGATGTTACCAGCCACAGAGGGACAAGAAGATGATGCAGTCTTCTTCTCTTGTTCTCTTGCCCAGGAAGAGGTCAATAGAAAAAGGTTGCCTGTTCCTTATTTCCTAAGTGGCAAGAGGAGACTTATGGAGCACTCAGCTCTCTAGACCAGGAGCTCCTAGTGGGCAGAGAGGGGCATGCTCATCTTGGGATTCCCATCCCCTAGCACTCTGCCACATCCAAACCCACCGCCATTGAATCTATTAGTCTATTCTGACTCCTGGCAACCCTATACAACAGTGGATCTGCTCCTTAGGGTTTCCAGGACTGTAAATCTTACCTGGAGCAGCCAGTCACATCTGTCTACCTTGGGGACACCGGTAGATTTGACCCACCGGCTCACTGACTTTATGTATTAGTAAGCCCAAAGGTTCACTCAATGCACCACCAGGGGTACCTACGATGGACTTTCTCACCCCAAAACTCACTGCCTTTGAGTAGATAACGACCCAGAGCAACACTACAGGACAAGATTGAACTGCCCCTCTGAGTTCCCCAGACTGTAACTCTAAAGGAATAGAAAAATCCCATCTTTCTTCCTGGAGAGGCTGGTGGCTTGGAAGTGCCGACTTTACAGATGCATAACCACTCTACTACCGTGGTAGTACCTCATTGTGTGACTTCATTGTGTCACTTCACAGATAAGGAAACAACAAAGTATGAAGCTGTTTGCTACATACTTGTTCAGAGGAAATAAATGGATGACTCAGCTCTCTAGCCCAGGAGCTCCTAGAGGACAAGAAGGTCATGCTCACCTTTCCATCAGCATCCCCTCGCGCTCTGGCAAGTGCAAATCCACTGCTAACTAGTTCATTCCAATTCATAGGCGCCTCTAACTGACAGCAGGCTGGTGGGTTCACTCAGGACAGTCCATTCCCCAGACTGCGTTCTTGGAAATCTTCCAGAAGAGCACAGTGTAGGCCATTTCCAGGCCATTGCACTCACTCGTGAAGGGATAAGAATGAAGAAAAGCGCTTTTGCATCTTGCAACCATGGTTTGGCGCTTCTGCCACTCCATCCTGCACTTCATAGTTTCTCTGTTAGTTCTTGCAACCTGCAGTGTCCCAGGGGATGGACAAACTGCAAGGTTTCTTTCTGTTTTGCAGAGAGGTTGGTGTGAGCTGCAAGAGGCACAACGGAGAACCACTCATCGTAGATGCTGAGAAAAAGTCACTCATTAGATGGAGCAATTAATCACCTAATCTGATCTTATGGACTAACAATGCGACCTTTCCACTTTTAGAAACATCATTCATTGTTCCCCTCCACATTGGGTTCCGGACACACACTATCCAGATCACTGTTTCGGCACTAGTAGTACCGATTGTTGTGTAAAACCAACTAGCCCGGTGTAAATGTGGCCAACATATTTGAGAACAGGCTAAGATTCTTGATTACATTATTAAAAATATCAAGACCACATATTTGATCCCTGCCAGGGCAGTGAAAAGCATCCTATATTCTAATGTGCTTTGTTCCACACTGATCTAGTGCTCCCAGTGCTCCATAGTCCTGTTCTAGTGAGTAATTTCAGAATTCACATCACTTACAAAGATGCTGAGTGGCTATTTAGGGAACTCTGTTTCAGGGGGGAAAAAATCCTCCCAAACAAAACAAACCTCCCCCTCTCCTCTCCCTCCCCTAAACCCCACGTGCTTTGTGCAAGGCAGAGTCAACCAGTGGGATTCACAGGAGGTCCCCAAGTCAAATGCTGCAGCTGCGTTTTTAAAAAAGGGTTGGATAAACTACAGCCATTAATAACATCTGTATCTATGCAAGCTAAGATGATGATAGGGGTAATCAGATCTCATGCTTCAGGGCATAAGATGATTGCCTGCTGGGAGGAGGAGGATTTGGCCTTTCAGGTAGACCAGTGCACTGCAACTCAGGAGTAGGTCTGAGACATTTCTTCTTAGCGCCTAAAATTTTCAGGTGTAATTGACAACGTTTGGAGTAGATGAAAGAATTGTTTGAAATCAACATTTCTAGATCTAGATAGTAAATAGAGATGTATTTGAAATACCCACATGCACCACACAAAACCTGTGGGTCTTTCTCTAGGGAGGATACATGCAGGTACCTTTTTTTTTTTTTTTTGAAGGCTGATGCTCTTTGGTGTGGTTTTTACAACTGTTAAGTGCAAGTTGGATGTTTAATAAATACGAAACCACCAGGGCAAAAAGAGTGGAGGTAATTCAATGTTAGTCCATATGTTTTTGGTTAGCAAAACCATGCCATGCTATTGGAACATCCATAATTGCACGTGTTTTGATCCTACATATATTGCAATGTGCTTCCATTTGCACTGTATTAGCCAAATGGTGATTGAAGTTGCCAATCTGGGAAGTATAAGCAAAGGCGTTTGTGTTACTGTCCTATTCACTGAAGGCGTTTGAAAAACTTAGTATCTGTCTGGGTGAGTGAGCAGAAAAAATTTTTTAATATAAAACAACCTCACTTTTTTTTTCTTCCTTTAGTATTTTCAAACCCTGGGAGAAGGACACGTGTGTTCAGTTGCACATTTTAATCAATTTTGGAGACACTGTGCACATGAGCACGCACCTTTATTTAGGCATGGTCCTGTAGCCTCGTGATTTAAGAAATGTATTACTTTAAAACTCTTCTAACCCAGTTCTGAAAGGTACACAGCAACAGACAGCTGTCCACACTGCAGACTGAGAGCTAATACGGAGAAGGGTTGACGAGCAGGGAGAGTCCTTTTGGTGTGAAGCACATTCTTACCAAGGGCTCTGTTGCTGGCTCTAAACCATGACTTCAGTTCCACACGGAGGACCATGAAGGAGTATATGGCTGTGAAACATGATTTTTAAAGTGATGCACATAAACCGTTTTTAAAAAGGGGAGAAAAATCCTGCAGCTGTTTGGCTGCAGACAGACATAGGAAATTAGTCAGAAGCCCAAAGCATCATAGTTAATAACCATGATTCTGTTGTCTGGGCTGTTTGTTTAAACAGTGTTGACACTGTGTATGTACTGTCATCTTCGCTAAATTGTAGCTCTTCACCACTGAGCTCTTGTTAGCGACCACCTAGGGCTCCCTCTGTGTGGTGAAGTGTGCATTCACCTGATGGATAAACAACAACAAAACAGGTTGTTTTTTTTTCTGGTTTCAATTTTTCTCTCCTGTGCAGGAACATTTCTGAACTAAAGCAGGAAATTTTCTGAACTAAAGGAAGAGATTGCGTCCGAGTCCAGTAGAAACAGACGCGGCAGCGTCCCGAGCTTTGTATTTCCCGTCTAGGGAGAGAAAATGAACAAACCCATCAACTGATTAATACAATTCAGTTCTGCTTAAAATTCACAGCTCTGTTTGCTATGAGACTGTATTTTAAAAGACTCATACTTGCCATTAAGTGTGAAGAAATCAGTAACTATTCTTTTCATCAACACAGCGGTTTTTATCCACCACCCCCTTCCCTTCCCTATTTAAATTTTGCTTATTAAGTGAGGTCATTTGAGAGAAGTGGTTCTGGCGGGAGCGGGGAAATAGTTCGACTCCCAAGTCGAGAGCTGCAGTCCGCGGACCGCTGCGTACAAAGCGTTTTATATCTTGACTTATGCGAGGACAATAGCCAGCCTTACAAAGGCACCACCTGTGACCCAGCGCCGTTGACATCTTTGTTAGGGAGGAGCGGGGAGGGCGCGGGGGGGCAG
>NW_022107431.1:38477295-38498646 GCF_000313985.2 Echinops telfairi | reverse complement strand
CTTGGGCCAGTGGCTTTTTGCTTCCTTCTCGAAGGTCGCTTCTGACAAATCTATCTATTTGGGGCAAATTGTCAGTGAGAAACTTCCGCTCGAACTGCCCGGGACAAAACGGGCTGTTTGAAAGGGCAAATCCCGCGGCCCGGCGCGGGCGAACAATGGGCGGCGGGGGCGGCCGCACAAAGGGCGGATTAATTGGGGCCGCGGCGGAGCGGGGCGCTCTAGCGCCACTCAGCCCGCGCCGCGGGGCGCCCCATTGACTGGGCCCCGAGCCCCACTTTTCACAAACTCCAAACAAAAGTCAATTTCTTTTTTATTAGGCGGGGGAGGGGGCCGCGGCCAAGATCCTCCACTTGCCCCTTCCCCTCCGTCTTGGGGGTGGCGAGGGGCAGGAGCTGGAGACCGAGAGGGGGCGTGGGGACCCCTGGAGGTGGGCGAGGACGCGGGTGTGGTGCCCCGCCCTTGCCCCCCTACTTTGGACACACCTTCCTTCTGGGCGGGAACTGAGATGCTGGCCGGAAGCCCGGTACCCTCTGGGGCTGGCGGGAGGACAGGAGCAGAGTTGGGGTGCCCCCGATGGAGAGGAGCTGTGGGTGATTTAGGAAGAAAGAAATGAAGGCGTCCCTCGTGGTATCCTAGTCCTTGGGAAGTGTGAACTTTATTGAGCAGCTACTATGCCCGCCGTAGGAGGGAGACGGAAGGGATGATGGCCACATCGGACAGCAGACTGATCCATCTCTCCAGCCAGGTGGGGTGGGGATGGGGGTGGGGGCGAGGAGCGGCCGCAGAGAGGGGACCCGTCTAGATGGAGAGAGACCCCCCCTCCCTCGTGGGCGGCATCGCCAGTTTGCCCGAGTAACAGATAGGAAAAGGCATCTCGCTTCTCTGTTTGCACACCACCGTTTGAAGTTCATTTGTTTCACAAGCTGCAGGGTTAACGTTGGCTGTCACCGGCCTGCTCAGCACAGATGGAGGGGGGAGACCAGGAGTAGGCTTCCTCTTCACCTCCTCTCCAACACAGGTGCTGCTCTGCAGCGGACGGAGGCAGCGCAGGACAGGCGTGAAGATCCACACACTGCCCGGCCTACAAGCCTCTGCTGTGAGCTGGCTTGGTAGTGGTTACGTGCATGACACCTTGGTGCTGAGGACAGCGCAAAACCCACATTCCATCTCAAGGATCCCAGGTGAATCTAAGGAAGGAGGGAGCCTTGTGTTGGCTGGAAGGCGGGAGGAGCTTCCAAGGTTCTTATTTTCTGAGGGGGCTTTTCTACTGTTGCGTCTGCAGGCGACTGTGTGCTCCGGGGCAGGCAAGCCAAAGGACTTTAGAAGAGGGTGGAGGTCTTCAGTAGCCCGACCTGTGTGCGTTCCCCCAGAAGCCTCCAGTCAGTGTGTGGGCGCTGCTCAAGGAAGGCACCTCGCGTGGAGCACTCTAATGACAGTTACTGGATCGAGGCAGACCCTATAGGAGGGGGTGAAGAAAGTCTTTAAGGACAGGCTCAAGTTCAGCTGGAGGCAGAGGGAGCTAGACATTGACCAAGCAGTAGACATGGACAGAGGGCCTTGCTGGCAGGCTCCCACTGGGGCTCCCTTTCAACTCCGTGCTAAAGCTGTGGATTTGAAAATATCTTCTCCAGGCCAGACTGTGGGCCCTTCCAGATTTCTGTTGGATCAGAGGCTGTGAAAATCAAGGGCAAATATTTATATAAAGCTGTCACCACTTCAAATCTCAATAACTTATCTATGACTCTCTGAAGAAACCTAGAACAGCTGCTGCTAGTGTGTATTTTGAATTCACAAACGATAAACTTGGGAATCAACATTTTTCTTTCACCAAACAGTACAATTTCTATGATTTTATTGACATCTTTGCACAAGTAAATCAAATAAATGACACAGCTCTTGGTTTATTATGGAAGCTATTCAGGCCTGCCCTGCTCCCCATTACCCCCCCCCAAGATAAAATAGACCTTGACATTCATTGGCAAATGTGACAATGAAAACTTTTATTGTGTCCTTGACAACAAAAAAGCAACACTGTTGTGAGAATGGTGAGCAAGAATATAAAGCAAAAAAATGAGCAAGAGTGTAAAGACAGAGGTAGTGCATTGCTAGGGAGAAAACAGAAAAGACCAGCAGGGTTCCTAGCGAGAAAAGTCTACAGGGAAGGAGTCGGTTGACAGCAACGTGGAGTTTAGAAGAGACTGATGGCACATTGGCCTATTAGTAGATGCGTAGACAACAGCCCCTAAAATGCCCAGTATAATCTCTGATCACTTCTGCTTTCTAGATGAAGCTCTGCCATCAGACAGGAGGCGCTGGGTGATTTTGACAAGAACCACTCATGTAAGGGGTGGGGGGCAAATTGACACCTTTTCATGGGTTTGATATTGCGAGCCTGGACTAATTTGGAGTCATTTAGTGTGGACATCATTAAAAAGAAGCAGCTCCGAACAATCTGTTAATGATTAAAGTTTTGGATTTCTTTTTGTTTGTTTTGCTTCTTATACTAGTGGGCTGAATAAATTCTACTGGAAAGCAAAGCTGATGATCTTGATTTAAAATAAGAGTTTTAAAAAAAATAATAAAATAAAATAAGAGTTTTGGGGGGAACATAATCCACACATCATACAATTCAATAGTTCAAATCAAGATTATGATCCTGATAGCTCCAGGTTCAGGTGGCCAAAAATGTATAGGGATCAGATTTCCAATATTGTCTGAGCAGGGGCAGGCACAGCATCAGATCTAAAAGACAGAAGTCAAGAGCCAAAAAGAAACACACAAGCCCTCAGCCGACTAAATTTAAACCCATTAAAAAATGGTTTTTTTCAACAGTATTTCTTTGAACCGAGAAATCAGAAGAGATATAAACTAAGCCTTAGAATGTTTAGGTAGGATCCCAGAAGTACCATAGATCTAACATTGTTTAGGCCCCCTTGGTGGTGCAGATGGTTAACAAACATACAGGACTGCTAACAGAAAGGTGTCTCAGGAGGGAGGCCTGGTAATCTACTTCAAAAAAAAAGTCAGTCACTGAAAACCTTATGGGCCCCAGTTGTATCGGGTTCCATATGGGGTCACCACATGTCCGGAGAGAATCTACTGCAATGGGTTAGTTGGGCAGCATTAAAAAGAAAAACATATGACTGTGAAATGATGCATTCAAGTTACTGTATCAATGTATCTGTGTGATTTGAAGAATAAAGTCAAGTGAAAGCTCACATCCCAGCAGCCACGTTGAAAAAGTGAATCTCAGTATCTCTGGGGAGACCACTGTGTGTCCTTTTGAATCGAAGATCCTCTCCCTGCCAGCTGTGTCTCAATCGCTTACTTATTTTCTTTATCATTTTAATAACATACATACACATCCTTATAGAATATACTGTTAGGTTTTGCTTTTAAAAATACTTTATTTGAATGAAAAAAGTACACGGCATAGTCTTTAGGAATTTACTTCCCCCACCCCCAACTCTATGGTGGCGCAGTGGTTACGAGTTAGGTTGCTAACTGCAAAGTCAGCAAGTCAAAACCACCAACTGCTCCTCTGGAGAAAGACAGGCTTTTCTACTCCCATAAGAAGTTACAGTCACAGGAGAGGGGGAGGCGAGGGTAAGGAGGTGGTGCTGATCAACCCAGGGGACAGAGGAGCAACAAGTGATCCAAAATCAGTGACAAGGAGGGTGTGAGAGGCCTCATAGGGATTCAGCAAGGGCAGTGTAACCGAGAGAAATTACTGAAAACCAAATTAAGGCTGAGCATGATAGTGGGACAACAGGAAAGTAAAAGGAAATAGGGGAAAGAACTAGGTGACAGGGTATTTATAGAGGTCTAAAGACTGGAATGTACATATGTAAATATATCTATATAAGAGTGCAGGGAAACAGATCGACGTGCATATATTTATAGGTTTAGTATTAAGGCAGCAGATGGACATTGGGCCTCCACTCAAGCACTTACTCAATGCAAGAACACGTTGTTCTATTAAATTGGCATTTCAGGATGCACACCTTCCCGACATGATTGCTGAAGAAAAATGTGTGCATAAGTGTAGTATTAAGTTAAATTTGGAGGGGAGTGAGGGGCCAGCCCCCACCCGCTGCTACTACCTACGGGTTCAGTAATGCACAATTGTAGGGTTGAGATGTATAAGTATTATATTAAAGTTATCGAGAGCACGAGAGATTTTACAATAGTACAGTCAAACACATTACATGGTAGCATAGCTCACCTCCGCCCCGACTGATGGTCCTCGTGGGAGGAACCTGGCTAGGAGAGCAGGAGTAGCCTCGGGGACCGAGAGCCAGGGAGCCTCTCCTGGCCGGAGAGCCAGACAGGGCCCCGGGAATCAGGGAGAGCCTCCAGTCCCAGAGCTGGGGGGAGCCTCCTTGGCTCCGGAGCTCGCTCCCTTCTCTATTGCTAACTACGCCTTATGTCACTTTAGGGGGACATGATTTTAGACTCACACGTCACAGAAAGGGGCAATACAGTTCATCCTTGGGTGGGTTTGATCTCTCTGGTGTCTCATACAATGAAACAGACAACTACTCTCCTGGGAGGCATGCAAGTCCCCTGACAGCAGATAACAACCTACGTTGCAAATGTGGTGAAGAAAGCTGATGGTGCTCAGCTACCAAAAGATATAGCGTCTGGGGTCTTAAAGGCTTGAAGATAAACAAGTGGCCAACTAGCTCAGAAGCAACAAAGGCCACATGGAAGAAGCACACCAGCCAGTGTGACCACGAGCTGTCGAAGGGATCAGGTATCAAGCATCAAAAAACAAAAAAATCATATCATTGTAAAGGTGGGTGAGTGCAGAGTGGAGACTCAAAGCCCATCGGCAGGCAACAGGACACCCCCTTACTGAAGGGTTGTGGGGAAGAGATGAGCCAATCGGTGCAGGGTAGCAAAGATGAAACATATAACTTTCCTCTAGTTCTTGAATAACCCCACCCCCACCCCCACCCCCGACTATCATGATCCCAATTCTACCTTACAAATCTGGCCAGACCAGAGGATGTAAGCAACTGGAAACACAGGGAATCCAGGTCAGATGACTCCTTCAGGACCAGTGGTGAGAGTGGCGATGCCTGGAGGGTGGAGGGAATGTGGGGTAGAAAGGGGGCACCAATTACAAGAATCTAGTATAGCTTCCTCCATGGGGGATGGACAGTAGAGAAGAGGGCAGGGGGAGACATCAGACAATGTAACATATGACAAAATAATTTATGAATTATGAAGGGTTCATGAGGGAGGGGGATGTGGGGAGAAAGGGGGAAAATGAGCAGCCGATATTAAGGGTTCAAGTAGAAGGCAAATGTTTTGAGAATGATGATGGCAACAAATGTACATATGTGCTTGACACAATGATGTATGTATGGATTGTGATAAGAATTGTACGAGCCCCCAATAAAATGATTGGGAAAAAAAAAAAAGAACAAGAAATCAAACCAAAATACTTAGGGGTCCTACATCAAACAATAAAACAAACACACAAACAAAAGTTACAGTCTCTGAAACTCACCGGGGCAGTTCTACCCTGTCCTATAGGGTCGCTATGAGTTGACATGGACGTGATGGCAGTGAGTTTTGAGCTTTTATGTTCTAAAGGTAGCATAAAATAAATGATAGTACAAGTCACACAGTGTCGCCTTTTCATTCTCACTGCTGGATAGATTCTCTTGTGTCGGTGTGTCACAGATGATTAATCCTCCAGATATGGACTATAGGCGGGCATTTAGATTCTTCCCTCCAATCTCATCTACCTACCTGCCTATTCTCCCCCACCTTTTTTTTCTTTTGGAATTATGAACCATGTGGCTCTGAGCATCCCTTCTATATAGCTCCCGGTACCTGTATGCAAGAGTTTCTCTAGTGACTAAAGAAAAAAAAAATCCAGGATTAGAAAGGATTGCTTTTACTGTTCATTTTACTAGATATTACCTGATTATTATCATACATTGGAATTGACTCAATGGCAGTGGGGTTTTGGAGTACCCAACTGTTTCCCTAAATCGGTGTATTAACTTGCACTCCAATCAGGAGACAATAACAACTCTTGTTGCTCCACTCCCTTGCCAAGATTTGTTATTGATTTCATTAAAAAATGTTTGCTGCTCATCATATCAATGTGAATGGGGTGGTAGTGATGCAGTGGAGACTCAAAGTCCATCGTTAGAATATTGGGCATCCCCTCACAGAAGGGTTACAAGGAAGGGACGAACCAGCCAGGGTGCAGTATAGCAGTGACAAAACACACATTTCTCTATTTCTATAATGCTCCCCCCTCCCACTATCATGACCCCAATTCTATCTTACAAATCCGGCTAGTCCAGAGCATGTACACTGGTACAGATAAGATCTTTCAACACAGGGAATCCAGGACTGATTAATCCCTCAGGATCAGTAATGAGAGTAGTAATACCAGGAGGGTAGGGGGAAAGTGGGGGGTGGTGGTAAAGGGGGAACTGATCACAATGAACGATATATAACTGCCGCCCCCCCATGGGGACAAACAACAGAAATGTGGGTGAAGGAAGACAGCGGTCAGTGTAGATACAAAAATAAATTATCAAGGGAGGGCGGGAAAAAATGAGCTGATACCAAGGGCTCAATTAGTAATAAAATGTTTTGAAAAGAATGATGGCAACATATGTACAAATGAGCTTGAAACAATAGATGTATAGATTGTTATAAGAGCTGTAAGAGCCCTCAATTAGATGATTTTATTTTAAGTTTGCTCTTCAGACAGGAGAACTATTTCTTAGTGGCTTTAATTTGTAATCCTTTGATTGCTGACAAGGTTGAGCATTTTTTCAAATGTCTGTGGGACATTTGTATTTTTCTCTTCTGTAAAATACCCATTTGTGACTTTAGCTCATTTTCCGATTGAGTTGCTTCCTCCCGTCCCCCTCCTTTGGTACATAACAGCTGTAAGAAATGTATTTTGTATAGTATATTTGGAAAGTAATCCTTTGTCTTGATTTATATGTGAAAAATGTTTTCTCCTTATTAATCTTTCTCCCTCTCCTAATGCCTTTAAGGAGTCCAACGTTTTGATTTTATATGCTAGAGTTTATCAATGTTTTCTTTCATGAGTTGATATTTTGAGGTCTTGTTTTTAAAAAATTACTTGTTGTGAGGTTGTAACAATTGGTTTTCTATTTTGTTTTTATGTCCACTTCTCTGTCCCTCTGCCAGTATCCTACTGTCCCGTGATGGCTGCATAATCGCATGGTAAATCTTGAGATTTGTGAGAGCAATTCCCTCACTTTGTTCTTAGAGGAAGTTGGCTACTTTTGATCCTCTGTTGTTTCTTTTCCATTTTAGAAGTAACCCCATAGAATTCTATAAAAACAATGCTATTAGGATGTTAGTTGGGATTGGATTGAATCTATAAGGGAAGAATGGAGGTCTTCATGTTCATGTAACAACATGAAAATTCTCTATGTTTTCTTTAATGTTTCTTTTAAACTAACATTTAATTGTTTTCTACATGTGAAATGCCTAAATTTTGTCAGAATTATATCTAGATACATTATAGTTTTTGCTGGATTAGAATGCACCTTTCAAAGATTATCTTTTTTATTGATTTTTCTTTGTGAAAAGAATGATTTAACAACTTGGGTTTCCATATGGCTGCGTGCTGTGAATTCTTTAGAATAGCTCTTTGTTACTCTCACCAAATGGCTTTATCCTAATGGGTCTAGGTAAGAGGTGGTTGGGAAAGATTCTGATAGGATGCCACTGTGATTGTTAACAGAATTATGCATGGTTATCATCATCCTGCTGAGTATAAAATGAGCCATCCCAGAAGCTGAGAAAAACAGGGTAGCTGTGTTTCCCTACTAACAAGAGAGAAAAACTAGGGGTGGGGTACATCCTTGGGGCTCCAATGTCCCTGTGCATTGGACCTTCTTCCTCCAGGAAAGAGTTATGACAGCAGGACAGTGGCAGCAGGAGAACCATGAGCCAGAGCAGGTATCAAGTTGATTTCAACTTACAGCGCCCCTACAGGACAGAGTAGAACTGCCCCTGTGGGTGTCTGACACTGTAACTCTTTACAGGAGTAGAAAGCCTTGTATTTCTCCCAAGAAGCAGCTGGTAGTTTTGAACCACTGACCTTGCTTTTAGTAGTCTAATGCATCATCACTGCACCACGAGGACATGACACAGTGGTGAATTTCCCAGCCCATGGAGCAAGTAAAGCTGAATACCTTCACAAAGAAGCTGACTTGTGGAGTGGAGTAGGGTGCCTCCAGACAATTGGGGGAGCTAGGTTTGCTGACTCATAGAACTAGAACTGAGTGCCCGTGGAGTAGGGTGCCTCCAGACACTTAATTGGGGGAGCTAGGTTTGCTGACTCATAGAACTAGAACTGAGTGCCCTTAAGATGAGGCTTATGGCACAGTGGTGTGCCCTTTGGGTAACAGTGCCTGAGCAGGGCAGAGGCCAATGGTCTGTGTAGCTGAGAGGCCAAAGACCAGAGAGAGGGCTGCCCATGGGCACCGTTGAGAAGAGGCTGCCCTGTCCAAATGATTGTATACTGAGCATTTTTAACCTGTTAAGGTCCTTAATAAATTCCATAATAACAAGTATTATCTGAGAGTTCTCTGGGACCATCTCAGTGAATTATTAAACCCAGCATAAAAGTTGAAAAGTGCCCTGGAAGGTGCCAGAATTGGTGACAAGATTGGAGGGTGGAGGCGAGCCTGACCTCAGTTTCATAGGAATTGGCATCGGGTGACGCTGATGTGACATTTGTGTCTCTCTTCCCCCTGTGAAGTTGGAGGAGGGAAGATGCCACCTTCCCCACATTATTATAAAACAAAACAAAACAAAAATGGCCAAGCATGTCACCTACAAATGGACAATTTTGCATTTTTTAATCCTTAAGCCTTTTTCTTCACTTTTTGTCATATTTTACTGACTAGAATTTCCAATACAATATTAAATGACATTGGTTCTGACAGTAATTTTTCTTTTCTTTTTTTTGCAATAACAAAAGAGGCTTTATTTGGACTAGCTGAAGCCAGGGCTCAAGTCCTCAGGTACTCAACCCCGCGCACCGTCTTGGACAAGAGCCTGATAGTAATTTTTCATTTCTTTGTGACATTAAAGGGAAATGTATGCTTTCAATAAGGCACCCTGGTGGTGCTGGTGGGTAATGTGGGGCTGCTAACCACTAGGTTGGCAGTTCAACTCCACCAGCTGCTTGGAGGAAGAAAGAGAAGACTGTCTGCTCCCGTAAAGAGGGATAGTATTGGAAACCCTGTATCGGGTCACTGTGAGTAGGAATTGCCTTGATAGCAGTAGGTTTGGAGTGTGTTTACAAGGGCATATGAATATGGAATTGGTGCGTCGTCTTGGTGAATTAAGTAGCAATTATTTTAATTTCTAGGAGCTCTAGGGGCATAGCGGTTATGGATTGGGCTGCTAACTACAAGGTCAGCACTTTGAAACCACTAGCCAATCCTTGGAACAAAGATGGGGCTTTCTACTCCCATAAAGAATTACAGTCTCAGAAATTCACAGGGGCAGAAATACCCTGACCGATAGAGTCACTAGGCGTCAGTATTGACTCCATGCCATCGAGTTTGGTTTTTGGCTTATTTTAATTTCTAGCAATGGCCTTAATTAATTTTTCTGATACCAATAAAGCCATCACAATATTGTTTCTGTTATATTTGCTTTTATATTATTTGACTTTTGATCTTTCTATGACTTATGTTTTAAGACTCTCTAGTAGGCAATATATTGTCAAGTATGACAATCTTTGTAAGTTTACTTATTTATTTAAAACCATTTTTGTAGCATGCATTAGGTGGGGGGGTTACATTTCAGATCGTCAATTTTGTATTCAACAGTGTAAACTATGAGACCCGCACCCGAAGAGCTTACCCTCCACAATTTTTGTCATTTAAATGGAGTATTAGTACATTTTTGTTCATTATAAACACTGGTATACTTAGATTTATTTCTATCATCTTTTAAGATGCTTTATATTTCTTTCTTTTCAATTCTTTCCTTTTTATTGATTGAGTTAAAAAAATCCCTGCTCAGCACATGTTTGTCCCTTTAGTTATTCCTAGGTTATGCACACACACACACACACACACACACACACATATATACTTTTATTATGATTTGGCTGAAATTTTACAGAGCAAAAACATTTTTTTTCCCATTCAACAATTAATACACCTTTTGTTTTTGTGACATTGATTGACATCCCTACAATGTAACAACACTCGCTCCACTTCCTCCCTGCATTTACGGTTTCCAGTCGTTTTCTTTTCCTATTCCTCTCCGAGCTTTAACTTGGGCAAGGGGTGCTCTTTTGGGTGCTCATGGTTCATTGTTCTAAAGGGTCCCTACTTCAGAGCCCTATGCATTTGGCTGAAAGAGGAGCCACCAGAGTGCGTTCAGTCCCAGACTACAAGAGTGACTAAAGATCCTCGTCTTAGGGGCTCCACCCATCTCTATCAGACAGTTAGCTTGACCTTTCTTAAGGCTTTGCATTTTGGTCCACACTTTTCTCCCCACCACCCACGACCTTCCATTTGGCTCCCTGTGGGAGAGCTGGACCGTGGTGCGTGGGCAACCACCTGGTTCTTCTGGTACCAGGGTTGTTGAGGCTGAGGCTAGCATCGTCCATTGTTGCTAGCTCAGTTCCGGCTCATAGCATCTGTATGTACAGCAGAATGAAGCACTGCCTGGTACTGCAGGATCCTCCCAATTGTCATGTTTGAGCTCATGGTTGCAGCCACTGTGTCACTCCATCTTGTCGAGGGTCGTCTTTCCTACCGCCCTCTACTTTCCCAAGAGTGAGGTCCTTTTGCAGGGATTGGTCTCTCTTGATAGCATGTCCGAAGCGTGTGAGGTGACGTCTAGGCCATCCTCACTAACAGGAGTATTCTGACTGTACGTCTAAGACTGATTTGTTTGTTCTTTTGGCAGTCATTAGTACTTTGAATATTCTTCACCAGCACCGTAATTCAAATGCGTGGGTTCTTCTATGGTCCTCCTTATTCAGTGCTCCACTTTCACACGCATATGAGGTCATTGAAAATACACAGGTTTGGATCAGGCGCACCTTCGTCCTCAGAGTGACAGGCTGAGTGATGCCTTAGGCCCTGAACTGATTGTTCCTGTGCATCTTTGGTTGCCCTCACTTTTCTTTGCTTCCAGTGGGAGAGACCAATAGTTGTATCAAACGTTGTATTCTTTGACTTCTAGTCTTTTAGTATTTATCTAGCCAATTAAATGTTTCTGCTTAAGAAAGTACATTTTTTTAAAAATGTTCTTCCTCCTGAGCAATAGGAGGACCTGAGAGATCTTTAAATTAACCGTCTTCTAGTTCTGGGCTCCAGTTCTCGCACATCCTCCTTTCCTTTCCTCAAACTGCGGGGTTCCGTTGCTCAGACGATCAGCATTCGCGGAGAGTTCCCACAGTCACAGTTCCTTTCTGGCATTTCAACCTTTCATCCTGATCCCCACCTTTCTGTGGCACATTCTTGATTTTTCCTTAGTGTTTGTCTCAGTAGCATCTGTTTTTTGTTGATTGAACTATCTGTGCTTTACCTTCCTTCTCAATACCTGCCACTAGACATCTAATTCCAGAGTCATAGTTACGTTCCCCCTAGATATCTATTTCCTTAAGTACTCTTTGGTTTCATTTCATATCTGTTTAGATGTTCCTTAGAGTGCCTTTATTTTCGACCTCTCTTTTTGCTGTGTCCTTAAGCTCATGAAATGTGTGTTTGATGGCTGGAGAATTCCAATCGCAGACGTCTTTGATGCGCGAGGTTGCCGTCTCCTGCTTGTGCCCATGGCGTCACGTCACGGAGTCCGCGCTCCTTCGTGCTTGATGTTCTTTTCTTCGGCAAGGTTCCCACTTGTCTTAGCACTTTATTTGTTGGGCTATTTGAGCTGAGGCTAAAGTTGAATCTGTCTGGAGAACATTTGCATTTGCTGTTGCCAATCACACCATCTGGCTGTGCTATCCGTTTGGTATCCTTTGATATTGAAAAAGGGTTTAGTTATTAGGGTCAAAAAATATTTTGGGACTGCACAGGTGGTACTAAGTTCAGATGATAACAAACCTGTGTCATTCCTGGCTGTGATTCCAAAGCCTTCAGGACATTTTCTCCCATCTCCCCAATGCCCACACCAAGAGAGGCTAATTCCTTTGCTAGGACACCCCTTTCGGAAACAGGATTTGTTTACTTTATGCTTGTTGATGTTTCCACTGAGGATGCATACCCCTTGTAGTCTTTCAGCTTTATTCAGGAATTCCCCTAGCAATCCCTCCATGTTGGACATTCCAAGCATTATTTCCGAGTTGAGATTTGGGAGATTTGGGGACTCCAGGCTCTGCTGCGAATGCCGAGGTTGCACGTTGGCATGGGAACTTGCTTATCTGTCAGAGTTCCTGCTGTCAATTCTTTTGGGGGCTCTGAGAATCGCTTCCCTTTAGCGACAGCTCAGTGATGCATTTGGAAAAGATGTTTTAAAATATTTCATCCCACGTGGGCGCTGTTTCCATTGAGATTGTCACTCAGGGTATCCAACCTGCCAAAATGCTGGAAACAGAACCCAGAGCTATGATTTCTTGTGATAAAACGATAGCATAACCAAAGGGCCCGACAGCCTCCGGTGTAGAGACACCAATAAGCATAGACCCAGGGAGATGGTGAGGATCCTCACAGAGACTGACAGACTGTTCTGTTTCACACGCCCGTGCTTTCTTCTCATCCTCCGGGTTGTGGCGAGGGTGCTCTTCCCGACACAATTAGAGGAAGAGGAGGGTGCACTCAGTGCCTTCACTTCTAGGTCACGGGCAATGCCAGTTACTTTGGAAAACTATATTCCTTACTCAAAACTGCCAACTTCCAGCTAGTCTTTTTAAAAAGCTGGACTGAGGAAGTCATGAGGACAGAGATGCAAGCATTCAGAAATCACCTAGGCATTCATGTACACAGTGTTGAGATTTTCCTCATCGGGGGTAGCAGTAGCTTGTTTCTGCTGCTGTTGTTGTTAGGTGCCATCAAGTTGGTTCTGACCCATCAGTGGCCCTGAGCACAGCAGAAGGAAACAGTGCCTGGTCCCGCGTCCTCATAATCCTTTGTGTGTGGGAACTGAATGTTGAAGGCACTGGGTCGAGTCATCTCGTGCTCCCCAAGTTTGGAAAAGCATCTGTCCCAGTGGGGGAATGTTACTCTGGTGGCACAATGGGTTAGGCACAGGGCTGGGAACCCAAGGTCAGTGGTTCAAGGCCACCCATTGCTTCAAGGAGAAAGAGGAGGCCATCCTGCTTCCTTAAAGACATGTGGCCTTGGAACTCCGAAGGAGCAGCTCACTGGGTGGTTGTGAATGTGCATCCTCTGGATGCCAGTGAGATTGGGTTTGGGTTGGTTCGTTGGAGGAAGATATGGGGAGGGGAGGATTGTGTCCCTGATCCAGAGCACAGGAAGGAAGACCAGCAGACCCTGCCCGCTCCCTGGTGCTTTCTCTGGGATTTTCTTTTTCCTTCCTGGTCATGAAAAATTGTGCCATGTCTCAGCATGACACATTTCTGCTTTAAGACAGAGCACTGAAAGTCGAAAAAGAAATGTTGAAATAGATGCGTAGTCAAAGAGACTGGAAGAAAACATGAAAAGTGGTTATCTGGATGGTGAAATGATCAATTATTTTCCTTATCCTCTTTCCAATTTTTCCAAAATTTCTCCATAATATTAAAAAACACTTTATAATCAGGATACAATTTATCTATACATTTATTATGCAGAAAAAGAACCTAAATCTGACTTAACTATTGAATGGTCTGATGTCTGGGTTACATCCTAACAAAATGGTTTGGGTGGAAGGTGGGGATAAGGGGGAAAAAAGAACCTGAAATATTTTGACAAGTTTCTATTTTAAACACAAAAGGGTCATTGCCGCACATACTATAGAACACTAGGCTTTATTCCCTATAAGATCATATTCAAATTAAGATGCTCTCACTTAAAAAAAATTAGCAAAACTTGTTTTCCTGCTAGCACAATCAAAACTCACCAAAAGGGTAACAAATTAGATGCTTGGAGACATGTGTAGTACATTCTAGTATCTCTCCAAAAATGATGAATTCTACATTTTACTAGCATATTTTGAGAAATAAATCTGTTTTGCTAACATGAACTATTTCCCAGCTTCTTATGTAAACTGGTATTTTCCTTGTCAAATAAACAGCATAGCAAAGTGAAGTCTAACACTGGTTATCCCGTCTACATTTCTATTACCTCTTTACAAGTTGGTGGTTCCTAGCATCCTTAGAATTCCAAATCAGGAGGCAGGTTCACTTGTCGAAACATTGAACGATGTAATCACGGAACGGCCAGAGCACTCAAGGTTAGGCCAGGAGGGTCAAAGGAGTGTCTTCTAGGGAGTATTTAATTGCCTTGACTTTAAAAAAGAAGAGAGTAAATCAGGGCACACAGCAATATTCACAAGTTTCTCGACACATACCAGCTGCTGACAGCTAGCGAGAAATTCGTGTTCGTGGTGAGACCTGCTAGTTCTTGGAAAGGAAAAAGAATCCTAAAGGCCAGGTGATAGAAAAAAAAAAATCACTCTCGCCTGGTGTTCCATTGTTCTGTTTGGAAGGGTTATCAGGATGGTGCTCAGTGACCTCTCTGAAATGTCACAGAGCAGTGGCATCTGGATTAGTAGAGAAATTAACATTCAGGAGACACTTCAAAGGCCCTCCCGAAGATCCAGGAAATTCTGTAACGGACAAGTATACATGAATTGCATCTGCACAAATTAGGCTTGCCAAAATGCTTCTAGATAAACAAATGACCTCCTCTTATGATGGATGGATGCAAGAAGGGAAGCTGGACCACCGTTGTTCTCCATGTGAAGCTGGCCCTTTGTCTAGCAGAGTAGTTACCCTGTTAGGATCAGCACCTTCTCACTTAAAATGAGACTTTAAACATGACTGAGGATTGACGTGATATAAGAAGAGAAGGAAAGATGAGCGGCCTGAAGGGGCTGCAAAAGAGGCTCGAGGAGAAGAAGGAGACGAGAGAAACAAGACAGGTCAAAGGGTAAAGAAAAAGTTCACTGAATGAGAGGATTGGACTGGAGGGGATGGGGAAGAACACATTTCCACAAGGCCCCGCTCCCCATGAACTTTTCAGAGAACGGAACCCATAAATGAGATGCAGTCTTTCAGCGGAGAAAACATCTAACTTTTTCAGTTGGTACCAAGCTCCTTTGCACTGACAGGGAGCCTTCCTCCTTATACCTGTGTGCCCTGATTTACTCTTCTTTTTTAAAGTCAAGGCAATTAAACACTCCCTCTTGTTGAGGCTGAGAACAAGGAGAAGAGAACTGATGTGCAATGGTGCGGTTGCCATCCAATATTTTGAGGCCCTATTGCTCAGAAGTAGAAGACTTGTATTTTCACCCTATCCTTTATTCTCGTTTGTGTGGGGTGCGGTGCGGGACAGCTAGGAGTTGGTATGAAGATATGGAATTGACTATAACAGAAATTTCTTCATCTCAGGCAACCAAGTGACCATATTTCAATGTGCACATTATACATTTTCCTGGTGTATATGTGCAAACTGCACTGCCTTCTTCTGTGTAAATTTCCTTTGCACTTTATGTACATTATATGCATGTCTGCGTTACTGATGTGGGTATGTTATATGTTGTGGTAGTTACATAATCTGTGGTCAATTTGAGACTTTAGAGTGAAGGGGTGGAGTTTAGTCTGTCAATAAGGTCGCAGCTTGATGGCCTCATTTGGAGGCACTGAGGAAATAAATAGCTCACTGGAGGTGGGACACGTGCTTGCTCCCCGTGAGACATTCCTGCAGTCAAGACACATGGAGCTACACTAGAGCCCTGGAGCTGAAGAAGCCACGTAGAGACCCCTTCCAGTGCTGAGATGTTTACAACGCCACTGGATCCACAAGACTTTCCACCCACTGGCCTGTGATCCTCCTGCATTTGGCATCATTGCATGTGTTTCGTGAGTTGTGAAGAGGAATTTATAGATTGGTCTTGGACATATGGGCGAATATCGGACTTATGGACTTGATCCGGACTGGGCTGGGATGTTTTCTCAATATTCAATTGCTCTTGTCTACAAAGCTCTTTCTTATACACATATGAATGTCTATTAATTTGTTTCTCTAGTCGACCCGGACTAACACATATGTGAAAAAAAACAAACAACAGAAAAAGATCGTCTTCTCCTTGGCCATTGTGTTTTTCCTCTCGGAGCGAAGAGGAAGGTCAGGGTAACCCAGAGCTAGACCGGAATCTGGAGGAATAGACTTGAACACCTCACTCTTCCCACCTGCCTCGTGCTTGTCTGCTCATAATATTTGAGATCATGGCTCCTGGGAGATGTCTTGCTATCGCTGCTCGTTTGTAAAGTGTCTGTTGTTTGTCCCTGGGCTAAATCATAGAGAGGGCAGGTGTGTTGTAGCAGCCAAGGTCAAAAAACAAAAGCAAAACCAGCATCTTGCCCGGAGTTTTCATTCAAAGTCCCCTTACCAAGTTACATGCCGCTGTGTAGGTCAGTTCCCGAAGCTTCCCTGTGAACGATGGGATAATCCCAGTTTGCTGCTGTTGCAAGGGACCTTAGAATCAGGTCCAACCCACAGTGACCACACGCATAACAGACCCACCCCCTGCCCGGTGCTGTGGTGGCCTCACAGTCACTGCCACCCTTCTAGCCACCGCGTCCCTCCAACTCGTTAGAGGGTCCTCCCCTCTTTCAATGACCACCTATTTGCCACGTACACTGTCCCTCTCCAGGGACCAGTCCCTCTTGAAAACAAGCCCCAAGCACAGGAGACAAAGTCTTACCACTGTCGTTTGTAAGCAGCATCCTGGCTGCACTTCATCTTACACAGATTTGTTCTTTCTTCTGGCGGTCTCTCCGATCTTCATCCCCAACACCCTCATTTAAAGGCATCCGTTCTTTGTCTTCCTTCTTCACTGCACAGGAGACCACCCAGAATCCTCGGCTGTGTCAGGCACAATTAGTCCTCCGGGTGACAGTTTTGCTTTTGGACACTTTGAAGAGGTCTTGGGCCGCACCCTTGGCCCACACAACATGCCGTTTGGTTTCTCGGCTGCTGCTTTCATGGGCTTCGACGGTGGGTCCCAGTAAAATGAAGTCCTTGATCGCTTCAGTATTGGCTCCGTTTATCACAATGCTGTTCATTGGTGCGGAAGTGAAGGGTTTGCTTGTCTTTTAAAAAGAGATCATTTTATTTTGCTGAGAATTTACACAGCAGAAGCACACGGTTTCAATAATCTACATGTGCAAATCAGTGACATTGGTTACCTTCTTTGAGTTGGGCAAGCATTCTCACTGTCCCTTTCTAAGTTATTCTCCTCCATTAACATAGCACCCCACCCGCTAAGGCTTCCATCTGATCTTTAGTCATTTTTCTTGGCCTGAGTCTACATACAGGTATGTATCACTTAACGTCTGTTCAGGCAACTTCCTACCACATGTAGATTGGTGGACCCACAAAGTGTTTTTTGTTTGTTTGTTTTACAATTGTTGCTATATTTATTTATTTTAATCAAATCATTGTATTGGGGGCTTGTACAACTCTTCTCACAATCCACACATACATCCATTGTGTCAAGCACTTTTGTACATTTGTTGCCCTCATCATTCTCAAAACGTTTGCTTTCTACTTGAGCCCCTGGTATTCGCTGCTCATTTTTCTCCCCCTTCCCTGCTCCCCACTCCCCTATGAACCCTTGATAATTTACAAGTTATTATTATTTTATCGTATCTTACACCATCCGATGTCTCCCTTCACCCACTTCTCCACTGTCCGTCCCCCAGGGAGGAGGTTATATGTAGATCCTTGTAATCTGTTCCCCCTTTCTCCCTCCCCTCCCCTCCACCCTGCCGGTATTTGTTTTTAAAGGAAAGCAGTGCTCCTTTTGTTGATTATTTTCCCCTAAAGGTTTTAAAGACTGCATACCCCAGAGTGAGCAAACTCATACCTGGACTGAACAGCCCTGTCTGGCCCAGCCACGCACCCAGCAAGTGTGCCCCCCAGTATCTAGTGGATAAAGCTCTGGGACTTGGTTTGGTGGGCTCCGTAAGGTTGGTTTGTTTTAACTTATTGTGATTTAGGTGAAAGTTTACAAAGCAAATTGGTTTTGTATTTAACAATTCATGTACTTTGGGGGGTGGGGAGGCGATGGCATTGATGGCTCCCACATAGTAACAGCCTGCTCCCCACTTCCCCCACACCCTTACCCCGTGTTTACCATTTCCACTTGTGCTTCTTTATGATCCCTTCCTGCTTTCTGAACTTTATTTCTGACCAAGTGCTGCCCCTTGGGTCTAGTTTGGTTAGTTTTTGGTTTTTAACTTTTTATTGTGAGTTGGGTGAAGGTTCTCAGAGAAGGTCATCTGTTTTGCCTTCAGCAGTGCCTGTGCATCTTGTTACATTGAATTGATCGCTGTCCCTGAACACAACATCACTCAGCCAACTTCCTCTTTGTGTTTCTGGTTTCCATTCTGCCTCCTCTCCTAACTCTTTTGCACCTTGTCCTGGAGTAAATGCTGCCCTTTTGATTCCAAACTGTTGATTCATCCCAAGTGTGCTGCCTCTCAAATGTTATTATTCTCCTTAAAGACCTGTTTATTGTTGGCTGAATACTGACTGAGCCACGTGGTGAGTTCATTTCTAAACCTTCCGGGTGACAAAGGTCCAGAATCTCATGACTTCCAACAGTCTTTATTCAACCAGTAGGCCTGGCCTATTTTATATTTTTAAATTCTCTTCTGTGTTGTTCTCCCACTCTATCCAGGCCCTCTGGCAGTGGTAGCCAGACACCATCTAGTTTTTCTGGTCTCGAGATTAGGCAGACTGGTGCTAGCTTGCTCTATTTGTCCTTTGGGCCAATTGTTTCCATATAGCTTTGATTTTCTTCATTTTTATTTCCTCTGGACAAGGCGATACCAATCATTGCACCTTAAATGGGCCACCCATGAGCTTTTAAGACCCCAGTCACTCCCAGCTGGGGGATGTTTTTGCTGAGGTATGATCCATACTGAAGTCTGTAGTCTTTGTTCTTCATCAGGAAGTGCTTCAGGAAGTGCCTCTTCACTGTCAATAAGCAAAGCAAACTGTATCTTGTGTATATTGCATGCCGTTACTGAGCCTTCCTCCCATCCTGGGGCATGTCCTTCTTCTATAGAGCAGCTTCTCAGATCATGTGCTCAGTGTATTGAGATAAGGATTCCTGGTGGTGCTCTGGATACATAGGCATTGGGCTGCTAAAAAAACGTCTGTGGTACAAACCCACCAGCAGCTGCACAGAAAAAGGCTAGGCTGTCTGCTTCTGTGAAGATTTACATCTCTCAAACCCTCCCTAAGAGTTGGAATTGACTCGATGTCAGGGAGTATACAGATTGAATAAGTATGGTGAAAAGATACAATCCTGACCCACAACTTTCCTGATTTTAATCTCTGCAGTACCCCGATTCTGTTCAATTGAATGTCTTCTTGTCTACGTACAGGTACTACATAAAGATAATGAGGTGTTCTAGAACTCCTGTTCTTCACAATGTTATCCACAACTTACTATTATGCACACAGTTGATTGCCTTTGCATAGTCAATAAAACACAGGTAAGCAGTTTTCTGGTATTCTCTTCTTTCAGCCAAGATCCATCTAATATCAGCAATGCTATCCTTCTTATTACATCCTCTTCTAAATCTGGCTGGTGTTTCTGTCCATTCTTGTTGATATACTGCTGTAGCCACTGGTCAGTTATCTTCAGAAAAATATTACTTGCATGTGATATTAATGATATTGTTCAATAATGTCTGCATTCCATTTGATAATTTTTCTTTGGAACAGGCATAAGTATGGATCTCCTCCATATTGTTATGGAATAATTGCTTTATAAATTTCTTGGTATAGACTAATGAGTGCTTCCAGCACTCTAGTTGTTTGTTACAGAAAATAAAATGAGCCCCCAAGAGCCAAAGTACAATCTTCAGTGTACCTAAATTTGGAGATCATCGCAGGAACAGATTAGGTGCATGGAACATTCATGACAAGACCAGGCATGCTGTAGGATGATATCAAGGACCCCAATCACAAAGATTCCAAAAGGTCATTAAAAACAGAGAAGGGGAAATGCCAGAAATGAATGTTGGTAGAGACCATGAAATTTGTTCTTGAATACAGTGTATGTAGTTGAAGTGAAATCAAGAAGTGATAATGAACTTCACAGATTTCAAAGAGCAGGCCAAGAAGACAGGGGAATATCATAATGAAGCATGAGAAAACCTGGAGTTAGTGGACGGAAAGGGCAAGACACACATCATTTCTCAAGGAGAAGAAATGATGAAAACAGTCAAGCCACCAGTTGTAACATTCTGGAGGAGTCTATGAAATGGAAGCAATAGGCAGAGTCAACCATACCAAAAAGAATGTAGTAAACAGTAAACCTTTTTAAAAGCTAGCCTGTGATCAAAACCAGTGGTAATAAGAAACACATCTAAGCTTGGAGAAAAAACAAGGATCCAGGAACTGATGGAATGCTAATTGGAATGCGTCAAGAAATGGATAAGATGCTGGAAGTGCCCGTACCACTTGGCTATGTCAAGAAGACAGCTACCTGACCCCACTTAGGTTGAATATGGAGAATAGGCAAGTGTTTGGAGACCAATCTTTGTTATTAGTGGGTTTCAGCAGCTGGGAGGAGAGGGAAAGGGAAGTTATTGTTTAAGGGGCAATACAGTTCTGTTTTTGGAATTGGTTGATGACAATGGTCGCAAATGTAGCTTGTAGCTTGTGCTATTGAAGTGTACACTTAACATGACCACAATTAAATAAAAACAAAACAAAAACAAGCGGTTTGTTAAGGCTTTTCCTTTAATTTGAAGATTTGCACTCTCATAGATTCAGTTAAGCAAGCATGAGTGAGAAGAGTCTCCCCCATCAGATTGGAACCTCGGTGAGGACAGTGTCCACATCTGTCTTTGTCATTGTGTCTTCCTGTCAGCATACCCAGAAGGATTACACACGCTAGAGAATACGTGAGGGAATCAATCCTAGTACATTTTCCTAATGAGTAACCCTGGGCTTAGTCCCTAAAATAGGCCTGTTTCTTTATCTGTAAAATAGGTGGAAGGCAGGAAAAGAGGGACCAGACTTCAACCTGGTGCTCCAAGATGTGAATGCAACCTACCGGCATGAAGCAGGGAGCTAGTAGGGGGTGCTGAGGGGCTGGCCCCAATCCCAACTATGTTGACTGCTGCCCCTCCCCCCAGAAGAATGTGCTTTAGAGGACAGCACTGAAGCTGCA
>NW_022107431.1:38465120-38476310 GCF_000313985.2 Echinops telfairi | reverse complement strand
GCATTCCATGATGCTCACCTTCCTGACAGGATCACTGAAGACAAAGCGGGTACATAAGCAAATGTGGTGAAGAAAGCTGATGGTGTCCAGCTATCAAAAGATATAACATCTGGGGTCTTAAAGGATTGAAGATAAACAAGTGACCATCTAGCTGAGAAGCAAAAAAGCCTACATGGAAGAAGCACACCAGCCTGTTATGAGGTGTTGATGTGATCAGATATCAGGTATCAGGCATCAAAGAACAAAAAAATCATACCATTGTGAATGAGGAGGAGTGTGGAGTGGAAAACCAAAGCCCCTCTGAAGGCAACTGGGCATCCCCTTACAGAAGGGTCTCAGGGAGGAGACCAGCCAGTCAGGGTGCAGTATAGCAATGATGAAACATACAACTTTCCTCTAATTCTTTAATGCTTCCTCTCCACCACTATCATGATTCCAATTCCATCTTACAAATCCTGATAGACCAGAGGATATACACTGGTACAGATAGGAACTGGAAGCACGGAATGTAGGACAGATAAGCCCCTCAGGACCAATAATGAGAGTAGCAATATCAAGAGGGTAAGGAGAAGGTGGGGTGGAAAGGGGGAACTGATCACAAGGATCTATGTATAAACTCTTCCCTGGGGGACCGACAACAGAAACATGGGTGAAGTGAGACATCAGACAGCGTAAGACATAACAAAATAATAATAATTTATAAATCATCAAGGATTCATGAGAGAGGTGGGCGGGGAAGGAGGGGAAAAAAACAAAGAGCTGATACCAAGGGCTCAAGTAGAAAGCAAATGTTTTGAGAACGATGATGGCAACAAACGTACAAATGTGCTTGACACAATGGATGTTTGTATGGATTGTGATAAGAGTTGTACGAGCCCCCAATAAAATGATTTAAAAATATATGTGGAAGGAAGCAACTTCTTTATGAATGGATTGATGTAATGATCAAGTGAGGTCATGGCAGTTAAGCTTTGCAGAACTCCTGACACTTGTTGCTATATTGTGAGGTGCGGCTGCGTCAGTTGCGACCCGCAGTGACCCAAGTACAACAGAATGAAACAGCACCCTGGGTCATCCCCATAATTGTTTGAGCCCACTGATACAGCCATCTTCTCAGTCCATCTCATGGAGGGTTGTGTTAGTCTGGGTAGACTAGAGAAACAAATCCAAGGAGACTCGTATGTATGTAAGAGAGAACTTTATATCAAAGAGTAATTGTATAGTAAGAAAACATCCCAACCCAGTCCAGATCAAGTCCGTAAGTCCAATATTATCCCATATGTCAATACTAATCCATAAATTATTCTCTAGACTCATGCAGTCATGCAATGATACTGAATGCAGGACGATCACAGGCTAGTGGGTGGAAAGTCTTGGGGAGCCAGTGGCGGTGGAAGTATCTGTGCCTGCATGGGACTCCACTTGGCTCCTCCAGTTTCAAGGCTCTGGCTGTATCAGTGCAGCTCCATGTGGCTTGTCAGCAGGAAGGCGAATCAGAGTGTCTCCCACCTCCCGAGAGGAATACAGGAGTTCCCAGAGTCCTCAGGAGAAGGCCATACCCGCACGGAGGTCTCATTGCCAGGATATTATGTAACTTCCACAAGGGCCTTCCTCTTTTTCGCTGGCCCTCTACTTTATCAAGCATCACGTCCTTCTCCAGGGACTGGTCTCTCCTGACAACATGTCCAAAGTACATGAGATGAAGTCTTGCCATCTTTGCTGCTAAGGAGCATTCTGGCTGTACATCTTCCAAGACTGGCTTGTTTGTTCTTTTGGCAGTCCATGGTACTTCCAATATTCTTCACCAGCACCATAATTCATGCATCAATTCTTATTTGGTCTTTCTTATTCAGTATCCAACTTTTATATACATATGAGGTGATTGAGAATACCATGGCTTGGATCGGGTGCACCTCAGTCCTCAAAGCAAGATCCTTGCTTTTCAGCACTTTAAAGAGGTCGTGGGCAGCAGGTTTACCCAGTGCAACCTGTCATTCCATTTCTTGTCAGTTGCTTCCATGAGCTCATGAGCAGTGATTGACAGACCACCATCAACATTTTTTCTTGGTGTCTTGGTTGTTAGGCCTGATCCTCGGGTTATTTGAGGCACTGGTTCAGAAACTTTAAAAGATCGGCAGAATTGGGATGTCATAACAGTCTTTCTTAATTGAATGGGAAATTTATGTATTTCAATGACCCATTTTTTCTGCGTGTAATGCCCACTGTTCTGCACTCAGATCTTGTGCCCATCCCACCTTTCGCCGAACTACCCCAGGTCTCAAAGGATGAGTCCTGCTGTCTGAGATTGTACACGGTAAAGAAAGTGGCAGTGACAGTGATTTCAAACAACTTCTCACAGTGCTCTGAGCAGGGCCTCAGACAATTTCCAAGCGTCTTCTGAATTGCTTGCCTCCAGACTAAAGGAAATGAATCTACTTTAGCCTAGAACAACAGTGACCTTTTATTGGAGGTGAGAAAAGAGTGTGTGCTGCCGTCCTTGACCAAAGACAACTTAGTATTCTGCAATGACATAGGAAAGCTTCGGAGGAAAATTGGTCTTTCAAATTATGACACAAGTGAAGGACGTCTTTTCATTGCTAGTTCAAAATGTAGCTTGAAATGTGTCCTTTTAAATAATGGCAACACATATGGTTCTGTCCAATTGGTCACTGCAGCAGGATGAAAGAAGAGTACAAGGCTATCTCTTGAGTCTTGGAAAAGGTAAGTTACCAAGGACTTCAGTGGGTGGTTTGTGTAGACAAGAAGATGGTTAACGTTCTTCTTGGTCAACAAAGTGGCTACATAAAGTATCCTTGTGTTTATACCTTTGGGACTGGAGAGCCAAACGTGAACATTGGACGAGAAAAGATGGCCTCCGGCAGAATCCATGGTGGTTAGGGGACAAAATGTAACCAATGAACCTTTGGTGGCATCAGATAGACTCATACTGCCACCAGTGCACACAGAGCTAGGCTTGATGAAATGATTTGTGAAGGTTTAGAATAACGACAGTTCACACCTTAAATATATAGAGCCTAAGTTGGCTAGATTTACCATGGAAAAACTGAAGGCAGGGATTTTCAGTGGTCCACAGATTAGACAACTTATAACTGACCCCCGTTTCATAGCATCAATGAGTGAAATCGAATCATGTGCCTGATTTCCATCTCTTCTTGTGAAAAACTTTTTTTGGACAAGAAGGCCCCCAGGTCCCCACAATTGGCAGAGGATTATGGCTTTCTTCCTCACGGGCTCGGCTGGAACGCGAGTGGGAAAGCCCACGGTCTGCACAGCCACTTCCGGCCCTGCAGAGACCCGTGCTTTGGGAATGAAATCAGGAGCTTTCCTTGCACCACAGCTTTCTTTTCATTTTTAATATGTTTCCTTCATTTAAATCACCGGATTGTTAGTGGGAGAGAGAGCAGCGTAAACAGTCGTATATAACATATGTTGTGTATCTCAAAAACCAGAGCTGATAGGGGCCTAATTTTGGATAGGGTCCCAAAACTGGTTCCAATTTTGGAATCAGCAGGCCAGATATACCCAAAACAAGTCTAATGTTTGCGGCACCAGCATGTGTGCTGGCCAGTGTTGTGGATCCAAGCAGGAGGAAATCCTTGACAATGTCTGTCTTTTCTCCATTTATCATGACACTACACATTGGTCTAGTTGTGAGGATTTTAGTTTTCTTTACATTGAGTAAAAGGTGACGTCCTTAATCTTCATTAGCGAGCGCTTGAAGTCCTCCTCACTTTCCACAAACGAGGTTGTGCCATCAGCATGTTGCAGGTTGTTAATAACCCTTCCTGCAGTCCTGATGCTTAGTAGGTATTAATAAGAGGTAGTCAGTTCGGTTTTATTTGCTGTTAAGGATTGCATTTGGGTATTTTATAGCTGCAAAGTGTTCATTGTATGACTATACCACATTTTGCTTACCCACTCATCTGTTGATCAAGGTCATGTTCATTTTTGAAGGTGGGTGGGCTCTCGTTATATAGTAATCCTGGGATCTTTCAAAAATAATTATGAGATGCATTTATTGGATTTTTTCCACAACAGCTTTATTGTGAGAGAATTCACATATTGTGATAAAAGTTAATCCTTTTAAAGAGTAAAATTCCAGTTTTTATGATAGTCAGAGTTGTACACCCCTGTCCACTAGCCAATTCCAGAACACTGTCTCTCTAAGAAAGAAACTCTCTCAGAAAGAAACTTCCCACCCCAGCCTCTGGCAACCGTTGATCTACTTTGTCTCTTAACATTTCCCTGTTTTGGACGTTTGGTGTAAAAGAAATCATACAGAACGCGCTCTTTTGTGTTTGCTTTCTTTCACGGAGCACAATGTTTTCAAGATTCCTCCTGATATCACATGTGTCTTCTTCAGTGACAAGCAATATTCCATCGTATGATTATGCCTCACTTTATCCATCCATCAACTGATACACATTGGGTTATTTCTGTTTGGGGCGATTGTGAATAATGCTCCGATGAACATCGCTGTACAAGTTTATGGGAAGGCCCGTGCTTCCCGTTCTCTTGGGTGTCTACCCAGGAATGGGATTGCTGGGTTATACGGCCGTTCTTTGCTTAGCCTTTTGAGGAGCTGCTAAGCTGTTTTGCACAGTGTCTGCATCATGGTCCACTCCCGCTAGTTGTACATGATTGTTCCAGCTCCCCCCATCATTGCCCACACTTGTGATTATCTTGTGACTATAGCCATCCTAAGGGGTGTGAAGCAGTATGTCACAGTGGTTTTACCTTGCATGTCCTTAATGACTAAGGATACACTGTAACCCTATAAGACAGAGTAGAGCCAGTCTACAGGCTTTCCGAGCCTGGCGAGCTTTTTGGAAGCAGACTGCCACAGTGTTTCTCCCTAGGAGTTGCTGGGGGATTCAAACCACCAACGTTGTAGTTAGCAGGTGAGTGCGTGAACAGCTGCATCTCAACTCCAAGGTTTGGATGTTTTTGTTGTTGGTTTAAGGACCAATTATGCTGAAGAGACATTGATGTGTACAATTAAATATAATATTGACCAGAGGAGCATAACAGAACCAGTCGGGCCTCACACCAGTTACAGTGATGAAAATATTTGGCAGGAAGCTCTAGTCCTATTTGGAATGTAATAGGAAGCAGTTCACAATGGCTGCACACTAAGGAAAACTGTTATCGCACATCACAAGCAGTCCCAAATCAGGGGTCTGAAAGGTTGTCTAACGCAAGGGCACAGTATGGTCACCAAGACCCAGCTCCTTCCTTTTCTGCATTGCGTCACCCGGGCATGCCCATTTTGTCTGTGCACGTCTTGCCTCGGTAGCAGCTAGGAAGCTGTTGTACTTCCGAGCAGTCCATCTGGATCTGAAAATGTTTAGAGAAGAGAGAAACATTCCCAGAGGTCTCTGGCCATCTTTTCTCATGTGGTATTGGCCCAGTGAAACAGTGTCTGTATCACATGCCCACATCTATATGAACTTCGGGCAAAGCCAGATGTTAGGATGGATGGCTGAACTAAGTAGGAGCTCTGCTAACAGGGCGGAAGGAAGAAATGGATTCCAGGCAACTAACAGGCACTGTGGGTTAGGCATTGGTGGTTCAAACTCCACAGACGGAAGATGAGGCTATGTGTCTCTGTAAAGATTTGCAGTCTTGGAAAGCCCTGTACAGGGCTTCTATGAATCGACTCCATGATGGGTGGGGAAGGGGGAGGGAACAGTATCCCTCTTACAGGCTATACTATCAGGATGATTAGAACTATTATGCTGAATAATGAAAATGCTACCATTTAATCATTTTTAAACCTAAGACAAATGCCATATAGTTCAACCTAATCATCTCCAATGCCATTTTGGCAGATGGGGGCTGAGGATGGGGTGAGGAACAGAAAAACCAAACCCCTCTGTCTGGGCACATTTCCAACATTGGGATATTTCCCACAATTCTATGTGCAGTGTTATCTACAAATGTTTATATGGAGAATTAACAGCTCGTTGAATTTTCATTTTGAACAATCACAGAATGGATCATTCTGCTTCAATTTAAAAATCTTTAACGATTTCAAAAAGAGTGACTGGGTACCTTTCGCTTTAGGGATCTTTTCACCGAGGCCTGTGGAAGAAAGCCTAGACTATATTCCCCTGTAAAGAGTCGCAATCAATTCCACGATAAGGAGTTTGGGGTCTTTGTTTGTTTGTTTGAAGGACTGTGGGTGTAGTGGTTACATGTTGGGCTGCTAACCACAAGGTCAGAAGTTTGAAACCACCTAGCTGGGGAGAAAGATAAGGCTGGTTCTTTAATGCTTCTTCCCCTCCACTATCATGACCACAGTTCTGCCTTACAAATCCAGCTAGACCGGAGCTGTACACTGGTACAGATAAGAGCTCTCTTGACACAGGGAATCCAGGACAGATAACCCCTCAGGAACAGTAATGGGAGTAGCAATGCCATGAGTCTAGGGGGAAAGTGTGGGGGAAAGAGGGGGGTAAGGGGGAACTGATTACAATGATCCTCGTATAACACCCCACAACATTGATCAAGGGGTCACAAGGGTGGGAGGTTGGGGCAGGGAAGGAAGGTAAAAAAGAGGAGCCGATACCAAAGGCTCAAGCAGAAAGAAAATGTTTTGAAAATGATGATGGCAACATATGTACAAATGTGCTTGATACAATTGATGTGTGGATTGTTATAAGAGCTGTAAGAGCCCCCAATAAAATGATTTATTAATAAACAAACAAATAAACAAAAAACCAAAAGACTTTGAAGGGTGGGCCATCCTTAAATTGCACAGAGTTCTACGCAGAGCGGACTGGAAGTTGAAGGTTTTAATTATTTATTGTTGAAAAGGTCAGATATTCACACAGCACAAAATTCAAAAGATGCACGAGTTACAGGCAGACCTCCCTCTACTCTGTAGAAAAGTGCTATCTGAAGGAAAGATTTCTGTTATTAAATATGAAATATTTTGAAGATAAAATATGCACCCTCTCTCCAGGAGAAATGGATCCCTAGGAGTAGGGATCCACTGGATGGCAGGGGGCTTGGTGGCTTTGATACCTGGCTCCGCTCCTTTTGTGCTGGTCCATCTGCTTTCTTGCCTCATAGGCTGTTCTAGAGACCATTCCAAATTGGTGCATGAAGTGCATCCTCCTCTATCTCTCTTGTGTGCATAGCCTTGACTATTTTCTCTAACCAGCTCTCTACTGACGGGTGTTTAGATTGCGTTCAGTCTTTTAACTCGATGAACAGTACTTTGAAGAGTAATCTTAAACATACAGCATTTTGCACCTGTCCCAGTGTATCTATAGGGAAAATTCCTAGAGAAAAGTCGCTCCGTCAAAGGATGTAATTTTTTGCTACTGTGCTGGAGAATGCCGAGTCACCCTCCGGAGAGGTGGCAGCCATTTAAAAATGCATGAAAGCACTTGTTTCTCTACAAGTGGTCACTTTCTGGAAGCGAGGTTGTCCCTCGCCGTACATTCTGGGTGTATGCACCGACTCTCCAAGGCCTTGTTCCCATGAAAACACGCACACATACTCAAAACAGTGCCTAGAGGGAATGCGAAGAATACTAAGACAAGTCTGACTTGGGTACACGTTTTAGAGTGCATAAGGGGGAAAAAAAGAAAGGACATATTTAAAGTATTAACAGTGTTTACATTTAGGTCTTTACGCGTTTGTGCAATGAGTGTTTGTTCCATTTGTAAACAATCATCGGTAATAATCTAGTGTCCTGGGTGTCCGTAGGTTGGGGGGTCTAATGCCCTTTGCGCGATATTTCAGAGGAGCTCTTATTAGCAAGGCCTTCCTCTTTAAAACAATTTATTTTTGTTTTTGTTGAGAATGTAGGCATCCAAACATATACCAATGAACAGCTCCTGTGAGAGTATCTGGGTGACATTAACTACATTCTTTGAGCTATGCACCCATTCTCATGGCCCTCTTCTGCGTGCTCCTCCCCCATTAACAGATGTTCACTGTCTTCTAAATTCCCAGTTGTCGTTGTCAATTTGACCCCCTATGAATGGATCTGAAAAGAGAACCATGCTTTAAAAAAAGGGGGGGGGGGCATAGATTCAGGATGGGGTTTGGGGTTTGTGCTAAATCCTAGCTCCAATTTACGAGCAATCAGCTCTTGGACCGTGGCCCTGCTCAATACTCACCTTCACAAAATGATCACTGAAGATACAAGTGCTACAGCAAAGTGTGGTGAAGAAAGCAGATGGTGCTCGGCTATCAATTGTGATAGTGTCTGGGGTCTCAAAGGCTTGTATTCAAACAAGCAGCCATCTAAGTGAGGAATCAACTAAGTCCACATGGAAGAAGCATACCAGTTTGTCTGATCTAAAGATGGTGATTACAAAATTTGAATATGGTAAGGAGAGAAGCATCTGAATAAAAATGATGAACACCCAACTTGTGGAGGGCTGTGGGGGACAGTGGGAGCCAAAACCCACCTGCAGAGTATCTAGTCCAACTGAGTCACTGGCAGACCCACTCTAGCCACAGGCAAGAGTCTCGAACAACCTTATTATCAGGCAGAGACCAGGGTCGGTAATCTTGATTATGCTGGATTGAACTCCATACTTGGCCAGGCGACCACCTTACAAATATGACTTTGTTCAGGGTGCAAGTATCTCTTACTGGTTCTATGACAGAATTTCTTGCCTGGCTTTTGGAATGTGATGGCAGTCTTTTCCTTCCAATTAATTATTTGCATTTTTTGTCTTTATACTATTATGATTTTAGCCTTACCACCTTAGTGTGATTTTTTTTCCTCATTGTCTTCTGTTGGGTCTCCCAGCTGTGAAGCACAGGAGGAGTGGATGCAGAATGATAATAACAGATACAAGGGGATATAGGGACTACAGGGGTGGTGGATGATAGGGTGGGAAAGGGGATTTGGGGAGTAAATAATGAAGGGAGGAGGTGGGAGGGAGCACTAGATTGGATTGTGATTGCATAATTCACTTAAAGGGGATTTAACCAATGGGGGAGATGCTCTAAAATTTATATGGGGGTGGTTTTACAATTCTCCTTGATAGGATTGAGCTATTGAATTATATGGTATGTAAATTATTTGCCAATAAACGGTTGGAAATTTTTTAAAAAGCACAACGCTCTGGGCAGATGCTCTTTACTAGTACACTAAACTATTGTTTGGCTTCAAGAAGACTTGGGGGGGGTACTTTTAAAGTTTAGATTTTATCTTGAGGCAGTAGGTTAAGGGGTTCATCTAGCTCCCACAACTCCAGAAAGTCTGGAGTCCCTGAACATTGGAAATTCTGTTCTGCATCTTCCCTTTTTTGACCAGGATTCTTCTATAAAATGTTTGACCCAAACGCTTCAGTACTGGTGCATTTGAAAGATGGTGCTGGGGCAATGAATGTAAAAATGTGCTTTACACAATTGATGTATGTATGGATTGTGATGAGAGTTGCATGAGCCCCTAATAAAGCGATTTAAAAAAACCAAACAAACAACAAAAAAGAGAGAGCATTGAAAACATTGTTTGAACAGCCACAGGCAGAGTCTCACAGCACAAAAAAGAAAAGACAGATGGTGCTGGTGAAAGTACCACGGACAGAGAAACAGATCTGTCTTGGACGAAGTATAGCTAGAACCCTCCTTAGAGACAAGGATGGCGAGACTTCCTCTTGTGTCCTTTGGCCACGTTGTGCAGGAGAGACCAGTTCCCGGGCATCATGCTTGATATAAAGTGGCAGGGTGGCGACGAGGAGGAAGGCCCTGTTTGATGAGACGGATTAACAGTGGCTGGGACAATGGGCTGTGGGGATGGTGCAGCACTGGGCGGTGTTTCGTTCTGGTGAACATAGGGATACCAGGAGTTGGAACAAACTTGATGACGCCCAACAATAACAAGAACCACATTCAGTAGGGGTGCTGGGCAGCATACTTTTGCATGGCCTCCCCTCCCCGTTTAATAGAACTTAGGTCGAAGTTCCACTGTAGGCTGAGCACCTGCTCTTTTCTGAGTCTCTTTCACACTGACTTCAAAGAGACCAAGGAGCTTGCTCCCAGAGCGTCATCTGCCAAGTCTGCGGAAACCAAACTGCCAGGTCTCTGTTAAGCTGCTCGGGTTTATCAGTGTTGCCAAGCGCCCTGGGACTTGATCTTGCTTTCTGCTGTTCACTACCACCCATAAAGCATTTCTGAACCTAGAAAGTCGCCTCTCTTCAGAAAAAGGCCCTCTCAGTGTGCTCATGGTCCCCCAGCAGTCCAGCAGCTTCAGCCCCAGGCAGGGGAGTAGTTTCCCGGGGGCCGGGCCCAGCCGGTCCCCACCATTCAGCCTCAAGCCCGGAGCTGTTGCAGTTGCAATTTTCTCTCTCAAAAGTTGGTCCTTTTGTTGACAGCCAGAGGCTTACATTCCCAGAAAGGTAATTTGAAAGTGCTGCTGCATTTAGATGCATTTTGCTAATTTGTTTTTATTATGCATAGAAATATTGGTATAAAAGGTGTTTCAATTATTTTCTAAGGGAGGGACCTATGCTTTCTTGTCCGCCACAAAGCTTTTAAATGGAGTTATTTTTCTCGGCCTATAATCATTCCCCCTTTCAAGTAGCCCGGCAGAAAAAGTAAGTTTACTGCGGCCCGCACAATGGGCCTCTCCACTTTTTAGGTTTAGGAGACCTGGGTGACCTACGAAAGTTAATTAGAAGGTTAACAAAGACGAAGACAGAGTCGGATCCATCGCCTCTCCCGCAGCTAAAGATGTCATCCATTAATTAGGGAAATCGTTAAGGTGGCCTTTATAGAAGCCATAGAAAGTCTGTCGTTGGCAGTCGACAGTTTGGGTCAGATTTTCCCTTCCCCAACCACGCTACCCTTAATAGTCGGAGAAGCGCGGGAGGGCTGGGGAGGGGGGGGGTAGAGGGAGGGGGAGAAGAGAGGGTGGGAAGGATGTGTTTCAGCAACATTACAGTTAACCAGCCGCCGTTTGTGATGGCTTTGATTCTCAGGCTGGCCCGAATACTTGCTCCATGATGTAATTCTTATTGAACCTGGAAGCCCGGAGCGGGAGGGAGGAGGGCAGAGCGGCAGCGACCGACCGGCCGCCTCGCAGCCGCAGGAGGCCCTGGGAGTTAATAGCCCAAGCCCTGGGGTAGGCTGCACCGGCCAATGCGCCTTCCAGCTCGGCGTCTACTGCCTAACCTGGAATGCCAGCTGCCTGCGGGC
>NW_022107431.1:38440257-38465012 GCF_000313985.2 Echinops telfairi | reverse complement strand
CGTGTTGAGGAGAAAAGTTCTCCCTGGCCCCTTAAGCCTTCTCTGGTTTTTGTCTCTACACCAAAAATATAAGCTCCATGGAGGAAAAACTTCAGTCTAGGGAGTGACTCAATCCATGGCAGTGAGTTTGATTTTGAGTTTGAGCTCTGGGCCATTTTGAGAATTGGATGACTAATGCTCCTTCCTTCTCGACTGTAGTTGGTGTTTGTAGAGATACCACCTCTCTCCCATCTCAGGCCACCGCTGGTAGATATTTAATCTTTCCGTGGCTGCTTTAGACAGGCTGTGGGCTTCTCTTTTAGAGTTATGTATTTAAAGAGGGTGTTGATGTTAGACACGGGATGCCTGCCGGTTTACATGCGGAGCTTCTTTGTAGCATACATGACAGGGTTGGGTCTACGGTCCTTAGCGTGATGAGGACAATCTCTGAAAGGAACTCACATCCTTTCACCTGCTGGGGTTCTTTTGGCCGGGCTGTCCGTCATGGCCAACGCTGGAAAAATCCAGCATGGCCATTGTTTACCATGCAATTCTTTTTTTCTCTGTACTTTTTGGCTTCTCGCTGGATTCATATGGAGTAGACTCTTAACCAAATGTCACTCAGAGAGTCAATTACAATTTCGGGTGACAGTTTCCCCCCTGGAAGAAAGCAAGCGTTTCTGTTCTTTAGAGAAAAGAGACATGTTGGGCTTAGCTCTTAGCATCAGTTGGAAGGGACCAGAAGGAGAATTCCGAATAATACCATATATACTCATGTATAAGCCGAGTGGGTTCTTTTTAGCACATTTTTAATGCTGAAAAAGCCCCCCTCGGCTTATAGTCCAGTGAGGGTCCCCTACTTACCTGTTTTCCGGTGCAGTGCGGGGGGGTTCTCCAGTCTCTCCCGCTCATCTGGGGGTGCCTGCAGCCTCTGTGGGTGATCCAAGGATTTCTCCTGCACTCCTGCAGCCTCTGTGTTGTCTGAGAGGTACTGGGCAAGAACCTGCCCACTTCTGTGTGCTGGTACCTAGGGCACACCGCATCCTTGTCAGATGAATGTGGGCGCTCTTCTCCCGCTCTTCTCCAGGGCTGTGACCAATGACGTCGCCTTTACAGTCTGACCTGGGCTTGGTCACACACCCTCGCTCCGTCCAAGCATTGCTGAATACAAGTACCGGTATATCTCTGGTCTTGGATAAACAGTACATTTATTTACAGTACTTAGTCTGCTATATTTTATTTTCTTATTAACCCCTATATGGACCCAGTATTGACTATGCTTGCATAGAGCAGCCTGTGTTAGGGCTCATAATATACATGCTGTGTTGTGTACCCACTGTGTTACTGCATGTGTTGCGTTAGCATTTCCCATACATATGTGGTAACACTGAGTATGCCTAATGCAGCATATGCAGTAACAGTGCATACATAACGCACCATGGATATTATTAGCCCCTAACACAGGCTGCTCTATGCAAAGTCATGTCATCACATTCTGGAATATCATCAACATGCATTAGGCCTCAAACTATACAAGCTGCATTGTGTACATGCAGTAAGACAGCGGATGTAGTAATGCAGTGCATGCAGTCACACAGCGTGTATAGATATTGTTGATACCATATTATTTTTGTTGACCATCTTTTCCACTTACAGAGCTAGTTTACTGTTTTTCTTTGAAATAAATCTTCAAAAACATTTAACCTACTGATGCCTCAATTAATGTAATTTTATTGATATCTATTTTTATTTTGGAATTTACCAGTAGCTGCTGGATTTCCCACGCTAGGTTTACACTGGAGTCAATAAGGTTTCCCAGTTTTCGTGGTGAAATTAGGTGCTGTGGCTTATATTCGGGTCAGCTACTACTCAAGTATATACAGTATACAACCCAGTTTCCTCCCTCCACCAAGTGGGAGGAGAGCTTCTCTCCCTTGTCAGCCTCTTGGTTCCTGGGTGGTGAAAACAGTTTGTGCTCCACTGTTGCCTTAAAGGATGGAGGTATGGACCCACCCAGTGGAACTGTGGAAGAAGGGCTTGCTGGTCTGAGTTCAGTTCCGTCACCACGGAGAACATCCAAAGGTGCAGTTTTGCTCTCTTAACACCTGGGCTCTCCTTGAGTTAGAACTGACTTCAGGGCAACAGTTTTTTTGGGTTTGTTTTCATCCTTCTAGTCCCTCCCCTCCCCTCTGAAGGAGGCCAAATTCCATGGCCCAGATCTGAGCACTGGGTGGCAGCTGCCAGAGAGGTCCTGCCTGGCATCCCCTCGATTTAAATCCTCCTCCTTTTCTGGCTGGGGCCAAAGCACTCTCCACCCCCCCTTTTCCTTCTGGGAAGTTGGGTTATAGGCCCCCAACTTCCCAGATGCAAAAAGAGTAACTACCAAAACTCAGCTAAATGATTACAAGTGCACATGGAAGCGGCTACATAAATGATAAGATGCATGTGGAAGCTCTCTTGTCACCAACACCAAGAAATAAAATAGAATTCCCCCATGGTCACAGCCAAGGACGCCCAACTCCCCCCTCAGCTTTGTGTCTTCTGTTTCCTGTTATCTCCAGGGTGTACTTAGGAGTGCTGTGTGACTCAATTACTTGCTATTGCTCTGTACTTACAATGGGAAGTCTGAAAAGGGCCACCAACTGGTGGGACAAGGTTGAGGCTGTGGTCAGATGGTGGTGTTCCAGGGCAGAGGACTTCCACAGCTCCATGCTCTCGGCTTCCCTGGGGCTACTCTACCTTAAGCACTTTCCTTGTTGAGCCTCCTACCTCCTTAGCTGAATTTTAGAGCAGAAGGAGCTTTTAGAAACCCCCTCCAAAAAAAAAAACCAAAAAAAAAAACCCAGCTATACCCCAGACCAATTAAATAAGAATCTGGGGACCAGGGCCAGAGTGTGGTCATGTTTTTAGTTTCCCCAGGGATTCCAGTGAGCACTCAGGTGGAGGACCATGCACAGGAAATACCACTCATCACCCCATGCAGACCAGACCCTCTCTTACTAACAAGCCCTGGTCTCCAGTCTCAGCTGCCCTGGAGACTACACAGTCCCTTACCCCCAGTTTTTTAGCCTGGGGTGAGCACCTGACCAAGGAGACGCCTGTTGTGGGTCACCTGACCTGTTTCTCAAATACAGTTATTGTTGCTAGATGAATCAGTTCTGACCCATCACGGCCCTCTGTACAGCAGAGCGAAACACTGCCCGTCCGACGCCACCCTCATAATTGTGCCTGCGCTTGAGTCCGTTGCTGTAGTCACTGTGTCAATCCGTCTTGCTGAGGGCCTTCCTCTCTTTTGTCACCCTCTACTGTTCTAAACATGATGTCCTTCTCCGGGGATGGTCTCTCCTGACAACCTATCTCCATTTAGGTTCATGACATTTCATTTGGCATTGTTTTCTCTCTGAGGGTAATTCATTTTAGCTTGGTCAGATCAGATCATCTTAATACCAACCAGAGAAGCTATTTGTAATAGCAATTCTGAAGCTTGAGTCATTTCCCAAAAAGGGCAGCCTAGGCATAGTGTAGCAGTTACAACTTTTCAGAAGTTAACACCAGGCAGTGTGTGGGAAGTAGTGGGGTGGCATGGCACCTATGACAGGGAGGGTAAGGGAGGGATTGAAGGGTACAAAGTAAACTTGGCTTGCATGGTTATAGTTAGGCTGAGTTTTCTATATATATAAAAAAAAACCCAAAACAACACATATGTATAAGAAAGAACTTTATATCAAGAGAGAAATGTATATCAAGGAGACAGTTCAACCCAGTCCAACCCAGTCCAACCCAGTCCAACTCAAGTCCATGAGTCAGGAGCCCCCTCCAGACTCACGAAGCTGCTGGCCAGTGAAGTAGGAAGGCAAAATGGGAAGCAGGGAGATTACAGGCTGGTGGGTACAGAGTCAAGTGGATCCAAGTTCAACAGAAACATGGCAGTCCACATGGGCTGCCCGCCCTGGAGCCAGACGCAGAATCCAAGCAAGCAGGAAGAAGAGGGAAAGAGAGTTTGTCACAGTATCTATCGCTTATAAGAAAGCTACTTGCCCAAGGAGGCGGTGTCCTGATTGGGAGGGCAGACTTCACACAGGTGCATCAAATTGACATCAAATCTAACCATCACAACTGCCATGGTCCCCGGGGTTCCTGACTATCCTTCCCTCCACTTCATGGCTCTATCACCACATGGTGGGGATGGGATGGGTGCAAGTCACCCAGCATTGCCCAGAGCAAATCCATGTTGGACATTTCTATGATCTTATTAGGGAAAATCTCCAACCACCTTTTATTCTTAGCTTAGGTCCTAAATCACTAGGTTTCAACATGGGTTAGCAGACACTCTGGGGTGTGAACCATTTAGATTCACAAGATTTTCTGATAAAATGTTGTGTTGGTATGGGTAGACTATAGAAACAAATTCATAGAGACGCTCATAGGTGTATATGAAAGAGGCTTTTATACAAGAGCAGTTGAATATTGAGAAAACACCCAGATCAAGTCCATTAAGTCCAATATTAGCCCATGCCGTCCTTTACCAATCTATACAGTCCTCTTCAGACTCATGAAATACATGCAATGATGCCGAATGCAGGAGGATCACAGGCCAGTAGGTTGGAAGTCTTGTAGATCCAGTGGCGTTGTAAGCAGCTCAGTGCTGGCAGGGGTCTCTATGTGGCTTCTCTGGCTCCTGAGGTCTAGTTGCATCAGAGTAGGTCCATATGCTCCCAGGCCATGGCGCCATGTGTCTTGTCAGTAGAGTGTCTCTCAGGAAGAAAGACAAGTGTCTCTGGCCTCCAAGGAGGAGAAACAGGGGTTCCTAGAATGCTCAGGAGAAGGCCATGCTCACACAGAGGCCTCATTGGTTATATCTTGATTGACAGGCCAGACTCCATCCCTTCACTCCTAATCCTCTCAAATTGACACCAGATTATGTAACTACCACAAATGTGAACCAGACATGATAAAACAACAACGAAGAAATACCCCACACTGGAAAGTGTTTCTCAAATGCTTGCTTTCCTCACTCTGTAAGCATACTAACAATAAATATTTGCACTCTTGATGAGTTAGATATAAACTGCAGTTCCCATGAAGGTGACCAGGGGGAATGGTGAAAACATTCCTGGGCGGAGGGGGCAGGTGACCTCCCAGCCTAGCTGTGTCATCAGATGGACCTTAGATTCCTCGCTGTGCCGCCGTCTGCTGAGCCCTGCTTTCCTAATACTAACATGAGCAGCAGGAAGCAGAGGGGGTGATACTGGCCTTGCCCTTGTGTCTCAGTGGTAATTACTTTAAGTTTTTATGTGAAATTAATTAGTAAACAAAGCACAAATTACCATTCCAGTCTGTGGCATATAGGACTTGCTCTCTACAATTTTAGGCAAGTGTTTCCTAAATCAATCCTACCTACAGTGCTAACAAAATTCATGGATGAGGTATAAGAAATCAGGGCAAATTTGTACAAAGCCCAGATTGTATTCAAACTTGTAATTATGTATATCATTCCTCATAGGAACCATTCTGTTGTCCTTTACTATGTACTTCACCAAGTGAAATGCAGAATGGGTTGTGATAAGAGCCAAATAAAATGATTTATTTGAAAAATTAATTTTAAAAAAGTGAAATGCAAAAGAAGGGAAAAATTGGGCAAATTGAGGGATTGAGGGTTCTGCTCATGGGACTGGGTAGAACTACGCTGCTTTGAAAATGGTAAAGTCATGAATAGCACTCTTTCCTTACTTTGTAGAGCACCATCTAAATGGCATATCTGGAACTTAAATCTGATAATAACTAACATTTTGGGGGGGGGCATTTATTAAGGGTTAGGCACTTGATGGGATACTTTCTATGTAATATCTTGAATCCACACAAAAGTCTTGCAGGGTAGATATTAGCACCCCCAAGTTTGCCCAAGAAGCAATGGAAGCTCATAGAGGTCTGATCAAAGTCTAGCCAAACCCAACTCGGTCCTTCTTGAGACCTTTCCCTCTTCCTGCCAAGTCATGCATGTCTGACTCTTCCTCATTGGATGCTGGAGGCCCGCTGATGCCCCGGAGGAACACATAGCAGGGGGTTAATGGTAATAGCTGTTCTTCATGGAGGAATTACTATGTTCCCAATATTAGTCTCAGTTCTCCTGTGAAGTGGTTACACTTGCTTTATGACTGACTTTTTTTAATAGATGAGGAATTGGGACACAGGTCAAATTGGCCCAAGGTTATTCAGTCAGCATAGGTCAGAAACAGGGTTTAGACCCAAATTGTCCAAATCTAGAGCTTATAATCTGTTGTTCCTTTCAAAGAAATGCAGTTTTCCTCATCTGGAGAAATCAAGGTGAGCAGGATGGGGTCTTTCTCGCTCCTCCTCACCCCACCCCGACCCGCCTCCCCTGCCACCAGCAGGAGGCACCATGCCGTCGTGGCTCGGTGCATTGTGCAGCCAGCTGTAGGCTGCAAGCCTGAGTCCCACCCACCAGTAGGGAGGGTAGTGGTAGGCGGTCCACTGGGGGATTCCAACCTCAGACCACCAACCTCTGGCCGAAGAACCCTCAGACGGAAGTGGGGGAAATCTGGGGAGCTGGCTGATGGCTGCAGATGTAAATTTACTCTGTGGCCAGGAACCAATGAGAGTGCTGAGAAATGTTAATGAACCGAACCAGGGCCACAAATGGAATCACTTTCCTGTCCTTGCTGCGTCACAGGAGAAAGCGTCCCCCCCGGCAGGCAACATGGTTTGTATAAGCAGGAACCGGAATGAAATGAAGAGGTCACACGCCGGTAGCAAAAGCAAAAAAAAAAAACATTTTCTAATCAGAACCGGCAAAGGAACCAGGCGTTTACATAACAGCCAACTTAGAGTTTGGAGGGTGGTTTTCTTGCGAACAGCTTTTCACAAATATTTCCTGGAAGAGGTCCAAGGAATGGATCCTAATGGAGCCTATTCTGTTTCAGATGGAACTGCATCGACTTGTGCAGGTTTCAGCCTCCCTCCCCCAAGTGGCATCTGGTGGCAACTGGAGTGATGATCTCTCAGCACAGGTCCTGGCAGCCTAAAACTACCATCTACTCGCTTCTCCTAAAACGACCATCTACTCCATCTACCCCCCCACCCACCCCCAACCCACTCCTGGGAAATCCCTCCACACCCAGCCTTCCAGCCACTGCCCCCCACCCCCTCTCCAAAGCTTCCCTTCTATGAAAATGTAAGACTCCTTTAGCGTGTTGGGCAAACACCTTGGGGTGGAATCTGGCGTGAGAGATCTTCATTAAAAGGATCTAGAACCCTGGGCCACAATCATTTCTGGTGGCCGGAGGCGCCGAGAGTGTGTGCGCCCGTGCAGTCCTAGTGATGGAGAGATTCACGCCTCCTTAGAAAGCCTGAAGGCCGCTGGAGAAGTGGGGTGGGGTGGGGGAGGGGGGCTGGGAGAAGGATCAAGCAATACGCTGGCGGGAAAGGTGTCCAGGGGAACATCCTCTCTGTGTGTGCCTCTGGCTCACAGCGGTGGAAATCTCTCCGCAGAGACCTGACTCCTAAGCATCCCTCCCCCAGTCCCAGACTCTCCCTGGTGGCGGTTCAGAGTCTGACAAATACTAGTTGTAGTTGCTTCGCTGCCTGTGCCTTGAGGTTAAAGGTGGGTGCAGATGGAGGCACTGCAGTGAAAAGGTAAGAAGTCCTCGTCTTGCTCTTTTCTGTCCTGGAAGGGAAGTGGAGAAGAATGTTTTTAAAAGAATTTGATGGTTTGGATGTAGACACTTTAACAACTGTCTTCTTTGGGGCATTCTCCCTCCACACCTCCGCCACCCCCCCACCCCCCACCGCCACACCACTATTTTTTGTCAGAGTAACTAGCAGGTTTAGAATCCCCACCCCAGTGTCCAGCTGTCACACTTCATCCGGCGAGATGCCCATCGGCAGTGAGCAGTGCTCTTGCAGGGAGTGATTTTACTGGCTTGGCCTGGTTCTCTCAGGGCAGGAATCAAGAGCTTGTGTGGTTTCTGCCATGGCGTCTTCCCACAATCTAGTGTCCCGTCTCCCAGGTGCAGCCTTCTACATAGGACAAGGGAATGTGAGCGTCTTTGAACCGAGCTTCTTAGAGCTGGGACATCAGCAGCCAAGTGTGAAGGGTGTCAGCAGTGGTGACATGCCTTGGGAGAAGCTGTGGGGTCAGCTGGACTCTGGGCCAGCAGCAAAGGCTCCTAAGGCTGCTGCGGCAAGAGAGGGAGTTGTCCAGGGATCCTGCCTGCTCCCTCACTGTCTTTTGTCACTTAAAATTGGGGCCTCCTTCCAGAGTCTTACCCTGGCCCCAAGGCTAGCACTACTTTGCCTTCACTAAGTGTATTTCTTTGCAATCCTTTGATCATACTTTTACACATCCTGATCATACAAACTTAGTATTGCCCTTGTTTTACAGATGAAGCAACTAGGGTTTTAGAGCGTTTAAGCAATGTCTTCTCCAAGGTGAGGTTATTAGTACAGACTAGCAAAAGTGACAAGTCCCAGGCCTCCTTCCCTTGAAAACTTTGAGTGGGTGGACAAGTGCTGTGCTGTTGAGAATTCAAAGACACAGCAACTTGGTTCCTGCCCCTTGGTGCTTAAACTTGGTGGGTCACAACTACAGGATTGAGGTGGTATGTGTTTACTGAGTTATGGGTTCCTCTAGACACTCGGCAAATGCCTATTGTATATTGTGTGCCAGAGATCAGGATAGGAATAGAGGGACAGACAGAAGAAAAGAATAAACAGGCTCTCATCTTAAAATGCTTAATCTGAACAAGGGACTTAACTCAAAACCATTCCAGGACTTCCCATTGCTTCCAGGACAAAATCCTAAATCCTGGCTGTGGATCGCAGGGCTGGGTGATGGAAGACCTTTGTCTCTGTCTTCACTTCATCTGCTCCAGTTCTACCCTCAGGCCAAGCTTCTCCCTCTCCTTCCTCAGGGTCTTGAGCAAAAAGAGACTTTAGAAAGCATAGGAGGTTTTCAGGTAGACAGTGGGGTAGGGAGTTTGGGGGGGAGGTAAGTGGGTAAGAGTAGCTGGGGAGTGTTTCATAGTAAAGGTAGCAGGTTTTAATATGCTTTGGGTTAAAAAAACAAGCTAGATAAGGAAGGCTGGGGTGGCCTGAGCTGGAACTTCCCAGCCTAGGAAGGTCAGACTTGTTGCAGAATCCAGGATGCAGGCAGGAGGCCATACCAGATCAAGCAACCCCGAGGACAGAGGGCTCCGCAGGCCCTTGATACCTAGCCTTTGCAGCTTCCAAGTGGAGGCTAGAGGGGATGCCCACGGCCCCTCTAGGGCCAGGGTAAGAGCTAGCTGCAGCTTGTGCCTTCCTGCCTCCAGGACCAGACCAACCCAACGCCCGATGAAATTTTCCACCATGACAACCAGACTTTCCCCCTCATTCCTTCCTACCTTCCTCGGGCTTAAGTCCCAATGTTTGTGTGGGAGGTAGGAGTAGCCCAGGCTCCTGGTCAGAGGGTGGTCAACCAAGTAAGGTCTAGGCTGGATGTTTTCAGAGTGTGGAGGGAGTTGGGGAGGGACTGGAGGGGCACTTCAGACTATCCAAATGGCAGGACAAGCCCCTCACCCAGGTTGTTTTTTTTTTTCTCCAGTGACCCCATTCTGCTGCGTGGATGTCACTTTTTTCTTCTTCCTTTTTTCTTTTTGCAGCTTTTAAAGGGAAGGGGGAGCAAGGCAAGGGAGGTGGGAAGAGACTTTTTTCACATGAGCCCTCAGAATTACAGTTCACAAACTATTCAGTAAACTGACCGGCCTCAACCTCCCTTCAACGGCCTAATCTAAGGGGTGGATCTATGTGTTTTGTTGCTTGTCAGAAACAATCGCTGCGCGGCCCATTACATTTACAGCACGTCGCTCTTTAATTGGTGTAACACGCCGAGGCCTGAAAGGAGAAGAGGCCCACAAAAGCGGCCGTGAATGAGCCCTGACTCACACAAAAAACACTCTGCTGAAGTTCAGAGCTGGCCACTAACAAGGAGGTAGGGAGTTAGTTTGAAAAGAGGGTGAAGTTCAGAAATGTGTCACCTTGAGGCGCCTCCCATCAAAGCAATGGTCGCATTGACAAGCTGCAAAGAAAAAAAGTTAACCTTCTGGACAGGGTTTATTCTTAATCTTTGGGGTGGGGGTGGGGAAGGAGATGGGGTGCCATTCTTTTTCGTAGTCTTCTCCACCCTGTCCCTCTGCTCCTCTTATTTGCTTCACAGGCCCTTAAGGAGTCGAGGAGGGAGAAAACATACCTCCCTGTGAAGTCAGGCTGAGTGCGCTGGCTTCATGCAGCATCGGCTGATGACAGCCCCAGGGGGAGTCTGGTGGTGGTTTGTTGTCTTTTGCTCTCTCACCTCCCCCTCATATCAAGTCTGTTCAGGCAGGTCCCTGCATCCCGGGGCTGGGGGGCTGCAGCCTAGGCCTGGCCAGGAGATCGAGAGACAGGGAGCTTGAGGTCTCCACTATGGCAGTGCCAGAAGAGACTGGTGCGAGCTGTCCCCAAGTCTTTGAAAGCTTGGACCCGCCCCTCGATAGCTCAGGGAAAGAGACCCAGTGTCCCCCCGAGCCAGAAGGCTTCCACGCTTTGGTTCCCGTGTGCAAATTAAAACTGCTCTGAAAGAAGAAACCAACTGGAGCGGGGCTAGGGCGAAGGGGACCAGGTTGCACCTTCCATCAGCCTGCCCATGGGGGGGGGGGGCTCAGCCCCTCTCTTTCTCCCACCTCCTCCCAGTGGTGGTTGGAGAGGGTCCACCTCCTTCCTAGTCATCCTTCCTGCAGCCCTGCCCTTGCTATACCTGCGCCGGCATGATCCACACCCTCCCCCGCCTCACCCTCCCCAACGACCCCTCCCACCCCACCCCCGCCTTTGTCTCCGGTCGGGACCCCAGCCCCGCTGCTCTCTGCTCCGCTCCTGTGAACCGGCTGCCCCGCGCGACGGCGGGGGCGCTTTTCAATGGAGCGCCATAGCTCCCTCCAGATTTGTAATCCGCCAAAAAGCCGCTGATTGCTGCAATCGTTACTTTTCATTAAAAAAACTTAGAAGCAATTTGGGAGAACCCTACTCAATGAATACATTTACCCCCGAACGGTCTTTATTCTCCGCCTCCACTTGATGAGTTTCTCTGGCACGAATCCGTTCTTACAGGCACAGAATGGGCAATCCCTTGATCCCCGTCAATTGTCATCCCGAGTCGGGGCCACTTTGACCGCCAATAGTGGGGAAGTCAGAGCTAATCCTCAGAAGGAATCACGGGAAAAGAAAAGCAACAATAACCAAGTCAAGCGTAAAAAATGAAAGAGAAATCTCTATTATCACCCACTACATTTCCCAGCTATGTACTGAAAAAATCAGCTCGCTTGTCATTCGAGTCAGACACCCGCACAAGAATCTGGGGTCGTGGTGGGTTGGTAGACTCACACGACGTAAAGGGCGATATTTGAGAACGAAAGGCCTCCTCTCTTCTACCTTTGCCAAATCCCCCTCACATCCGCCATAACCATTAAATACAGACTGACTTTATTCTGTATGGAGCGGCGCTGGGAGAGGGTGGTGGGGGAGCCCCCAGCTGTGCACCGATACAAAAAATAGTCCTTGGAGCTGGGGCTGGAGGGGTGTAGATGCTAAAGGCTCGCGTCCTTCGCCTCCAGCCCCGCGCAGCAGCCGGCGCTCGCGCCCTCGGCGGCTCCGGGCCCCGCGGCGCAGGTGCGCAGCGCACGCGCACTGGGGCCGGTGGGCCGGCGGCGGGCTCAGCCCCTTTCCCAGGCGCCCGGGCTGGGGGTGGGGTGCGAAGGGGCCTCGGAGCCGCGGGAGCGCCGCAGCGAGACCCGGGAGAGTCTGCAAACAGTGCCACTTTCCACGCTGACACCTACAATTATCTGACACAGGCCTTGATTCCTTTATGCCTTAGCCAAGTGAAGGGCAAGGTTAGTTCTAAAGAGGCCGACGTAAAGCGGGCCGAGGGCTGGATTCCTGGCGCGGCCCCGGCGTCTCCCGGAGGGTCAGCCCGGCCGCCGGGCACCCCTTCCCCCATCCCAAGGAAGAAGTTTCCAGATCCCGGACGTCTAGCCCAGGACCCCCACGGCGCTGTGCGGAAAGTCTCGAACCACCTCAGGCAGAGAAACGGCTTGGAACCCAAGTGTGAGCGCGCAGATGGCGCTCATTCAGCGGCCTTTGACCGCTCTCGGTGTGAAGTAGCTCGTTTGGGGGGTGCCTTTGTTGTAGCCCCTTGCATTACCCCAGGTGTGTCTGTAGCCACCTCTGCTTTTCCCGGTCGCACTCGGCCTTGGGAAAGGCGTTTCCTTCCTCTTCGAGTTCAGAGACTTGTCGGGAGATGCCCAAGCGCTGCCGCCACTACCTGTGGTCCTTCCTCCGACCCGGGGTCCTGCGTACCTGCACCCACCCCGGCACGAAAATAATTGCGTTTCACCCATCAGGGAACCTCTCCAACAGGCCATCCTTTCCCTTCCGGCCACACACATATCACACTCTGTATACTGAATAACACACACATGTACATTAAACACCACGTGTTTACATTACATCTAATTTGCACCGATGATCACACATTTGTGTACACAGGCATAAACACCATGGTCACTCAGCAAAGACACATACCCAGTTACACAAACCCCGACTCACTGTATCCAACATCATGCACACGCTGCCTGGCATGCACACATTCCCGCACACCCAGGCGCCCACTGCACGTGTTCGCGGGCCTGTGCGCTCGCAGTGCAAATGCGCGGGCCCTGGGGCCGGCTGCAGCCCTCCGGAACACTGCTGTAGGCAGTGGGGACTAGTGGGGCCATCTGGGTGGAGGTCACGTACTTTACCCTGGACTCTGGATATTCTCGCTCAAACAAGAGGCCTTTCCCTTGGGGTCTGACCGACGCTCGAGCCTCTTACCCTGGGGCACTGGGCCGGAGCTGGGGTCTCCCCAGGCGATCACAAGGAAAAGGCCAGAGTCGGAGGTGAACACCCAGGGGAGGGACTAGCCAATGTGCTGCCCAAAAGGATAGTGGGCCGTTTTCCAGGCTGGCCTGAAAGGGGAGAGAAGGAGGAGCTGTCTTTCCCACCTAGGTTTGGCAGCCCTGGCCTGAGAGGATGGCTGTGACCAGCGGGAGTAATAATTACTGTCGTTCCGCTGAACTAGAGCGGTCGTCCCACCCCAGATTTACATAAATGCGGATGATGGCTTCGTCCTCAGTCTAGAAAGGGTGCTTGCAGAGAGGGCGACACTCTGCAGTCCTAATTAGTGATTTTTGTCCCCTTGTTACTGGGCTCAGCATTTCATGCAAATGAACTCTTCATTTCAGCCACATTACCCCAGCTCCAGAATTAACTGACTCTTATCTTTAATGATATGCCGCTGAAGTTCTCAGAGCCCGGCTAGCTTTTTATCTTGATTACTCTAATCAATAAGAAATGATAGAGTAGAATTATAAACTCTATTGGCTTTTAAATGTTGCCGACAAGCCCTCTCGATGCCATTCCCATTCATTGTTATTTATTAAAACGCTCCTCAGCCTACCGTGGATGCTAATAGAAAGTCGAGCACGGGAGAATTATTAGCCTCCGGACTGGTCTCAACCAGCCCCAGGGCAGTCGCTGTTTAAAACCAAATCACACCCATTGCCTCACAGCTACCCCAGAGGACAAAGGAGGACTGCCCAGTGGGGCTTCCCAGACTGCCATCCTTAGGGAAGCCGACTGGCCTCTTTCTCCCGCGGTGCAGCGGGTGGGGTTCTAGCTACCGACTTAAGTGAGTCCTTAGTCACTTCCCCGCCCCACCGGCGGCCGTTTGGATTTGTTTAGCAGGAGGACACACGATAAACAGGTGAAACATATCGTATATGCATCAACATTTTTTTACTGAAAAATGCCTCGAAACAAAATTTCACTTTTGAACGGGTCAGAAAAACAAAAAGAGTTAAAGCACCAAGCCCCTCCCCGTCCAGATAGACCAGTTTAGCGACAGAAATGTGGAGGGGGAAAAAGGGCCCTTCCAGACCCCGGAGTATGGGGCTCCAGGAAGTAGTCTGTAACACACCGAGATCACCCCTCCTCCCCACTCAAAAACTTGCATGTCGGTATCTACAGGCTTGTATGGCTGTGCAGGAGCCCTAGCGGCGCGATGGTTAAGGGTGAGTCTGCGGATTGGCTCCAAAGCCACCAGCGGCTCTCCCCCTGTAGGGTGGATAGGAGTCGGAGTCCCCTCGCGAGCAGTGGGTTTCGTTTTTCCGTCCGATATGTGTATGAGTTCAGGCAGAACTTGGAACGTGCAGGCTCTCTCAGTTCTGAGGGTTGTACCTTCAACTTTGGAGGTTGGAAGCGGAACTGGATGATGGGGGTGGGGTGGGGATAGGGGTGGGGTGGCTGCATTCCTGGGCGTCAAAGCTCCCAAATGGGAAAGTTCCGAGTCCTTAGACTTATCAGCTCCAGGTGGGCCTCAGGCGCACCCTTTAGCCACTGTCGGCTGAGCACCCACAGGGCCTCCAGGTACCGGACCCAGGACCTTCTCTGTTGCACCTGTCTCTCAGAGACGCGGCCACAGGCCCAGTGCGCGCATTAGTCTGTGTCACGGAGTCACGAGGAGACTGCAGGCCATTTCTTTCCACCGGCTCACTTAAGGTGGAATGTCTACGCATCGTATGTGAGAGATGGCCGAGGAGGGCAAAGAAAGCTCTCTCTCTACCACAAGTGTTCTACACAGGCCCCTGATCCCCACCCATCTGGGCTCTGAAGCGGATTAGCTTCCACGTGCCCTCCGCCGCCATCACTCTGGAATTCCGTACAAACTCGCTAGCTTTCATTTGGATTCAATGAAAACCTATTAAGAGCCCAGGTACTTGGTGGGGAGCAGGCTCTGGGGCGCGGGGGTGGGGTGGGGTGGGGTGGGTTTCATCCCTCGCTTGACTCATCACCGGCCTCAGCACCTTCTATGGGTTTTCGAGAACCCAGCCTTCCAAAGCCCGGAACCAGCGCGGGCCGGCGGCGATCACACACAAACACAAACGCCCCGCAATTCGGCCCGCCCAGGGCCTGCGACGCTGCGGGGCGCACAGCGGACGTCCAGACAAGTTTATGCACAGCCCGGCTAGCCCGCCCCTCGGCGACCCGGGCCCCAAGCAGGCGTGCGGCCACCCCCAGACCCAGCCCGGGGAACGAGGGAGCCAGGTCCAGATGTGTGCTGAGTCTCCCCAAGGCTTCAGGCAGAGGAGCCGGGAACCAGCCTCCGCGGACGTGTTGGCGAACAAACACAAACTCAAGTCCCAGCCATGGCCCTTGTCGATCTAGTGGAAGAAGTTGGGAATCGCGGGCAGGCAAAGACTTTTCTTTTTTTTTTAAATTTTAATGACACGTTGGGGGAAGGGCTGAATGTATCAAAATCATGTAAAATTTTCTGTTCTTAGCAACATCCTTTTTATTAGGAATGATGACTAAACCGCCAGGATTATTCTGGACTGTAAGTTATCAAGAGCCCACTAATTTCACATTAAAGCCCATTGACTGCAACGGCGTGATTGAAGGGTTTTTAACAATTAACATAATCAGAAAATGAGCTGAGATAATTTTTATTCAACTCATTACTTTTTAATCATGTATTTCTTTTAATTAATATCTTCTCCGTGAACATAACACAAAGCGGAGCTTCATTGCTGGCCCAAGCCAGGCTGCGGGACTGGGTTTGACACAGCCAAACATTTCACCAGTGCATTCATTGCTTCTCTATTGTGGGGCGGGTGACACAGAAAAATCTTGTCCAAAAGTCACCATGTTGTTTTGAAACACGATTTCAATGGGGGAGGGGGGAGCGCTCGAGCCACACGCTGTTGACTTGCCTTGACTTTGATATTTGGGTGCCTCTCTTGGTTTGCAGCCAGAGAAGCACAAATTGGAAGGGAACATGAAGAGGAAGAGAGCTTTCGGGAGATGAATGCCCCCTCCCCCTGGGTTGGGTGGGAAGTGGGCTTTGACTGCTTTTGCCTGGTCTAGCACTAGTACCCGACCATCTGGTAAGTCCCTTGGGGTCACAGAGCTGGCAGCTGCACTTGGGCCTTGCCCACCTAGTCTTACAGGCCTGGCCCACGCCTGCAGAGCGCAGGTGTCCAGCATGGTACCTAGTTTAGGACCCAGGTGGGGGACCAAGACTCTGCTCACCTGGTATGGGGGGGGGCCTCTGGGCGGAAACCTTTTATAGTACAACTAGGGATGACTCAGTAAGCAAAGTAAACACAGGCTACTGGTGCTGCTTTACTAATTCACGGTGAACAGTTTCACTTGGGGATCAGCACGTCTGTCTTCACATGAAACTGTTCACTGCAGATTAGCAAGTAAGTGCAAATGAACCCCTGCTTATGTTCTAGTGGGTTATACTTTGGGCTGCTAACCCAGGTCAACAGTTCAAAAACAGCAGCCATTCCAACGGAAAAAGGCTTTCTGATTTCTCCAACAATTGCAGTCTTGGAAACCTGTCGGGCAGTTCTACCCTGCCCTGTAGGGGGGACAAGTCTGAATGGACTTGATGCCAGGGAGGATTTTTTTTTTTTGCATCTTGTTTAATGGGGACTCTGTTCCTGTCCCATTACCCACTGCCATCAAGTCGTTTCGGACTCATAGTCGACCCCATATAGACTTCCAAGGCTCTGTAAACTTTTACGGAAGCAAGCAGCTTCTTTCTCAGCAGCAGCTGCATTTGAACCACCCACCTTGTGGTACCAGACGTCTCACCACTGGGGTTTCTTGGCAGGGACTAACTACACTCGGATAGAATAGAGGGCTTGATCCTGTAGGAAGGTATGGTGGGGTTGGGAGACAAATGCAAACCATTCTTAGAATGGAATGTTTGGTGTGGTAGGGTGAAAGTGAAATCGCTCAACAAAGGGGTATAAGTCAATGCAGGTAAGCCACTGCTTACCTTGTTTATTGAGTAACCCGCCCCTAAATATACAGCGGGCACTTGGCATCCTCCTCACTCTCCCACCGCTCCCCAACCCTCCCTGGTAACCTCACCCAGGAGGTGAGCTCCATCTCAAACTTGGGACAGAGACCAGGCAAGTGGGGGATGGACGGAGAACTAGCGTTTCTCCAGGCACTGATGCTCCCTCCTTTTCGCACAACGGTCTCCAAATCGCAACTCCACGCAGGCTGCTCCCGATTTTTCCAAGACCCCACAAGATCTGTTCCCCAGGCCAAGATTCCTTGGGGGAACTGCAAGAGATTGGAAAAAAAGAAACAAAGCCGACCCCTGGTGGAGGAAGAGGAAAGTTTAAAACCTAAGGTTTGCGGAGGGGAGCCGTGTGGCCTGTGAGAGAGGGAAAGGAAGCAGCAGGCACTGGGACAGCGGTGGTGGGGTGAGGAGCCCCGAGTTGGCTAAAGAACCTGAGAATGACAGGAGACACTGCCAGGCCCGCACCCTCCTCCCCCACCAGCGTCTTCTTCTTCACTTACTCTCCACTTTATCGAGTGGTGTCCCTTGCCAGGGACCGGACTCTCCTGATAAATCAGGAAAAGGAATTTGGGAGAGGTTACAACGTAGGTAGAATAAGGGGAATGAGTTGGGAAGAGTAGACTCCCTGAGGCTGCCCATTTGACCCCTTGCGGGGAGGGTAGGGGGGGGCGTCTAAACTCCCCCTTTGTCATCAGTGAGGCTGCAAGTTCTGTGGTACAGAGAACAGATAGAGGCTTTGAGCGGACACTGGCAGCAGCTGCTTGTCCACCCCAGAGAGCATCCCAGATCCAGAATCTTCCTTCTCTTTCCTTTAAATAAACCGTCACCCCATCCATCTCTACCTCTCTGACTTAGCCACCCAGCCAAACGCACTGCCACGGAGTTGATGCCAACTCACAGTGACTCTATAGGTCAGGGTAGAACTGCCCCTGTGGGTTTCTAAGACTGGAACTGTTATCGGAGTACAAAGCCACACCTCCCTCAGAGCGGCTGGTGTTTCAAACTGCTGACCTTGCAGTTAACAGCCCAATGAGTAAGCATTTCACCACGAGGACACCTGCCAGTCTCAGCTAAGGAATAGTAAAAACAAACAAGCAGCCTGCTCTCCCTCCAGTCACCTCCAACTCAAAGCACCCTCTAGGACAGAAGTGAATGGCCCCTTTGGGTTTCCTAGACTTTAAATCTTTACTGGAGTACCCTCAATCTCATTGCCATCAAATCAATACCAACTCACAGCACCCTATGGGACAGGGGAGCACTGCCCCTGTCAGTTTCTGAGAGGATAGAAAACTGGTTATGGGAGTAGAAAGCCCCTTTTCTTCCTACCACTGACCTTGTGATTAGCAGTTCAATGCACAGCCTACTACACCACCAGTAAGGCAAACCTAAGGCAAATATGTGACTTAGGGGGAGAAAGGATGCAAGCCCCATTCCTCCTGGGGTAACCGTATTGGAATTTTAATAGGGAACACCTGGAGTGTGCGGTTTACACACATACCCCTCTTGAACAGAAGGGGTGGTGGTATTTCATGGTATTTCAGGTGCTAAAGCAAAACAGTGAAGGTCTGAAGGTGGAAGCACTCCTCTGCTGAAAGTCTCGGCTGACATCCAGAGCTCAATTGTGAATAATAAAAGAAAGAAAAAGGTAACATCAGAGATAAGATCTCACTGATGAGCAAGTCACTGTTTACCCAGAGTGAGCACTTCAGGTTAATCAGGGAATTGTTCAGGGTGGCATTTGTGTCCTTGAGTTTCTTTTAAAGGCTTTTTCGGATTCACTAACAAGATGTGAAGGAGCCCTAGAGGTGCAATAGTGAAGGACTCAGCTGCTACCCAGGAGGTTGGTGGTTCAAACCCACTTGACCTGCTTCTGTAAAGATTGCCAAGCACCCCCCCTCCCCTCCCCGCCTGCATTAGTCTGCCACATAGGATCACTGAGTCTGAATCCGAAGCACTCAACATCAACATGAAATGCCTTGGAGCTGCCCTCTTCCTGTCTGCCTTTCCTAATCCCTGACTGCACTGTCCGGTGTACACTGACAGTTGGCAGGAAATGCTTACATAGGCTCCTGCATCCATGACAGGTATGGTGCTATAAAATTGTCATTTTGAGAGGATTACGAGTGGAGGGGTGGAGTCTAACTTGTCAATCAGAGCATAGCCAATGAGGCTTCCCTGTGGGCGTGGCCTACTCGTGAGAATTCTGGGAAATCCTCCTTGGAGGCAGGAGCCATCTCTCTCTCAGCGACTCCCTGGAAGACATTGCAGCTGACAAGACACATGGAACTATGCTAGTGCCCTAAGTTGGAGAAGCCATGTAGACCCACCCTGATGCAACCAGACCTCTGAAGCCAGAGAAGCCACGTGGAGACCCCTGCCAGTGCTGAGATGCTTACAATGCCACTGGATCCAAAGACTTTCCACTCACTGGCCTGTGATCTTCCTGCATTCTCCATCATTACATATGTTTTATAAGTCTGAAGAAGACTTTATAGATTGATATCAGACATATGGGCTAATATCGGACTTATAGACTTGATCTGGGCTGGGCTGGGATGTTTTCTCAATGTTCAATTGCTCTTGTATATAAATTTCTTTCTTATTCACATGTGTGTGTCCATGGATTTGTTTCTATAGTCTACCCAGACTAACACAACAGGCCTCCGGTACTCAGAAAACCTCTCCATTCTCTCCCTACTCCCGACTGCACACAGCTAGGGGAAGCTTTAAGGTGACACTCAAATGCCACTTCTCCATAAAGGCACAACTTATTTCCCCTACTTGTCAATTCCTCTCCTATGTAACCTTCCCCTTAACTTTCCTCTCAAAGAGTAACTACTGTGTATATTGTACACAATGTATACATGTGTTCCTTTCTCTGCCAGCTTGTAAGTACCTGCAGCTTGAGGACTATGTTGTATATTCTAGTATTGCTTATAGCACTGGTCCCAGGACTCAGTAAGCAATTGTTGCGCTATTGGCTGTCCCCTAGGACCAAGAATTTGGGTATACAAATCCTGTTCTAGGAACAGGGTGCTTCTGGGATGGCCTTTGTGGAACCTGGTGTGAGCGCAGCCACTCTTGCTCAGGGGTAGAATGAGGATGCTGGTGGAGGCGGGTCTGAGCGTTTGATAGTAAGGAAGACCCATGGTAGTGCCTGTGAGCCTCCAGTCGATGTGCTGAATGTGGAGGCTGAAGGAAGGGGTCTGCAGAGAACACAATTTTGTTTTGTTTTTTACAGGGGCCCTGGGTCCAAAGGATGCGTTCTACGCCAGCTCTTCTTCCTGGTGGTGGTAAAGCTCTCCCTAACACAGTTGTTTTGAAGCATGCTTTGAGGGAAGCCCGTCAAGATGAGTTGGGTATCCTAGATAGAGGGCAAAGAGTCTCTCGATAAAAATTAGTGAAATTAAAAAACAAATTAGTGTAATAATTAGAGATGATTTGCCAAATCTCTGGGCAAAGGGAGATCTTACTCCAAGGTGGGTAGTGCTCTGAGAGCTTAGACAGGGCCGTGTCCCATGGGTCTTGTCAGTGACAGTGTTTGTATGCTTCCTTTGCAGAGCTGCGCCCTTGGCCTCCCTGGTCCAGGCCAGTAGTCTTGATCCAAATCTGACCTACAGGACGACTCAGGCTTGAGATGATAGGGTCCAAGCCGACAAAGGTAGCCCTAGCTAATGAAATGTAAGTGCTGTAGCCAGAGGCAGAGCTGTGGCAACCCTACTTTAGCCCAGGCACTTTCCCGACCCCATGCACCCATTTTTAAGGTGTTCAGGAACTACAGTCAGCTGTCAGTCTTCTCTCCAGCCTTCCTCCTCCATCCATCATAGCCTCAGGGAGCACTTAGGCTGGCAGTGTAACCACTGTCCTGAAAACAGCCAGGAGGTCTTGCGTTTTGCCCTAATTTTGAGAGTGATTCACTTTTCCAGACCGAGCCAGGGTCTAAACAGTACCGAGCAAAGCATTTACAATGGTCACGGAACTTTAGGTCCTGAGGCAGTCAAGTTGCTAGGTCGGCATCGGAAGGCACACTTAAGGACATCTCGTTATCTGAGTTGGGGATCCCACTCTCTCTGCCATTGTGTGATTAGCTTTGAACTTTGAACAGGAGGAGCTTCTTGGACATCCTCAGGGATGAGGAAGAGCTTAAAGTTTTGTCTTTCTGGGATCCCATTATTCCTTTGGGGGGGTGGGGGAAGGGAAGAAAAATTGATTTACAAGATCTCTAAGTAAAAAAGCACAATGACCAATGAATGGTGGCCCGGCACTACCATATACTTACTATTTTAATGCCCCCCTTGTTTCATTATGATATATATTAATCTGGTAGGTGTGGCCCTGCCATTGTGAATTAGTATTGGAAGATCTGCCCTATCACCAACCCCCGTTGTTTGTGTAAATAGTGTCTAGTCACTTAAGAATTTAATCTGTATAAGTTAACAATTAATGTATTGTGATTGATAGCTGGCCTATACTTGTGTAATCTTTTCTTATCTTAGTTTAGTTATTTTTATTTTAATAAATCATTTATTCGGGGCTTTTACAGCTCTTATAATAATCCATACATCAATTGTATCAAGCATATTTGTACAGATGGTGTCATCATTTCCAAAACATTTTCTTTCTACTTGGGCCCTTGGTATCAGCTTCTCTTTTTTCCCCTCCCGCCCTCCTGTTTTAAATTCTATACCACTGAATAAACTAATGACACTGCCAATGCATCATGGTTCTGCATTGTTCTGCTAACTACAAGGTCAACAGTTTGAAACCACCAGCAATCTCCACTGAAGGGTGAGGAAGGATGAGGCTTTCTACTCTTGTGTGAAGATTTGCAGACTCAGAGACTCACAGGGGCAGTTGGACCCTGCGCTGTGGTCACTATGAGTCAACATTGACTTGATGGCCGTGGAAGTGATGCCCCAGAGAAATGATTGATAATGTTCTCCAACATAAGATGATAATGAAAAAAATATGCCTTTATTTAAGGTGAACCAGAGACATATATAAACTATAGCTGCATGAATGGATTCTGGGCTTGTACTTAATTCTAGCACCAATCTAAGGACACTTAGTTCTTATGACATGCCCTGCTTGATGTGCACCCTTATGAAGAGATCACTTAAGACATGGGTGCTGTAGCAAAGTGTGGTGAAGAAGCTAGATGGTGCCTGGCCCCAACAAGCAGTCATCTAAGTGAGGTATCAACTAAGTCCACATGGAAGAAGCATACCAGCATGTGCGATACAAGGACTGTAAATAATAATAACCCAAGTCTAAAGAAGGAGTGGTATCAAGTTCAAATTGTGAACACCTGGTTTGCAGTAGGATATAGATGACAGTGGAAGCCGGATATCTATTTGCAGGGCCCACATGTGGGTTAAGCCTCCAGTGACTCTTCTCTGATCAAAATTGAGGGTTGTGAAGAGCCTTGGTATCAGAGAGAGAACATTGTAAAGTCAATTATGGCAGACATGGGTAGGTCAAAATGTAATATCATCGATCTCCCTTTTGACCCATTTTAAAACTATTTTAGTTGATCTTTCTTGTGATATATTTATGTTTGTTCGAGCTTTTGATATTTTCTGTTTTCTCTTCATTTTCATCTTATCTGTATTAGATTGTTGTTGTTGTTAGGTTCTTTAGAAAATGTTTTCCGTATATGAAATCCAGGATGTGTCAATCCAGTAATTGGGGACAGTAATTGGATTAATGGTTCTTTAGGGATATGGCAGGGAAGGTGGGGGGGGGAGGGGATGGGAAGCTAATAATGAGGAATACAATAATGAAGAAAATGTTCTAAAACTGACTATGGTGATGACTGTACAACTCTTCCCTTTTTCACATTCACATTATCCAGATGAACCACAATTTATTTAAAGACTTAATCCATGAAGAACATAGGGATTGTTTCCAGCCTTTTGGTGTGGATACTGTTGCCCTGCCATCATATCAAACTGACTGCCAGCAAGTCTGTGTCGACTCATAGAAACCCTATACGACAGCGTAGAAACAAACGCCTCATAGGATTTCCAAGGTTGAGATCTTTTCAATCAAGCAGCAGTCAAGGGATCAAATAAGAAAAAGAAAAAAATCAAATGCTGTGTTGCACTGGGCAAACCTGCTGCCCAAGACCTCTTTACAGTGTGGAACAGCAGGGAGGTGATGCTAAGGCACACCTCCTGCAAGCCAGGGCGTTTTTCATTGCCTCATATGTGTGTGAAAGGTGACCATTGAATAAGGAAGCTCGAAGAAGCCATGTTTGAAGTGTGGTGCAGCAAAGGCTGTTCAAAGTACCACGGGCTGTCAAAAGGACTAATCGATCTGTCTTAGAGTGATAGTCAGACTGTTCCTTAGAGCATGTAGATTTCACCTTACATGCTTTGGACATGTTGTCAGGTAGGATCAGGCCCTGGCGAAAGACATCATGTTTGGAAAAGTAGAGGGGCAGCAAAAAAAGAGGAAGACCCTCAACAAGATGATTGACACAGTGGCTGTCAATGGACCGAAGCATGAGAGTGATTGTGAGGGCGGCACAGGACCGGGCAGCGTTTCATTCTGTTGTGCAGAGGGTGGTGATGGGTCACAACGGACTCAGTGTCACCCAACAACAACAACAACAGTCTACAAAGTTAGTGTTTTATATCCAAGTGTGGTGAGTAGGATATACTACATACATATGTATATACACACACACACACATACACACACACACATATATATATACTTTTAAGACTTGGGAGAGTGAAGAAAATCAAAGAAACATGGGAATAATTCTTAAGGAGCCCTAGTGGTGCAGGGTTAAACACTGTGCTGTTAACCACCAGGTCAGCAGTTCGAAAGCCAGCTGCTCTGTGGGAGAAAAATACTTTCTACTCCTGTAAAGAATTACAGTCTCAAAAACCTACAGGGACATTGCTATCCTGTCCTATAGAGTCACCGTGAGACTAAAAGAACTAGATGGTGCCTGGCTGTCACTGCTGGCTGTCCTGAAAGGATTGGAAACAGAAAATCCTGGATGTAGTGGGAGAAAACTTTGTAACAACTCAACGAACAAGGATCAGGCTTACTGGCCTGATCGAGACTGGTAGAATTCTGCAGACCTCGGCCCTGAAAACACCCCTTAAGCCTGGAACCACTCACCAGCCCCCAGCCCCAGTAGTGCTAGAGAGGTACGCACTCTGAAGAATAATCGACGATAGGAGAAATAAAACGAGGCAGCATTTGCCCAGTGACAACACCAGAAAACAGGAAGTGTTTGGAAGAAGGGAGATGGTGGCCACGTGGAGGAAGTGGGAAGGAGGGTGCTGCTGAGCGGTGGGGTTTGCAATCAATGTCGTGAACCAAATGTCCACGAAGCATTGAATAGAAACTAAACTTGTTTTGTAAAATGTCATCTAAACTAAAAAGTTAGATCAAATTATGATTTAAAAAAGAATAAAACACCTAGGAATAGATTTAACCCGAGAGTTGAAAGATATTCACACTGAAAACTAAAAACATTGCTAAAAGAAATTAAAGAAGACCAAGATACTAGAAAGGCATCCCATTTTACAGACTAGAAGATTCAATATTGCTGAGGTGTCAATCATTCAAAGTAGTTTACAGATTAAATACAGTCTCTATCAAAGTCTGAAAGCCAGTTTTACCGAACAGAAAAAAACGTATCTTCCATTTCATATAGAATATACTCACAGCCATTGAGCTACTTCTGACCCACAGTAACTCTATAGGACAGGGCAACTCTATAGAATTGCCCTGTGGGTATCCGAGCCTGCAAAGCTTCATGGGAGTAGAAAGTCTAGTTGTTCTCCCTCAGAGCAGCTGGTGGTCTTGT
>NW_022107431.1:38424862-38439024 GCF_000313985.2 Echinops telfairi | reverse complement strand
TAAATAGTATAAAGATAGACACATAGACTAATGGACTAAAATGGATGTCCTGGAAATAAATCCATATGTTGTCGTTAGGTGTCGATCAATGGTTTCTGATCCTTTATGCAACAGAATGAAAACCTGCCTGTTCCGGTGCCATCCCCACAATCATTGTTATGTGCGAGCGCAGTTTTGCAGCCTGTGCATCATTCTGTCTCAGTGAGGGTCTACCTCTTTCCCATTACCCTTTACTGGAGCAAGCACGAGGTCGTTATTCCCCAGGAACCAGTTCCTCCTGCTAGCCGGTCGAAAGCCCTCGAGACAGAATCTTACCAGCATTGCTTTCAAGAAGCAGATTAGAAGTGACATCTACTTAGTTCACGTTCTGTTTCCTTGTCTCACTTCCCTGATGTACCATATTCTTGATGTCATCCCGCAGCTTGTCAGGTCTTGGCGCCAGTCATGTTCAGCGAGTCAGTCTATCCTCGAGATGGTCTCAAAATTCAGGTGGAAGAGACTCCAAAGTGCAGTTTAGATTTCGTGGCCTTGTTTGAATTTTCTTCAATCTCCACTCCCACTTCCATCTGATTAAGTGATGACATGTTCCAGGGTCAGCGCCCGGCCTTGCTGGGGCTGCCGACTGAGTTTCCCATCGTCTCTTCCTGCAGGCATTGCCAAGTGGACTCCTGGGTAGTCAATCTGCAGAGGTTCATGCCGTCAGCTGCTGTTTGTGTTGCTGAAAAAAGATTATTTTCTCTTTTTTTAATCATTATATTAGGGGCTCATACAACTCTTATCACAATCCACACATACATCAATTGTGTAAACCACATTTGTACATTCATTGCCCTCATCAGTCTCAAAACATCTGCTCTCCACCCAAGCCCCTGGCCTCAGCTCCTCATTTTCCCCCTCCCTCCCCGCTCCTCCCTCCTTCATGACCCCTTAATAATGTACAAATCATTATTTTGTCATATCTTGCCCTGTCCCATGTCTCCCTTCACCTACTTTTCTGTTGTCCATCTGCCAGGGAGGAGGTCACATGTAGATCCTTATAATTGGTTCCTCCTTTCCAACGCACCCTCCCTCTATGCTCCCAGCAATACTGGAAAAAAGATTATTTTCAATGAGTAAGACAGTAGTCTCCCAAGATTCTAGCATCTGATCCCCGTTATAGTTGCTATTACAAAGGCCATGTTTTCCTACGTGCTAATCCTTCCTTTTTGTTTCTAACTTTTGAATTCCAATCACTCATAATTATCAATTTATCTTGATTGTGTATTTGATTAAATTCAGACTGCAGAAGTTGATAGAATTCTTTAATTCCTTCATCTTTGGCTTTAGTGGTTGGTATATGTAAGTTTGGGTAATAGTCATATGAGCTAATCTTCTTTGTCAGTATATGCATAGTATTGTATTAATGACAGCATTATAGTTCAAGACGGATCTTGAAACATTCTTTTGATGATGAATGTGATGCCATTCCTCTTGAATTTGTCATTCTTGGCATAGTTCAACCGTGTGATTGTCCGATTCGAAATTCAATACCAAGACATTTCAGCTCATTAATGTCTAGGATATCAATCTTTATGTACTCCATTTAATTTTTGACAGCTTCCAATTTTCTTAGTTTCAGATTTCATACATTCCACCTTCTAACACAGCGGTTCTCAACCTGTGGGTCACGACCCCTTTGGGGGTTGAATGACCCTTTCACAGGGGTCGCCTAAGACCATTGGAAAACACATATTTCTGATGGTCTTAGGAACTGAGACACCGCTCCTCTATCCATCTCCAGGGGCGTCCGCCCACATGCAGGTACGCCCACATACGAGGACCCAGCATGAAGACTGTGACCCATGCTACACCATGCTTCAACACAAAATTTCATTTATTTGTAATTAAAATAAATATTTCACAATATATAATTACATATTGTTTTGTGATTAATCACTATGCTTTAATTATGCTCAATTTGTAACAATGAAAATACATCCTGCATATCAGATATTTACATTATGATTCATAACAGCTATGAAGCAACATTACAGTTATGAAGTATCAACAAAAATAATTTTATGTTTGGGGGTCACCGCAACATGAGGATTAAAGGGTCGAGGCATTAGGAAAGTTGAGAACTACTGTTCTAACACCTAGTAATTTCTTATTATCTGTTTCTCCTCATTTCACAACTGTTTCTTCTCATCTTGAGTCATGCCAGATCAGAAAATGAAGGTCCTGAAAGCTCTGCTTTGTCCATATCAGTGCAGTTGACTCTGCTTTGAGGATATAGATCGTTCCCAGTCATACTTTGACGACTTGAGAGGCTCATATTCTTGAACTAGAGTAGACACTGTTCCACTGCGGTAGCTAACTTTTCAGAAGTAGGCCAACTGTTCCTTCTTCCCAATCTATCTTAATCTGGAAGTTCCACTGAAATTTATCTACTGAAATTTATCAACCATGGATGATGGACTCTGGGTGGTATTTGAAATACAGGTGATGGCATAAGCTTCCAAGATCACAGGATCAGGAAAACTACCACAGTAGCACACGCTGACAGGTAAGTGGTGAAAACCAATATTTGTAAGGTTAATTGATTTTCTAGCAGTGTGTCAAGGTCATTCAATGGTAAAAAGAATAGTCTATTCAACAAATGGTACAGATTCCAAAGATTCTATGCAAAATAATGAAGTTGGGCCCATACTTCACACTATGAAATTTAACTAAAAATTGATCAATGATCTAAATATAAAAACTAAAACAAAAGGCCCCCAAACATAAAACTTTTGGCGGAAAACACAGAAGTAAAACTTAAAGACTTTGCTTTTGGAAATGGAATGTTAGATATGACACCAGAAGTATAAGCAATAAAAAAATAGATACATTGCACTTCATCAAAATTTTAAAACTTTCTTGCATCAAAGGACTTTAACAAGGAAGTAATAAAGAGACAACATACAGAATGGAAGAAAAGATTTGGTTTTCATATCTGATAAGGGTTTAATACCCAGATACCATTCAATAACAAAATGACACATAGTTCAATTAAAAAAGGAGCAAAGGATTTGAATAGTCATTTCTCCAAAGAAGATGTAAGATAATGACCAATAACCACATGGAAAAGTACTCATTATTAGTCATTAGGGAAATGCCAATCAAAACCACAATGAGATATCACTTCACTCCCATGCCCACTCGGGCTTTCAAATCAAGTCAGACTCATAGCTTCCCTATAGGACAGAGTAGAACTCCATATGGTTTCTGAAGCTGTTAGTCTTCATTATGAAAGCAGACCAATTCTTCTTTCTTTCTTGGAGTGGCTGGCTGGTGGGCTCAAATCGATGACCTTCCAACAGAGCTCCTCACCTTTACTAGGATGGGTATTGCTAGAAACAGAGAAAGTAGCAAGTGTTGGCAAGAATGTGGAGAAATGAGAACTTCTGTGTTTTGCTGGCAGTAATGTAACATGGTGCAGCTGCTACTGTGGAAAACAATTTGGTGGTTCCTCAAAAGGTAACATAGAATTAGCACATGGCTCAGCATATCCCATTCATGTATACTCCCCAAAATTAAAGAAGCAATTTAAGTAGATTATTGTACATCAGTGTTCATTGAAGCATTATTCACTGTAGCCAAAAGGTGGAAATAAACCAAGTATACATCAATAGGTGAGTGGAAAAAATAAAATGTGGTGTATACATGCAATGAAATATTACACAGCCCTAAAGAGAAATGACTATGGGTAAAATGTTGGATGATGCGGTAAGCATCAAAAGAAGATGGAAAGAACACACAGTCACTATACCAAAAAGAAGTGGCCAACATTCAACCATTTCAGGAAGTAGCTTATGAGCAAGAATCAATGTTCCTGAAGGAAGAAGTTCAAGCTTCATTGAAAACATTAGCAAAACACCACCACCCCCAAAAGAACAAGGCTACAGAAACTGATGGACTACCCAATGAGATGTTTTAACAAGCTGATGAAGCACTGGAAGCACTCAGACCATTTATTCAGGGGAATTTGGAAGACGTTACTTGGCCAACTGACTGGAAGAGATCCTTATTTGTACCTATTCCAAAGAAAGGCGACCCAACAGAATTTTCAAACTATAGAACAATATCATTGATATTGCGTACAAATAAAGTTTTGCTGAAAAGCATCCAACATCAGCTGCAGCTGTACATTGACAGAGATCTGACAGAGGTACAGTCTGGATTCAGAAGAGGACATGGAACAAGATACATCATTGCTGGTATTCTGACTTCATGGATTTTGGGTGAAAGAAGAGAATACCAGAAAGATGTTTACTTGTGTTTTATTGACTATACCAAGGATCGTAACAAACTAAGGACAGCCTTGAGAAGAATGGGAATTCCAGAACATTTCATTGTGCTCTTGCAGAACTTGTACATGGATCAAGAGGCAGTTGTGCAAACAGAACAAATGAACATGGTTTATAATGTGGAAAGGTGTATGTCAGGGTTGTATCCTCTCACCACACTCATTCGATCTTTCTACTGAGTAAATCATCAGAGAATCTGAATTATATGAAGAATAATGTGGCATCAGAATTGGAGGAAGGGTTATTAACAACCTCCCTATGCAGATGAAATAGCTTTGCTTGCTGAAAGTGTGGAGGAATTAAAGTACTTGCTAATGAAGATCAGGGATTGCACACTTCAGTATGGATTACAATTCCATGTAAAGAAGATCCAAATCCTCACAACTAAACCAATAGGTAACATTACAATAAATGGAGAAAAGGTGGAAATTGTCAAGGATTTCATCTCCACAATCAATGCTCATGGAAGCAGCAGTAAAGAGATCAAACGATGTGTTGCATTGATTAAATATGTTGCATAAGATCTCTTTAGAGTAAAGAAAAGCAAGGATGTAACTTTGAGGACTAAGGTGCACCAGACCCAAGTCACGGTATTTTCCATTGCCACATATGCATGTGAAAGTTGATATTGAATAAGGAAGACTGTAGGAGAATTGATGCATTTGAATTGTAATTGGCAAAGACTTTTTTTTAGACCTGTGGAACACAATATTTTATTTCAAATTATAAGTTCCATTACTTATTATTTTTAAAATTATTTTATTGGGGGCTCATACAATTCTCATCACAATCCATACATACATCCATTGTGTCAAGCACATATGCACATTTGCTGCCCTCATCATTCTCAAAACATTTGCCTCCCACTCAAGCCCCTAATATCAGTTGCTCATTTTCCCCCTCCCTCCCCACCCCCCTCCCTCATGAGCCCTTCATAGTTCATAAATTATTATAGTTTTGTCATAAGTTACCCTGTCCGATGTTTCCCTCCACCCTCTTCTCTGCTGTCCACCCCCCAGGGAGGAGGCAATACTTAGATTCTTGTAATTGGTTCCCTTGGCAAAGAATATGTTAAGTACCATGGACTGCTGAAAGGACAAACAAATCTGTCTTGGAAGAAGAATGGCCAGAGTGCTCCTGAGTGCTCCTTAGAGGCAAGGACAGTGAGACTTCATCTCACGTACTTTGGGCATGTTGTTAGCAGAGACCAGTTCCTGGAGAAGGACTTCATGCTCAAATACAGTAGAGGGGCAGTGAAAGAGAGGAAGGTCCTTAAGGAGATGGGTTGACCCGGTGGCTGTAACAGTGAGTTCAAGTATAGGAACAATTGTGAGGCTGGTACAGGGATGAGCAGTCTTTTAATCTGTTGTGAATAAGATTGCAACGGGTTAAAACTGGTTCAATAGCACCCAACAACAGAAGAGAAGTGACCATTCTGGTACATGCAACACTCATATATTGTGAACTTATGTCACAATAATAGCTTATAACTGTCTTATAGTTCTGGCCTATGAGATAATAAATTCATATTGTTGTAAGGGTTTATGTCATAATTTGTTAAGCAGCACAAGGAAGCTAACACACCCTGAATCACCTCCTATATAAGCCACCTGAGCATAAGTCTTTCTCTCAGGTGTGCTTTTTGGAGGCATTTAGGCTAAGATGAGGAGTCCCTGTGTAGTGCATACAGTTTAATATGCAGCTGTTGGCTGTTCAAAGTTACCTGGAAGTAACTTGAAAGCAAGGCCCAATTGGGTCACAGTCATGGAATGCTATGGACCACAGTTCAGCTCTGACATACATAGGGCTGCCATAAGTCAGAGTAAACTTGACAGCAACTAGTTACTATAGTTCATGCCCATGTGTCCAATTCTAATCCATTCTATTATCTTCCCTTTGCTTATCTTTAATTTCCCACTCCAACAGTGAGAAATCTAGTGCTTACTATCTGTAATCCATTGACTTAATTGTTGAATTCCAGTACCCATGTATAGTAGTGTCAGACTTGCTATCCTGTTTGTCTGTGGAAAATCTCTGGGGGCTCAGTGGTTAAAGCTAATAAAAAGATTGAGATGATTCTAATCTACCAACTGCTTTGATGAAGTAAGATATGGCAGTCTGCTCCTGTAGAGATTACAGCTTTGGAGACCCCCATGGAGGCAGTTCTACTCTGTCCTATGTAGGGTGGTTATGAGTCAGAATCAACTCAGTGGCAATTCGTTTAGTAGATTTCCCAATGTTATAGGAGTAATGTTATAACTATCTTATATGAAGTTTCTTATACTTTTAGTTGTTCAGACTTTACTTATGTACAAAATGATTTGGGTTGGAGACTTTTCTCCCCCTCCCCTTCAGTGAGGTCGTTCATAGGCTATAGTTAGAGTCCATCTTCCTTTTTGAGATCTTCCAATTTCCCAAATGATTTTTAAAAACATGTGCCTACATTGAGTGTGTTAGGCCAGGTTGACTAGGGAAACAAAAGCAGGGACATCCTCAAAGAGCAATTTTATATTGAGAAAACATCCCAGCCCAGTTCAGATCAGGTCCCTAAGTCTGATATTAGCCAACGAGTCTGATCCTAGTCCATAAATCTCTCTTCAGATTCACACAGCCACATGCAATGATGCAGAATGCAGGAAGATCACAGGATGGTGGGTGACAGGTCTTGTGGATCCAATGGTGGTGGAAGTATCTCAGTGCAGATGCGCGTCTCCATGTGGCTTCTTCAGCTCTCCGAGTGTGTCAGCAACAGGAGAGTGAAGCAGAGAAAGGGAGGCTGTCACATGACTCAGCAAGTCTCCATGTGGCTTGTCAATAGGAAGACAGAGGCAGAGAGAGAGAAAGTTCCCAGAATTCTCATGAGAAGGCCATGCTCATAAGGAGGCATCATCAGGCTGTGACCTGATTGACAGGCTAGACTCCACCCCTACATTTATTTAGCAAGTTGACATGAAATTGTGTAACAACTACATCGAGATTCACTCTTTGTTTGGTAGAGTTCTAAAGCTTTGAAAGTGCATAATGCAATATGTCCACCTTTAAAGGATTATGCAGAGCAGTTTTTGTTGTTGTTAGGTGCCACAGAGTTGGTTCTGATTCATAGCAACCCCGCGTGCAACAGAAGACAATGCTGCCCAGCCCAGCATCATCCTCACAAGTGTTGTCCTTTGAACCTATTGTTGCAGCCATGATGTTAATCCATCTCATTGAAGGTCTTCTTCTTCTTCTTCACTGATTCTCGACTTTACTAAGCATGATGCCCTTCTACTGGCCCCTCCTGATAACATGTCCAAAGTATGGAGACGACGTCTCACCATCCTGACTTCAAAGGATATTCTGACTTTACTTTTTCCAAGACAAATTTGTTCTTTCTTCTGGAAGTCTGTGGTATAGTCCATGTTCTTTATCAACACCACAATCCAAAGTCATAAATTGTTCTTTGGGCTTCCTTAATTTTTCCAACACTCACATACAAATGAGGTGATTAAAAATAGTATGTGTGGTTCAGGTGCACTTTAGTCTTCCAAGTGATGACTTTGCCCCCCATCATCTTCAGATTTAAGGATTTAATGGAGGCAGGGGAGACTAAGACAGGCCCAGTTATAGCAAAAGCACAAGAGAACAAAGAGATGGGCAGGTAGCAGACTGGGTCTTGAACTTGGAGGTGGGGAAGTGAGGATTTGAGTCTAGGAAGTAGGGCACAGCAGGAAGAAGGCCCTGTCTGAGGGGGACCTCAGGGTCTGGCATGGGGAACACACAGGACCCACCCCTCAGTGCTGAGGAAAAGCCACAGTCTTCTTCAGCCTCACACTTTATTGCCAATCCGTTAACTGAAAGTCAATTTTTCAGGAAAATAAAAAGTGCCAACAACTCATTCAAGGAAACACAGCAACAACAAAGAAATCCTAAATAGAACAAGAACTGTTAATTATAAAATTTTAGTTTATAACTCTCCCATTAAGTTATTAGGCCTCAGTGAGTTTTACTAATTCTCTGGGGACTGGGGGGGTGGGGCAGAAATATCTTGTACAAACTGTTCTAAGGAATAAAAAAGAGAAAACTATCAATTTTATGAAGCTAAATGAAACTTGATAACACAAACCAGAGAACGATAAAATAAAAATTTAGATAATCTCATTCGGGAACACAAAGGCAAAATCTTTTTATTTACTTATTTTTTTACAAATGCAAAACCTTAAAAATATATATAAGAAATGGTAAAACTATAGTAATCTCCTTTTAAAAGACAATATCAAATATGAGGGTAAGAAAAAAGAAATGCGATAAAATCATAGAAACCTTTGATTAGAAAACTAAAAATATCAAAATGTGAAGCTATTGTTCCTTGGCATATCCTCCATCTAGACCTGTACACATTTCTGAAGGAGATGTTTTCATGTGTGTAACCTTTCTCCAAATACACCTGCACTCTCTGATTCACACCACACCAAAATGACAATTTTGGACTCAAATTGTGTCTTTAACAAAATACTCTTTGAACTTTTGGAACAATAAAGAAATCTGAAGAGGCAAGGCAGAGCTGTAGGTTAGGTGAGGTAAGGGTTCCTAAGGAAATTCTCCCACGACAGTCCTTGTCATGATGGAAAAAAAATTTTTTTTTTCAGTGCACCTTGCCTTTTTCTCATCAATGTAGTTTTCACCTTTCTGGAAACTTCCTCATAATAGGCTTCTGTGGTCTTTGGAATAAAAAAGCAAACAGTTGCCATAGCCTTCTGAGTTCTCCTTTCTACCTTGAATTTAACTGGCCCGAAGATCCTCCGGAAGTCACTGTTTGTATTGGATCTCTTTGTGAAGGCATCCTAAGGAGGGTAAGATGACTTCTTGCTGAGAGAACTTGTCTGCAGCCATTCACTAATCGCAGAGACATGTTCAAGCACATTGGTTTGGAAAAAACCTGTGCGTGTATGTATGGAAACCCAAGGGGCAGTATTTTTTTACTTATCCTCATACTAGCATTCTTATTATGCAACATCACGTGGAGATTCTTGACATCCAGGGGAAGTTTAAAGAAGAAGAAAGGGGAGGAGGAAAAGGAGAAAGAAGAGGAGGGAAGGAGAAGACAAAGACAAACATGAAGAACTTGATATGATTGAACTGTTGAATTGTGTGATATGTGGGTTAAGTGACAATAAAACCATTAAAAATATATGAATTAAATACAGAAGAAAAATAAGATGGCAAAACATGGTTTTAAAGAACCTAAATACAATAGCAATGATAAACACACAATATTCCTCTGGTTCCTTGAGGCTTCCTCACTCCCCTCTATCATGACCTGCCTTTCATTGTGGGCTAGACTGGAGCATGTACACAGGTACAGGTAAGAAATAAGAGCTCATGATAGATGGAACCCAGGACAAGAATGGGAGTAGTGATACCACGAATGTAGGGGAAAGGTGGAGAGAGGTGGGGAGGAAGGGGGAACTCCTAACAATGATTGACACGTAACCACCCCTATCCCTTCAGGGGAACGAACAACAGAAACCAAGGGGGAAGAGAGAGAGCGGTTAGTGGAAGATATGGAAAAAATTTATAATTTATCAAGGGGTCATGAGGGTGGGAATGGGGGAGGAAGGGAAAAAATGAGGAGCTGATACCAACAGCTCAAATAGAAAGAAAGTATTTTGAATATGATGATGGCAACATAAGTACAAATGTGCTTGACACAATAGATGGATGTATGGATTGTGATAATAGCTGTAAGAGCCCCCAATAAAATGATCTTTTAATTAAAAAAGTAAAAAGAACCTAAACATGCCTGTTAAGAGTTATTAATTATAAGTGATAGGTGCTAACTTTGGCTAATTAAGCAAACAAACAAACAAACCAAAAAAACCATTACTAAAAGAATATTGGGTAGTTCATTGAATCATTAGGAGATGTAAAAATCAGGCTCAATACAGCTTCCAGAAATACCTATCACATCTTGCAAAATATAGTCTGGTGAGGAATCTCCTTGTTTTACAACTGAGCTCCCTCAAAAACCAAAGTTACTACAGGATAGGATACAACTGCCCCTGTGAGTAGAGGACAATACTGGGCACACATGGCGGGGAGTATGTCCAGTCTGATGACACCCACAGTAGGGTGAACCAAGAAGTGAACATAACAGACCAGCAACAGGAGCAAAGCCAAGCCACAAAGCCCATGAAGAGCTCCCCAAATAGACTTCAGGCTAGGAGGGGAAGTTCCCAGAAGGGGCAATTATAAGGTCAGCAGACAGACCTGGAATTCTGTATGTTTTTTCATTTTTTTTGTTTTGCTAGTCTCCCCCCTTTTTTGTTTTGTTTCATTTTCCCCCCTCTTTTTATTCAATCATTTGTTTTCTTTTCGTTTTGTCTCTGTTATTGTTGTTTTGCCTCCCAATATAAAATAGGCATGGGAAGCAAGCCCATAGACAAAGCAGCGGACCGAAGGTTCTGGAGGGACCTAGGGGGATGAGGAGGCAGTGAGCAAGCAAAGCCATAGACAGGGGAACAACTAGGGAATTAAAAGCAGCAAAGAAGAGGACATAGAGATCCCTGTGGTGTTGGAGCAACAGAAACCCACCTGAGAGGAATTACTAAGAGGTAGAAGAAGGGCTAGTGTGATGGTGGGGCAGGAGGAAAGTAAAAGGAAACAGAGGAAAGATCTAGGAAGCACAGCTAGGGATAGAGGTATAAACCTAGGTGTGCACTTATGTAAATATATTAATTCATAAAAATAAAGGTATTGGCCTATGTACATATATTTATATGTCAGTACATTGAGGGAGTGGACAGACTTTGGGCCTCTGCTCAAACCCTCCCTCAATGCAAGAACACTTTGTGCTAACAACCTGGTGTTCTGTTATGCTCATCCTCCCAACACGATCGCTGAAAAATGGGTGTATAAACAAATGTGGTGAAGAAAGTGGATGGCGCCTAGCTATCAAAAGATATAGCGTCTGGAGTCTTAAAGTCTTGAAGTTAAACTAGTGGCCATCTAGCAGAGAAGCAACAAGCCTGCATGGAAGAAGCACACCAGTCTGTGTGATTATGATGTCTCAACGGTTTCAGATAACAAGTACCAGAAGACCCAAACAAAAACAAAATCATATTGTTGAGAACGAGGGAGTGTCAGAGACCCAAAACTCATCTGTAGACAATAGGACATCCCCTCATAGAAAGGTCACAAGGAAGGGATGAGTAAAAACAAGGTGAGGTATAGCACTGATGAAACACACAATGTTCTTCTGGTTCTTTGAGGCTTCCTCATCCCGGACTATCATGACCCGAGTCCTATGTTACAGTTCTGACTAGACCAGAGCGTGTACACTGGTACAGATAAGAGCTCAGGACACACGGAATCCAGGACAGATAAACCTCTCAGGAACAGAAATGGGAGTATCGTTACCAGGAGGGTAAGAAGACAGTGGGGGTAAGAGGGGAGGAAGGAGGAACTGATCGCAATGATTGATGCATAATTCCGCCCCTCAGGGGGATGACTAACAGAAATGTGAGTGAAGGGAGACAGCAGTTGGTATAAGGCATGAAAACAATAATAATTTATAATTTATCAAGAGGTCACGAAGGTGGGAGTGGGGAGGGAGGGAAAAAAGAGAAGTTGATACCAAGGACTCGGATAGAAAGCAAATATTTAGAAAATGACGGTGGCCACATATGTACAAATATGCTTGATACAATTGATGTATGGAATGCTATAAGAGCTGTAAGAGCCCCCAATAAAATGATTTATATATATTAAAATTTTCTAAATACAAAATCGTTAGATTTCAGGAATAATGAATTTATAGGCAGGGAGAATTAACAATGGAAGGGTAATTTATTGCTGAAAATTACTTTATATTAAGCTTAAAATATAAACTACATGAGCACGTGTCAATGAGGTGTAACAAACATGTGTAGCAATGATTCAGTTCAGGCTGATTTCCCTCCCTTAAGAAAGCAGTAATGGGGCTTCTTAATATTTTTTCCATTGGTGGGGTTCAGCCAGATTGCACCTGTTGGGCAGAGTGATACCTAATTTTTTGTTGAGTTCAGTGAACTGGTTGCAAAAATGGCACTTGTAATCAGGGTTCTCTTTAAGGTGGGCTGGGCAACAGCCCCATGTGGAAATTACAAATTGACATTCCTTATTCTTTTTTAAAATTCATCTTCACAACAGTGTATTCTAAGTGCCCATAGTAATGTTCATTACCAAATGTTATACCAAAGGTATAAAAAATTAGACAGAATTATGCTTGTAATATTTATTTATTTTTGATAAATATTTATTCATTCATTTCATGAAACTCATAGATTTGATGAAATGCTACATGTTTATTCCTTTGCATTTGTTATTTCAGTAAACAAACCTAGAACGTAAAAAGAAAAATGCCAAACAACCAGAGGGTGACATGCTGTCCTTTGCTTCAATTTTGTTTACACCCCAAATTCTCATGCATTATTATGAGTGAATTATGCAATTCCTGAAAGTGTTCAAAGAGCTAAAAATATTGTAGAACAATTGCTGTAAATTCAGCAGAAGTGGAGAGGGGTTTTCCAAAGATGAACGTAATATATTCAAAGAAGAGAAGTTGCCTAACTGTTTCTAATATATCAAACATAATGACTATTGTCTAATGGGCCTCCCTCTAAAAGGAAGGGGATCCTAGTCTGACAGTGAAAAGATGCTTAAGGATAAATCACACAGCTGTTGATGTTCAGATAAATGCAAAGAAGATTGAAAGTGAGGATGCCAATCAAGAAGCAATATGGAAATATCTTAATAATTTATTGTTTTTTATCAGGTATTATTTAATATTTCCATTGATATTTAAAAACTTATCATCTAATTTTGTGTACCTCTTTTATTCCTATTTAAGTATAACTGTATGAAATAATAAACTATCTTTTAGTATACCTTTTTTATGTACTTAAAATGGCCATTAGGGATTTGACCTTAAAATTGAAAAAAACTTTTAAAATTATTGGATGCATCATTTTTTATTGCATTTGCTACCTCTTTAGGCCTCCTCATGCATTCTGGTAATTTATTGTGCCCAATCACATATATTTAAGTCATTCATAAATCAAAAATTTGTTACTTAAAATTTTATAATTATATGAATTCCAATTTTAGGTATTTTTAGTGATTAGGATCATTTCCATATAGTTTTGTTCCTTGTCTACAGATTTGTCATTTTATGAGGATCACCTTGATTTCCTCTCATGAAAAATCCAGTAGAACAGTGTTCTTTGCATTTCTTTCTTCTTTTTTTTTGTTCTTTTCATTTCATAATGAATGGTACAATTATGATTTAATTAGAAGCAGACTAGCAAGGGGATTGAAAGCTACTCTGAACCTGTAAATGAAATGTTACATCTTTAAATTGCTCACATGTTGCAGCTCACCCTCCTGGAAAAGCTACCACATGTAAACTTAATTTGAGATGGAGCTTTCTAAAATAGCATGATTGCTTATTACCTTGAACCTCTTCCTTATCATGTACCCACCAAAAAAGCTCATTTTCTCTCAGGAAGAAAGACTCCCAGATGCTTCCTGGAACAAAGGGAACTAGTTTCTACATTTGCTTCACAAAGAACATCCTGCTCAAGCTTGGAAGGGTGAAAAGACCTTACTGGGGACTGACTCCCTAGGGACCCTGCTGAACCGTGTAGAATGCATGGACCTCTTTAAGGTAGTCTGCACCTTTCTCTTGCAGAGCAGCTGCTGGGCACAAACCGGCGATTTGTCAGTTAGCAGCCAAATGGTTAACCATTGAGTTGCCAGGAACCTCACATCCCTTAAAGCGCGCCCCTTCTTGTTCTTGTTCTTTTTCTTCTTCTTCTT
>NW_022107431.1:38412245-38423718 GCF_000313985.2 Echinops telfairi | reverse complement strand
TAAGGCAGCTGCACCCTGGTGCGACCATCACAAAGCAAGAGATCTGAGAACTAGAAAGGAGAGGCTCACTGAGCCATTTATCCCTCTGCCCTTCAATTAACCCCACCTGAGTTTATCGGCCAGGTTGGCACAATCAACTAACTACCTCAACCCCCAACTTCTGTCTTGGCTACTCAGTGACTCTTCTGGAACATTTGAAATCTGGAATAAGACACCTGGCTATGTCTGGATTGGATGCTGGATTGGCATCTTTATTGCTGGGGATGTAAAGAATGAGGTTGTTTCAGCCATCTCTTCTCCCATGAAGACTGGCCAAAATTAAAGAGATGGAACAAAGACAACAAGAGTGGTGCAAATTGCAACTGTCCCTGAGACCTGGCTGTGTTCTTGCCCTTTGCTTTTATCCATATGCACTTCACTTTCTGCCCAACTTCATTTGGGTTGGTTTCTGTTTCTCTACAGCAAAGGAGATCCAACAGACAGGCTTTCTTGATGGAAACTCCTTGGCTAGTCTCCCAGCCACATGACTGCCTTTTCAGATCAGCTTGGAATGATCTGGGACTACACAGAGGATCTAGTCTCTGGAGGCCCAGGAACAGGATCAAGGAGCCAAGAGAGTCAAAATGAGGCCTGGGCTCAAGCCCAAAGCCAAGCTTTATGGGAACCTTTGTGTACCTTTGGGTCCATTACAACTTATAGTCAGTCATCTTCTAGGATGGAGAAGGACCCCATGGGGTTTCCTACCCTATCATCTTTACAGATTGCCTGACCTTTTCTCCCATGGAGTGATTGGTGGGTTCAGACAGCCTCCCTTTTGGTTGGCTGCTGACACCTAATCATTGTAATACCAATATGCAATATATATATGGCATAGAAAGTTAGTATAGTATTTAAGATGCTAATAGACTAATAAAATGGAACAGTTAAGCAAATGTTTCCTATGTGGTACTAAGGAAGCAGAGGCCTTTTTGGTGGGTAATTTCTTTCTCTCCGTTGAGAAGAGAGAGAGAAAAAATGACCACATCAATAATGTTATCATTCAAGTACAAAAAGCATAGCTCTCCATTCTTCACAAAAAGCTAGAGTGGACGCAGCTGGAAAGAACTGGATAATTAAAATATCAATTAGAACAGGGGAGATTAAATGACTTTACTTGAATAGAGCAATTGGGCAGAATTAGGATAAAAAAGGAACTAAAATAGCTTCCTAAAGAAGCAAACATTTTAATATTGGCCCTATCTTCAAGTGAGCATTGTGGAGGGATGATGACAAGGGTCCTTGCTCCAGACATTGCCATACGTAAATCAAAGAACATCCACGTCTCTGGGACATGGACAGTCACAGTTTGTAACATTTGCTTCCTTCTACTTCTGTTGCGTGTACACAGCTGACTATGACTTACTTACAAAGATAGTAAAAACTTTGATATATTAAAAACCAGAGGGATATTATACATGAATGACATCTTGTTGATTTCTCTAGAAGCCTATGTATTTCAGGAATTTACATGGGTAATAAATAATAAAACATACTTTGCAACTGTCAAGAAATCCATAAATCCACATGGGGTCATTAGCAAGCTCAGAACAATTAATTTCACAGCATTATTATGAGTTGGAATCGACTCAGTGACAGTGAGTTTGGTCTTCAGTTTGGGGGGAACAAGGAACAGGACTTACAAAAGAATGCACGTGCTTTGCCGTTCGCAATTAAGGTCTTGCCGCCTCGGGCTGGATGCTCTAGAAGAGCAAAAGCAGCGAAGCAAACCCAGTGGCGAGTGCACGGAAACCGCTCCCACAGTCCTGGAGGCGGACAACCCCAAGTCCATGGGGTCAGGGTTCAGACTGAAGGCTGCTTCTCACTTGCGGAGTTTCCGGGGGTTGATGAATTGCACAGAGACAGGAGGCTGGCTCATGCACAGGGCTGCAGGAGTTGATAACTCCCCAAACGGGCAGGTCAGATGGGAGGCTGCTGGCTCAGGTCCTAAGAACCAGAGGTCATATGATGACTAGCCAGATGAAGGACCTCCCTAAAAGCCATGAGTTTTGCTCGAACATTCATATACATATAGACTCATGGATAAGCTGAGTTTTTCAGCACATTTTTAATGCAGTTTTGTGGTAAAAGTAAGTGCCTCGGCTGATATTTGGGTCCACTTATACTCAAGTATATATGGTATATTAAATGTGGGGCATACCCCAAGGAAATTCCCCTTATCCCTCACTGGTTGATCATCTCATGGAAGTGATGACATTATGGAACAAAATTTATAGATTTATGGAAGAACCATCAGTCTAATGTTTGGCAAACCACTGATAATCAAAACTAAAAAAGTTGACACAATATTTCTATCAGGCATTTAATAGAAAAGGTTATCCTGTTACATATTGAAATGGATTCCATGATTAGATTTTGGTTACTAAAAAGATAGATCTATTAAAGGACACACAAGGGACTTTGGTGGTACAAGGGGTTGAGCATTGGGCTGCTAAGTGCAAGATTGTCAGTTCAAATCCACTAGCTGCTCTGCAGAAGAAACACAATTTCAGAAACCCTATGGAGCCTGTGTGATCATGAGGTTTTGACAGGATCAGGTATCAGAAGACCCAAAACAAACAATCATAATTGATATGAATGAGGGGGGTCAGAGTGGAGACCCAAAGCCCATCATCTGTAGACAATTGGCCATCCCCTCACAGAGGGGTCACAAGGAAGGGATGAGTCAGCCAGGGAACAGTATAGCACCAATGAAACACACAACATTCCTCTAGTTCTTTAATGCTTCTCCCCCCACTATCATGAACCAGTTCTATCTTAAATCCAGCTAGAATAGAGCATGTATATTGGTACAGATAAGAGCCCTAGACACATGGAATCCAGGACAGATAAACCTCTCAGGAACAGTAATAGGAGTAGCGATACCATGAGGGTAGAGGGAAGATGGGATGGAGAAGGGGGAGGAAGGGGTAACTGATTGCAATGATAAGTGTCTCTATCCCTCCCCCGCCAGGGGGACAAGCAACAGAAACGTGGGTGAAGGGAGACAGCAGATGATGTAAGATATGAAAATAACAATAATCTATAAATGCATCAAGGGTTCACGAGTGGGGGGGAGGGAGGGAGGGAAAAAAAGAGGAGCTCAAGTAGAGAGAAAATGCATTGAAAATGATGATGGCAACATATGCACAAATATGATTGATACAATTGGTGTATGGATTGTTATAAGAGCTGCAAAAGCCATATTATATTTGGTTCTTGGTGCTCTGGACATTGGTGAAGATGATATGACCATCCGGGTGGGGGTGGGGGGGAAGGTCCCAATGTTACACAACTCTTACACTTGATTTTTTGATCCAGACTGGAGCTTCATGGAGGGCAAAGGAGAAAGATTGACAAGTGCTCTCTTTTGAGTTTAGAATCCTGGCTGAGAAATATTGAAGTGACATTTGCTGGAAGATGAGCTTTGGGGTGGCAGAGTTTTGGGATTAGGACATGACTTTTCAACAGGAATGGGCAAGTACTGTCCCTATGTTGCTGGGCTGGTAGGAATTGGCTTTTGCGGTCTATTCTTGGCTTCATGATTAGAAGACTCTGTGGTTGGTGAAGACACAAAGCTTGCCAACTCTATGGGACAGTTTCTTCAGAAAAAAACATTATTCATGATTATCTGGAAGACCAGCAAGATGGAAGAGAACTTTGGCTTTGAGAAGTTTGGAGCAAGTATGTTAAAAAGTTAGGTGATTTCACTGAAACAGAGACCATTGACCTGACTGTCCAGTGTCCGAATGAACTTCTAACCCATATGTTACACCACGTGGCAGATATCATCCCTACCTTTCAAGACTTAGAAACCAAAGTATCTTCAAATGCTGGGCCATTCCCCAGGTAATGGTCACTGCTACTTTGGCTGCCTGTCATAGGAATCAACAGGTATCCAAAGGGGTCCTGAACATTTGAAAAGGGCAAGCAGGAATGCCGATGATGGCTGTCACCAATGCACAGCTGTCCAAGCTACTATAGACCAGCACATGGGAGAGATTTGTCATTGAATCCCCAACTCAGCCCCTTCTCTAATAAAACAAGGCAACCCCGTCTTCTGATAAAATGTACCAATTGTCAACTGATCCCTAGAAGCTACTGTTCTCCCATTTACGTATCATTTTTCATGCTTCTGGCTACCCTCAGCGGATAGTCTCTGAGCACCTGATCCCAGGTCCCAAAAAACTATCATCAGACTGGAGAGTCTTGATTTGAAATTTGTCTGGAAGCAAAAGTTTATCATGAGATGGAGTTACCTTTTCTTCCAGGATGGATATTGGCTTCTTTTTGGTCCCCTGTTTTCTTTTTATTATTTATTTCTTTACTTTAGATTTCCTTCTGTTTTCATTCCTAAAAAAACACGGTGGTTTAGCCCCTTTAGAAACTAAAAGGAGAAGAATGTGATAGTGAAAAAGGATACAGTATCCTCATCAGCTTGATACTTCTGAGCTGTGGTTACTTTTGCTCATTAGCTTATGGCTGATGGCAGGACAGTCACTGCTCCAGTTTAGGTAAAACAGCTGCAATGAGGCTGTCATGGGATTTATTTAGTGCGTATCCTCAGTAGAATGATATATTTTAAAACAATTTTGCTTATATATGTAATTCATATATCATGCAATTCAGTAAAGAGTTCAATCATATTAAGAACAGCTGTATAATCGTCACCTGTGTTAGTCCAGGTTGACCAGAGAAAAAAATTCATAGACACTCATAGGTGTATAAGAAAGCACTTTATATAAAGAGTAATTATACATTAAGAAAACATCCCAGCCCAGTCTAGATCAAGTCCACAAGTCTGATATTAGCCCATATGTCTGATCCCAATCTATAAATTCCTCTTCAGATTCATGCAACACACACAATGATGCTGAATGCGGGAGGATCACAGGCCAGTGGGTGGAAAGTCTTGTGGATCCAGTATCAGTGGAAGCCTCTCAGTGCTGGTGTGGGTCTCCAAGTGGCTCCTCCAGCTTCAGGGCTCTGGCTCCATCAGTGTGTCCCCATGTGGCTTGTCAACAGGAATGTCTAACAGGGAGACAAGCAGAAAGTGCCTGTCTGGTCTGCAGTGAGCTATTTATATCCGTCGCCCCTCCAAATGAGGTCATGAAGCTGCGACCTGATTGACAAGCTAGACTCCACCCCTTCCAAGTTGTTAGGAGATTATGTAATTGCCACATCCCCACAATCAATTTTAGAACATTTTCCTCTTTCTTATACCGTTGTTATTAGCTACCCATTTCTCCCCAACTTCCCAGTCATACCTGCAAAGAATTATAATCCTTAACGTATTTAATTTGGCAGAACTTGTGAATTTCCTACTCAATAATGAGGCGCATTCTCTGTTTGATTCCTACTTTTTCTTATCACTTGGTTCCTCTTTATTGGCTTGAATGTAGTATATAGGAAAGGCTGTAGTAGTAATATTTCCGTGTTTCTAAGTATGCAGACTGTTTGCCACACATGAAGGCTAACAAGGCAATACTGGGCTTTCTGGTGTAATATTCTCTTTTGAAGGGGGGTTAGCTTTCAGAGAGAAGCAACAGATTGTCCTTGAACCCATTTGAGAGGATGCCTCCCAGTAAAGGCTGAACTTTTTGCAAAGATTTTTGTAATAAAAATTTGATTACTAAAAAATCAACAAACAAACAAAAAGGTAAATAAAAGCACAAAGAACAGGAGAAAACAGGATGAAAATATTGGAAGCTGGAAAGCAGATGGACTAATGGCAACTGACTTAGCAGAACCCCAGGGAAAGCAACATTTAAAGTCTAGAGTAGGACAAAGAGCAAGTGAATTATATTACAGACCTTCAAATGCTCCAGGACATGGAGGACAATAGGGGCCTCTGAAAGTATAGGTAAAAGGATGATTGGCTGAAAGTCTGTTTAAAATATCCTAGCCCTATGCCTACCCCACTCCTATCCCTACCCCTACCTCTACCCCTACAGAATATTCCTGAAGCTCTGTCCTTGGGAGAAGGTAAAGTAGAGGGATCAAAACCAAGGCACAAGTATATTTGATCTGTTAGATCTCCATCATATATACTGAGGAGTGGGATTACTGGATCGTAAGGCAGGTTTTATTTCTAGTGTTCCATAGTGGTTGTACCATTTTACAATCCTACCAGCAGTAGCTGGGATTCCAATCTCCCTTTGTCCCCAACAACATGTGTTGCTTTCTTTTACCAAAATGATTGTGGGTTGTTGTTGTTTTTAAATCAGTGGCATTTTAGCAGGGTTAATGGTATATCACTACAATTTTTATTTGCATCTCTTTAATGGCTAATGAGGTTGGGTTAGGCCAGATTGTCTAGAAAACAAGTCCAGTGACACTCATATATGTATAAGAAAGAGCTTTATAGCATGAAATATTTATATATCAAGAAGACATCCCAGCCCAGTCCAATGTTGGTCTAGAAGTCCCTTGAGACTCAGCTAGCAGCAGGCAAGTGACATAGAAAAGTGAACCAGGCAGCATGCTCATCGAAAGCTGCTGGGTGCAGTCGTGTGGATCCAAGGTTGGTGGGAAAATGGCAGACACTGGGAGCACTCAGGGTCAGGTGGCCCAAATGGCCCAACCCTAGAGCTAGGCAGATTTCCAGCAGGCAGAAAGGTGGATGGGCAGAGGGAGAAAGAGGGCAGTTTTCAGAGTCTCTCACCCTCATACAAAGAGCCACACCTCCAAGGAAATGTCATCAAGCCACCACTTGATTGACAGGTTTGACTCCACCCCTGGCCATGAATGTCTAGTTGACATAAAATTACCCAGCTCCCACAAAGGTTTTGTGTTTTTTTTAATTTAATCGTATCATAGTAATGATAATGAGTATGTTTTGTTGGCCACTTGAATGTCCTCTTTGATAAAGTGGCTGTTCATGTCCTTTGCCCATTTTTAAATTGAGTTCTTTGACTTTTTGCTGTTGAAGTTTTCTACATGTTTCATAAAGAGTCCTGGTTCACGTTCACCAACCTCAGGTCAATAGCGCTTCTCCTTTGGGTGTCCAGCCTTTCCCTTTGATCCCTGACCTTAATGTTGAGAAAATGTCAGTAATAGATGTAAAGGCTCTGATGTTAGACCGCAGCATTACTTTCTGGTTGTTACTTTTGCATCCAAAACAAGATCCTTCTTTGATCTTATTCTCATCTTTTGGGATTATTGTGTTTATGATCCATTATGATTATCTTCTCTACATTGCTAATTAAATTAAGTATAGTAACCAAATCTCTGGGAAATTTATCTACTTTCAACTACAGCATACACCTCAAGAATCCCCAATTCTTTAATATCAAGCCCAGATCCCATTACCCAGCACCTAATCTGTAATTTAAAATGCTCCCTGGAGTCTCTGCCAGAAGTATCTAGAATCAACTATTCCAGTTGAATCCATTGTTTCCATCCTGATGATCTATGAACTCCAAATATTTTCTTCTTCCTGTCCAGGGCATCGCATTTATTCAAGTTTGCAACTCGGTGCCATCACTGGTTCACATTACAGATCTAGATAATCATCAAGTCTTGATCTTTTTGTATCATAAATATCACTTTACTCAATCCCTCTTTTCTTCCACTCCTCCCTCAGCCTACCTCAGGCTTTTACTTTAATATACCACAGGAGTGTCAGTCTTGCCAAAGCTTTTTTTTCACACTGCTGCTAAAGTTTTCTTCCTAAAATGCCTAGATGATCATGCCATTGTCCTGTTTCAATGTTTCTATGGTTTTTCCATTTCCTTTAGGATTAAAAAAATGCTTCTAAAGGCAGAGTGTCCCAAGTGGGAGATGGGCTTTAGTATCATGTCCATAATCTCCACCAGCAACCCCAATAAACATGCTTTAAGTAAAAATAGTGTGCTCCCATGCAAATGCAACCTTACCAAGGGTCCTTTAATCCTTCTATGTACTCTGCCACTACTCAGCTTCGTTTTGGAGCTGCCATGGGGTGATGTCCTACTGGTTCTTTAAGACTGTTTAATTTTAATCTCTTCTGACTTTTTTCTAGATGTATAGGCACATCTTTAATGCTTCAAAAAAAATAAAACCCCGCATGATCTCCTTTAACCGTTCCTGTACACCTATTTATTTATCTGGTTTGAAACTAGCTTGTGTGTCGCAAAAGAATTTAAATCCGTTTCAGTTTTACTTTTCCCTTTATAAACATTCAGACTAGTGTTTAGGTCTGACGGGTAAAGGTTTTTTTAAGGCTGTTGTTGTTATTGTTAGGTGCCACCAAGTTGGTTCTGACCCACAACGACCTTATGCACAAGAGAGCGAAACACTACCCGGTCCTACCCAATCCTCACAGTAGTTCCGGGGCCTGAACCCAGTGTTGCAGCCATCATGTCAGTTCATTGCCTTGGGCAACTTCCTCTTCTTCACTGCACCTCTGCTTTACTAAAGAAGATGCCCTTCTCCAGGGACTGGGATCTCCCGAGCATATGTCCAAAGTATGTAAGGTGAAGTCTTGCCATCCTAACCTCTAAGGAGCACGCTGACCGTGTGTCTTTCAAGACAGGTTCGTTTGTCCTTCAGCAGTCCATGGTACTTTCAGTGTTCTTCTCCAGCACCACAGCTCAAACGCACGTATTCTCCTTCAGTCTTCCCTTTTTGCGGTGTAACTTCACATGCATCTGAAGCCGTGGAAAAGACCAGGGCGCGGGGCAGGTGCGCTTTAGTCCTCCAAGGAACGTCCTTGCTTTTCAATGCTCTGAAGAGGTCGTGTGCAGCAGATTTACCAAAATGCAGCTTGGCTTTTGATTTCTTGACTGCTGCTTCCATGATCACTGATTGTGGATGCAAGCAAGACAAAATCCTTCACAACTTCAAACTTTTCGCCATTTATCATGATTTAATGATCAAATTCACTGTAACTCTTACCTATTGGTCCAGTTGGGAGGATTGTGGTCTTTTGTGCATTGTGTTGTAATCCATACCGAAGGCTGCAAACCTTGATTTTCCTCCTCACTTTCAGCAAGCAAAGCGGTGTTATCGGCATATTGCAGGTGTTAACACACCTTCCGCCAATCCCTAATGTCACATTTTCTTCATATAATGTGGCTTCTCTGATGATTTGCTCAGCATACAGACTGAATAAGTACGGGAAGAGGATACAACCCTGAGACACACACCCTGATTTTAAAGCATGTCGTATTCCCTTGTTCTGTTTCCACAATGGCCTTTTCATCCTTGTATGAGTGTCTCATGAGCACAATGAAGTGTTCTGGAATTCCCATTCTTCTCAAGGATATCCATGGTTTATTGTGGTCCATGTAATCATCTGCCTTTGCATAGTCAATAAAACACAAACAAACATCTCTCTGGTATTCTCTGCTTTGAGCCAGGATCCATCTGATATCAGCAATGATGACCCTTGTTCCACGTCCTCTTCTTATCCAGCCTGGACCTCTGTACTGCTGCGGCCGTTTCTGCGCTGTGTCTCTTCTCTTCCCTCTCTTAACTTGTAACTTTATTCATTTCGCCTCTTATATTTGTGGAATATAACACATACCAAAAAAGTTATATGTAAGTGCAGAGGCCATCTCATCAAAATGGTCACAGTATCCCACAAACAGCTCCCCACTCCTCACCGGTTCTATCTTCCCTTCCCCGCGCCCTTCCCCTGGCCTGGTCATAGTCTTTATACTCTTTTCCTTCGGTGTGAAAACCACTGTATTTTCCTTCTTCCTTTATAATCATGGAGCTGTAGAATATGTATCTTTATGGGAGTGACTAACCCTGCTGAGTATGAAGTCCTCCAATGTTGTTCATGGCCTGAGGTGCTTGACAGACTCATCATTGGTTTTTTGAGGATGCATCATATTATTCCACTGCGTGTCTGTGTGTGTGTGTGTGTGTGTGTGTGTACCAGCTTTGGTTTCTCCATTCCTCCACAGACGGGAGTTTTCATTTTCCTACCCTTTTGCCATCCATAGGTTTTCACTGCCTTTCCTTTCTTTGTAGTCTAGTCTTAGCCGGGAAGCTCTGCAGAAACCTGCTCACTTAGAGCAGTGGTTCTCAACCTTCCTTCCTCATGCTGTGACCCTTTCATGCAGTTCCTCATGTGGTGGTGACCCCCAACCATAAAATTATTTTCATTGCTACTTCATAACTGTAATTCTGCTACTCTTATGAATCGGGCGACCCCTGTGAAAGGGTCGTTCGACCCCAAAGGGGTCGCGACCCCCAGGTTGAGAACCGGTGACTTAGAGTGACCCTGTTAGTATTTGAAATGCCAGTGGCATAACTTCCAGTATCACACAAGTCACTATGGTAAGAAAACGGACAGACACGTGGTGGTAAAGTAGAGGGCAGCGAAAAACAAAACAAACGGAAGGCCTTCAGCAAGATAGATTCCCACTGGGCTATCATGGGCTCCACCATAAGCACCATTGTGAGGCTGGTGCGGGACCAGGACCAGGCAGTGCTTCGTCGTTCTGTCACTCACTGTCACCTGAGAGGAACAGCACCAGCGACAGACCTTGCTGTGGTAGACATGGGTATGTCTGTGTCTGCTTGCCTTTCTTTCTTTAGGGGATAGACCGAGTAGAGAGATTGCAGGAGCATCAGGTGTGTGCGTGTGCTTAAGGACGTGCTGTACTGTTTTCCATAATGGCCGCACAATTTGCAGTCCCACCAGCAATGTATGGAGCACTACAATCTCTGCAGAGTCTCGCCAGCATTTATTATTTTCTGTTATTTTATTTTGTTAAGAGTGTTGGTGTGGTATGGTGTCTCATTGTTCTTTTAATTTGTATTTCTCTTTTGGCTAATGAACATGTGCATGTCTTCATGTGATTGTTGGTCACCTGGATGTCATCTTTAGTAAGTTGTCTATTCATGTCTTGTACCAATGTTGTGAGTTATTCGTATTTTGTGGGGAGGCTTTCTATTTTTGTAAAGAGTTGCAGTCTCTCGACTGGAAAACATTCATAAAGGCCAATAAACAGACCTGGAACTATTTATAGGCTTTTCCATCTTTGTCAGTAGCTTTCTTTTTGTTATTGTTATTTTGTGTTTGGTTTTTTTTGCTGTTGTTGTTATTGTTTTGTTGGTTTTGACTCCCTTTGCTGTTTTATTTGGCTTTGCCTGGTTTTTGCACTTATTAATGTCTCTGCATGTCTATCTAGATAAGATAGGCAGGATAAATAATTCAGAGATGAAGAGAACAGGACCAATGGTTCCAGGGGGATACAGAACGGGAGGTGGGAGAAAGAATGGGGAGGGGAGACCAATCCAGGGACAAGGTAACAACAAGTGAACTAAAACCAATGGAAAGAAGGTTGTAGGATGCCTAGTGGGGCTCAATCAAGGGCAATGTAGCAGCAAAGAATTACGAAACCCGAGTGAAGGCTGAACATGATGGTGGGACAAGAGGGAAGTAGAAAGGAAATAGAGGAAAGAACCAGGAGGCAAAGGACATTTATAGAGGCCTAAATAC
>NW_022107431.1:38386857-38411184 GCF_000313985.2 Echinops telfairi | reverse complement strand
AAAGAGTTGCAGTCTCAGACACTCACAGGGACAGTGCTACTCTGTGCTATAGGGTTTCTTTGAGTTGGAATTGACTCGGTAGCAGTGTTTGTTTCTTTCTGGTTTGGAGTTTTCTCTAGATTTTAAAAATTAGCCCTTTATCTGGTATATTCCACCCCCACTCCCAATCTGTGGGTTCTCTTTTCACTCCTTTGATGTACACAAATGCCATATTTTTAGAAGGTCCCAGTCCTCTGTAGTATGGGTGTTTTTTATGATGTTTGATAGTGTATTTATGCCTTGCATTAGAGCCTTAAGTTTGTCTATTCTTTTCGTAGATGAGTCTTAAAGTTCTATGGTTTATATTTAGGTCTTTCGTGCATCTTGAACTTGTTTGTACATGGTATGAGGTATGGGTCTGTTTCATTCTTTTGCAGGCAGCTGTTTCAGTTTTTCCAGCATCATTTGTTGAAGATTTTCTCTTCCCCACTTAAGTGTTTTAGTCATTTATCAAAGATCAGATATCTATAGGTACTTGGTTGGACTTCTGTATTCTCTGTTCTAGTCCATGCCACTGGATTGGCATGGATTACAACAGAGAATATGTATCTTCTCTTGTACCAGCTAAGCTGTTTTGATTACCGTGGCTTCCTGTCCACATTTCAGAATGTCTTTTTTGAAAGCATAATTGTGTTCCAGTCACCTTTGTTTGTTGTAGCGTCCCGGCCTGCGGGACACACGAGCAGGGCCCTGCAGGGAAAGGCGGACCTGGATGGAAGAAAAGACACGGAGACTTGGAGCAAGACAAAACGCTGATCAAACTCCATTTATTTGGGCAAAGCTGGGGTATATAAAGGGGGACTGGGAGGTGCATATTTTAATAAGGTGTGCGACACAACATCCAATCCAACATGTACACTAATGAAGCATAAGAACGTTAACCAATCAGCTGCAGGTAAAAAGGCGCGCGCTAGTTCTCAAAGACATCCTGCATGCAGACTAAGGTTCATCAGGCGTAATGCAAAGTCCATCTTAGTCCAATGAGCGCTCGGCATTATTAACCAATGGGTGAAAAGGTCAATTCTTACAACCGCCCGTGCACGTAGCTAGGAACGTGGAGGTAGGGTTGGGCAGGAATTAGGCAGGGCCAGCCCCTCACAGGTTTAGCAAATGAAAGACGAAACTTAACAACCAGGAAGCAGCCAAGTTCGGCTCCGTGGCTGAGGCTAAGGCCTTAATGGCCACCGGCTCCTAACAGTTTGTCTTCGTGCCTATCACAATAAGTTCATGCTTTTTGTTTGTTTCTAAGATCTGTTCAGATGAAAAGTAAATTTAATGTGATTCTTAAACTTGAAGTGTTCATGATATTGTTGTTGTAATTACTTTCATTTCATCACATTACATTACATTGTTCATTACATTCACAGAGGGCCATTGTGAATCAGAACCAACTTGACATCTCTGAAGAACAAGAACAAGCTTCAAGTTTTTTGGGGTTTTTAAAAATTCTTATATTGAATTGGGTGAAAGTTTACAGAGCAGAGCACCAGGTTTGCATTCAACAACCCATGTACATTTTGTTTCGTCTCACTCAGTACAGTCCCCTCAATGCACTATCACTTATCCCACTTTTCCCCTGTTTCCTATTTCCATTCTTCCTTTCGAATGTTGTTCTTGGGTCAATTTGCTGTTTGAGCTTAAATGGTGGATTATTCTCAGGTGTGCATAATACCATAGTATTATTCTCTCCCCTCACAGACCTCTCAATCGTTTGCCTGCAGAGTTAATTTCCAGACCTGAAGATGGCTAAGGACCATAGTCTTGGGGGTTCCACTTGGAAACTTGTACAACCAGTTGGGGGTCTCTTTTGAGTTTTGTTTCACAATTGTCTCCCACTTTATTCAGGACTTTCCAATGTGATCCCTTTCAGAGCAGCTGGTAGTGGTAGCTGGGCATTATCTAGTTCTGCCAGTCTCAGGATGGTGGAGATTGATGTTTGCATGGTCCATTAGTCCATCGGACTAGTTCTCTTCACAAATCTTCAATTTTCTTAACTCTTCTTTACCCTAGAGAAGGAGAGACCAATAGTTACACCTTAGATGGCTGTTCAAGAGTTTGTTTGTTTTTAGGGGCCCAGTTGCTACTCACTAAAGTAGAGTGTAGAATGTGATCTTTGTGAACTGTTATGCCAATTGACCCTGGTGTCTCCCTGGGCCCAATGACTCATTCCCTCAGAGTGTTTCATGTTGTCTAAGAAGTTTTTATAACCTTTTCCCCCAGTATGGTCTGCCACATTCATGTATATATTTGCAGCAAAGATCAATATACATATTAAACATTCTCTGTTAAACCTATATATATTTATGAATATACTTCCACTTTACCTCCTACACCTGCTCGGTCAGTTTGTCTATCCACATGTCTACTCGTAGATCTCAGCTAGGACAGAATTGCGCATATAGCAGCATTTAGCTGCTACCTTTCACTTTTGCAGCCCCCCCAGTGTCTTCTCCTGCCTTCATCATTTCCCACCGAGTCCCTCTTATTGTATGTTGCCTTCTCCTTCACTCAAATGAACACTTCACCCAAGTTAACACTGGGCCAGTAGCTACGCCTCCCTTCCCTTATGACCCCTAGCAACCATTGAAGAACCATTAAAGAAAATTGCTTCTAGACTGTTTACATTAGTGGTCTCACACATTTCTTTTTTTTCATAGACTAAATTTCATCCAACATAATGCCATCTAGATTCATTTATATTATAAAGTATTTCACATACTCAATGTTATTTGTTAACACTGTGTAGTATTTATTCCAAAGTTGTATTTATGTACCAAAGCTTATTCATCTATTCATCCATGGGTGGGCATTTAGATCGTTTCCACCTTCTTTGCTTTTGTGAATAGTGCTGTGATGAACACAAGTGTGTATCTATTCGTGGTGTAGCTCTTTTTTCTCCAGGCTATCTATACACTGAGCAGAGGGAGGGCTGGGTCATATGGTACTTTTGCTCCCATCTTTTTGAGGAAGCAGCATACCGCTTTCCATAGCGGTTGCATCCTTTTACATTCTCATCAGCAGTATATGGGGGCTTCTGATTTTAGAACTTTGCTATTAAGGCTGGAGTGAGGTGATATCACATTGTTGTTTTGATTTGCATCTAATAGTTAATATCATGACTATTTCTCCATATGAATGGCTTCTTCGGTGAAGTGTTTGCTCATGTCCTTTGCCCAGTTTTAAATTGCACTACCCATCTTTTTCTTGTTTAAGTGCGGAAGTTTTCTACAGATTTTAAAGATTAGTCTCTTGTTTGATATGCCTTTGCCAATTTCTCCCCCTCAGTCTGTGGATTTTCTTTTTACTCTTTTGGTAAAATCCTTTGATGAACATAAATATCTAATTTTTAGGAGGTTCAAATCATATCGTCTTATGCTGTTCATATGTCTTATGCTGTTGATAACCTGTCCCTTTAACCCACCCTTTTGCTATTACAAGCAATATTGTAATGAAAAAGGAGCTGTAGTAGTGTAGTGGTTAAAGCAGCTGGCCATTAACTGAAAGGTCAGTGATTCAAATCCACTAGCCATTCGGTGGGAAAAAGATGGGATGTCTGTTTCTATAAAGACCTCAGCCTTGAAAACCCTATAGGAAAGTTCTACTCTGTTCCATGGGGTCAGTATGTTAGAACCCACTTGGTGGCAAGAGGTTTGGGTTGTTTTGAGTTTATATATGGTTAGACTTCCCAAGTAGTGCTAACAGTTAATGTGCTTGGCTGTTATTGGAAAGATTGGAATTTCAATTCTACCAAGAGGGCCTTGGAAGAAAGACCTGAAGATATACTTTGGAAAAACCAGCCAATGAAAACTTCATGGAGCACAGGTCTACGCCATATGGATCCACATGACAGCTTTATCAAGATAGGAGAAGCAGCAGAACCAGGAGCCAGAACATGGGACAGAGTGGTGGACTTCCCAACCCACAGAGCAAATAAAGCTTTTGTGCAGGAGGCTAGCTTGTGGAGTAGGGTGCCTCTGGGCACTTAATTGGGGAAGCTGGACTTGCTGACCCATGAAAGTGGAGCTCAGTGCCTTGGGGCTAAGGCTTACTGGAGTGGGGTGCCTCTGGGCACTTAATTCTGGGAGTTGGGTTTGCTGACCCATGGAGCTTAAGCTGAATGCCTTCAGGTTGAGGATTATAGCAGACTGGTATGCTCTTTGGGCATTTATTAGCAGACTTCCCAGAACTTTGTGACAAGTCCTGATAAAGAACTCAACCCTGAGCATTTCTCACTAGCATTATTACAACTTCCTTAATAAACCCTTTGATTATGAATTTTGTCTGTGAGTTCTGTGTAGCCATTGCAATGGATATTAGATTCTGGAGATGTATTATTAACCATTAACTAAGTCAGCACAGCAAGGTTACACAGGAATTACTTTTTCTACCAAAGTTGCCAGATACTAGTCAGAAAGCGGTTTTCCAGCTCATGGTCTTCAATTCTTTGTCAGTCAAACAGTGGTGTCAGGATGTTTGGCAGGCTGCTCCTCTGATTGACTTGGGTCAGTTCTGAACAAACACGGATGGTGGCCACCCTCTGGCCAAATTACAGTGTGAAATAACTTACACCTGAGCGTCCAACGCCACAACGACAGATGGTTATTTAATTTAAATGAAATACAGTAAACAGTCCAGTAACTCAGTCTCAGTCGTCCCAATTCGTGCTCAGCAGCTAGACAGTGGCCACTGCCTTTTCGTGCAGATTCATTCAGGACTTCCCATCATTGCAGAACGTTCTATTGGGCAGCACAGACTTGGCAGATTTTTGTTTGCTTGTTTGTTTTTTAAGCCCCTTGCCTCCACCACCACCAATAATGAACATGCATTATTACGCTTTCCAAATGTTACGTGTTGTCTAGTTGGTTCCGACCATAGCGACCAGATCTATGCCCAGCAAAACGAAACATAAACGGGTCCTGGGCCATCTTCCCAACTGTTCTTGTATTTGGCGCCATTGTTGCAGCCACTGTCTCAACCCATCTCACCGAGGGCCTTTCTCTCCTTCGCTGCTCCTCCACTTTACCAATCAAGCATGATGCCCATCCCCAGGGATTAGCCTCGCCTGACGTGTCCAAAATACATGAGACGAAATCTCAACACCCTCGCTTCTAAGGAGCATTCTGGCCAAGATGTTACGAAATAAACACCTGCAAAGCCCGGCGGCGACCTTCCTCTCAGGGCGCGTTCGAGCGTTATTCTGGAGGGCGACGTCTTTCTGGGACGGGAAGTAACTGATTAGACTTCCCGGCGCAGGGAGCTCCCTTAGCGGTGGGTATTCAAGGGCCATGAGGCCCTCTGCCACCCGCGAGGAGGAGCTGCTCGAAGTGGCGGCCACCTGTGTCCCCTGGGCCGCCGCGGCGTCATCAGGGTCGAGGGCGCCCAAACACCGGAGAGCCGAGTCCGACGAGCCGCGCGAAGGCACCTACAGCGCGCGCAGCCGCACGCGCGCCGGCCCGCGGGCTCCGCGCTCCCAGCAGCCCACGGGGCGGGGCGCAGCGCGCTGGGGGCGGGGCCGTGACGCGCGCGCCTCGTGATCTCGCTCCCGGCCTGCCCGCGCGGAAGCCGGAAGCGGCGCAGGTCGGCGGCGCTGGCCGGAGCCGAGAGGCGGTGCGGGGCGTCCCGGGGTTTGTAAGCCCGGTGATGGACCCGGACGGGGCAATCGCGGGGCGGCGGCGGTCGCTTCTGCCGTGTCTGCTGCTCCTGTGGTCCAGGCTGGCGTTGGGCGCGCTCCCCTTCAGCAGCAGCCCCCGCCGGGTCCTCCACGACCTCCTGTCGGAGCAGCAGTTGCTGGAGGTGGAGGACTTGTCCCTGTCCCTGCTGCAAGGGGGAGGGCTGGGGCCGCTGTCCCTGCCCCCGGACCTGCCGGATCTGGACCCCGAGTGCCGGGAGCTGCTGCTGGACTTCGCCAACAGCAGCGCTGAGCTGACCGGCTGTCTAGTACGCAGCGCCCGGCCCGTGCGCCTCTGTCAGACCTGCTATCCTCTCTTCCAACAGGTCTCCGACAAGATGAACAACATCAGCCGAACCGTGGGGGTGGGTAGACGAGCGCACCCCTGCCCCGTGGCGTGGAGGGCTGGGGAAGGAGAGCCGTGTAGAGAGGGTGGTCCATGCCGGGGGCCTCAGTTTCCCCATCTTTAAGAAAAGGGACTTGGACTGGGTTTGTGGGGCATCAGGAATGTGACTGGCATTACGAGGCTTAGGATTTTGAATTTTGCTCCCGGGTCTGCTGTTGTGTCCTCTTGGAACATTTTGCGAATTGATGTGATTGGCTTTCTGGGACTCGTGAGCCCCTAACCTTCCTCTTTTCCTCCTTACCTCTGCCACGTAGCTTTCTTCCCCTTTCCATCTGGAGTCCCCAGGAACGACCGCTGAAGCTCCACCTGGAGTGGCGAATCTATATTATGTGGTAATTTTGAGGAGCTTGAGCGCTGCGGCTAGAAATTTCCAGACCCACCACTTCCTAGCTTGGATTAATCATCATCTCAGAGCTTCAGCTTTCCCCTCTCTAAAACGGAGACATCTCTCAGTCTGAGCCCTCGTTAGACAGAAATACAAGGATTACCTTATAGGGCTCACCTGGGTGATGAAAAGCAGTCGAGCTGATCCACCACGGGCTCTACTATGCTTAAATTCTGGGCAAATGACTCGTAGTGGAGCTGTGCCTGTTTTCTCATCTGTAAAAGGAGAATACAAAGAGCTATTAGTGGTGTCTCACAGTAAATGGGAGCTAGCATTTCTGGGACAATGAATCCGCCCCATCCCAGTTCTTGGTACTAACTTGAGAGCAGATGCAGAGAAGAATTTGTGGGGAGGGGAGACGGGGGAAGGGAGACACAGTCTCTTAAGGGCCTTAGGATCTGGAGTAGGAAAGGATTAGAGGGCAGGACTGGTGGGAGTCACGAGGCAGGCGGCATAGGCGGGATATGCCTGGTGAAGGAGAAACAGAAATGGTAACGAGATTCAAGAATGAGAAAGTTCCTCTTCTGCTGAAGGAACAGGAAGTAGTTTCATTGAAATATGGTTGGAATTTTCATCAATCATAGTAAATAAAGTACCTTACGTACCACTTGTTCTGGAGCTGATTTTCAACTCATGGTGATGTCATGAGCGTCAGAGTAGAGTTGTCAGCGGCCCATTTTCAGGCTCTATCAACACGCCTTTCTTCTGAGGCACCTGTGAGCAGACTTGAACTTCCAACTTCAGAGTTAGCACCTGAGTGCAAACGCAGTTGACAGGGACTCCATCAATCAGGGACTCCACAGTAAACAGAGACAAAATAGAAACTTGTGTTTAGTTGTTCCCTGCTCTATGTCAGCCTGATATTACTTAATGAAAGTCAAATTTTAAGACACACAAAGGATGAATTTGGTTGCATTAAATGAATGATTTGGTCAATCTTTAGTAAAGAGAAAATTTTCAAGGTAAATTTAGGTTTACAAGTAATATTTTCCAGGCATCTTTCAATTGGGTTATCTATAATTCAATTGGGTTATCTAACAGGGAGATATATATTATGTATTGCTATGATTTGAAAGTACCTGAGACATGTCCCTGTCAACTGCAGCAGGCTATGATGGGACGTACTATTCTGTGGTGAGCAGTTAGGTGAGTTATGTTTAAGATAAAATTTCCGTTAAAGAACAGGACTGCTGTGGGCAGAATGGCTGTGGTCTTTAGAGGCAATACCTGCACTCTTTATGTGTGTAGGCATGGTGGGCCGGCCTTAGAACAGGTGAAAAAATACCCCAAACCCTAGTGTCACAGCTCTCCAGACACCACCCAATCTGTGTGTGCCATTTCCACATTACTTATTTTATGCCCAGGTGGGTGTGCCAGGCTTGCGGAAACAGCCTTCCTCTTGTTCTGGTCCTTCTTGCTGCTGGGCAGTTTTGTCCTGGTGTGGGAGAGAGAGAAAAAGAGGTTGGAAAGCCCCTTCTCCAATCTGCAGTTCCTCCTCCAACTCAGGCTAGAGCCTGGTTTCTGTTTCCTGCCTTTCCTCAGTTGAGCTGGACATAAGTCATTAACTCAAGAGTATGGTTTCTACTGTGCTGAGGTACTGGATGGCTGTCATGGGCCTTTATGGACTGATTTGAAAATTGAACCATCTGACTGGTAATAATTCGATGGGAAAATGTGTTTTTCTTTTCTTACAAGTGAGCTTGACAGAATCAGTTGTCCCTGAGAGAGTTTCTTTCTCAAGAGTAAATATGCTTTCTTTGTCTCTCATAGTCTCAGTTTTTTGGTTGAATTAGCAAGCACTTCTTCTTTGTTTTATTTATATAGATTTATTTGTTTTTATTCTACCTTCTTTTTAAAAAATCATTTTATAGGGGGTTATCACAATCCATCCATCCATCCATCCATCCATTATGTCAAGCACATTTGTACGTTACCATCATCATTTTCAAAATATTTTCTTTCTACTTGAGCCCTTGGTATCAGCTCCTCATTTTTCTCCCTCCTGCCCATATTTCTTATTCTTGAAGGAGCCCTGGTGGTGTATGCCTTGGGCTTTCGTCCACATGGTTGGCAGTTCTAAACCACCAGCAGCTCCTCAGGAGAAAGACTGGGCTTCATCCTGTAACTAAATAGTTACCATCTCAGAAACCCACCTGGTGTCATTATGAGTCAGCATTGACTTGATGGCAGTGAGTTCAATGAGCCCTATTCTTGAATATTGCCCAGGTAAAAAGATACCAAAGAAAAGGAAGGGTAGGGTTCAGGCTTCCAACTACAGTGCAGTTGGGGGGCAATCAAACACACCTATTGAGAAGAAGGAAAACACAGTCAGCAGTGTGTTGTAAATGGTTCCATTTGAAGGAGAGCCAGAGTTAACAGGAAGGCCACAAGAGGAAACCTGAAGTTGCATTTTGAACAATGCCTCCCTCCTTTCTCACCTGTAGAGTGAATGAACAGGGACGATGGAAAGGAGAGGGCAGAATAATAAAGAGCACAAGATCCAAAGGCAGAAGTAGTCCAGCTGTTTATGTGGTCCAGCAAGGGAACCAAGACTGAACTATAATATTATCGGATGAGCACTCGGTGTTCTTGTCACTTCGCCTTAGGTCAATTGCCTACAGTTTCATTATCTTAAGGTAACGAAGACAGTGATTTTGAATACTGAATGGTAGATTTGACTAATTCCTTCTGAGTCATGCTTGCTTTTAGAGTGAACTGTTAGTGATGTGGTTTCATTGAACAGTTCCTAGAGTAGCTATGAAGACCCTCTGACCCCCTAATTCTGAGTTGCTAAACTCTACCTTAATTACCATGGTTGTTTAAAATTTAATGAGTGTGTGTGAGTGTGTAAGTACACATATATGTCTCATTTACATTTTCAAAGGCGCTCATGATTTGTTATATGTATCTGATGAATGTTCAGCTTACTTTTAATTTAGACTAATAATTCTTAAGACTCTAAGGAGAATAGTGTAGAACGTAGCATAATGTCCTGTTTTTAATGCATTCATCAAAAAATTACCAAGTACCGATTATGTACAGACGAGTGGTAGGTTTTAGGGACAGGGCTGTGAATAAGCAGAGCTTGTAACCAGTTCATAGGAAACCAGATAACTTATATAGCAGTTTATAGGTAGTTAATGAAATCAGGTGTGCTAAATGTTGCAAAGAGAAACCCCCCCAAAGATGTTACCCAAACCTAACAAGGGTGCTGATCTTGTCCAGGGAATAGGTAGATGGTCAGGGATTAGAGCTGACTCCTAATCTTCGCGATGTCACCCTCCTCAAATATTTTTCAAGATTTCCCCTGTCTGACCTTAAGGCCTTGCAAACCCTTACCCTAACTCACTCCTTCCTCTAGCCCCCTTCCTTCCAAGGAGGAAGCGTCTGCTTTGAACACTTCCGAAGTCTCACATACTCATTCCCACTGTGGTCTCGTGATCACTCAGGATCCCCCCAACTTAGAGTTCTTTGCCCTTTCTCGAATTCTGCTTCCTTCAGGCATTCTTTTCTGATGGTCCCCTACCCCAGGGACATTTTCTTGAATTGCATGGGACTAGTTCCTATAGGCTATATACCTATGACATTCATATTGGTTATATATTGTTTTAAATAAAACATCCAGTCCTCTACTTAGGAAGATTCCGCTTCTTAGCCAACTGCACCAATTTAGCACACTTCATATTGGCTGCAAGATAGCTAGGTGGATTGGCATTTTTATCCAGCACTTACTTTGCGACAGGCATGGTACTAAGTGAGAAACATATTAATGTAATAACTTCATGGCCCATGATTATGAAACAGACTCTTGTCACCCACTCTTGTCTGACTCCTGAGGTCAAGCTCTAATTAAGAAACAACAGCAATTGCTCTGAAAGCAGAGTAGCCTGGTGCTGTAGTAGGTTACAAGTTGGTCTGCCAACTGCAGGGTCAGCAGTTCGAAACCACCAGCTGCTCCTTGAGAGACAGGTAAGGCTTTCTACTTCCGTAAAGAGTTACAGTCTCAGAAACCCATAGGGGTGGTTTTCCCCTATCCAACAGGTTTGCTATGAGTCAGCATCGACTGAATAGCAGTGAGTTTGGTTTTTGGTTTGGCTTTGAAAGCTATTCCATGAAGGGAACATTAGAAATGTATATTGGACTATTCACTTGGCTGTATCTCTTAATGTTTGTAAAGCAACACAAAATACCTCTCTGGAAGACAATCAGAACCCTGTGCCTCCTGATGAACATAAACAACTTGACCTAAAAAGTCTTCTTAATCCCTCCTGAATCTGAACAAATCTTTAGATACAACCACCAAGTCCAGGAAGTATAATGGACACAGAAACTTACTCAGCCCCATTGCAGGAATGCACGCAGCTAAACCCAGGCTGTGGGAAACTGTAGGATGTACTGTCCAGCTTCATCCTTCAATGCACTGGAAGGGTGAAAAATGGAGGGACTCCATAGGGTAAAAGAGTAGAGAGAACCTTGTTTACTAATTGAGCTATTGGATCTTAAGATTTCCAAACTGGAAAATTACTTACTGTATATACTTGAGTATAAGCTGAGTTTTTCCAGCACATTTTTAATGCAGTTTTGTGGTTAAATTAGGTGCCTCAGCTGATATTTGGGTTGGCTTATACTCTAGTATATGCGGTATGTAGCATTTGAGGAAAATTGAATACTAGATATTAGATGATATGAAAGATGATTGAGTTAAAAAGTTTTTAGGTATGATAATGGTATTTTTGTTTCTTAAAAAGTTCTTATGTCACAGAGAAACCTAATGAAATATTTACACATGAAATTATCCAACATTGAAATTTGCTTTAAAACCATCTAGGGTGGATGAGTGTAGAACTCAAACAAGAATGAATTGAAAGTTGTTGAAGCTGGCTTCGTTATAATATTGTTTTTGTTTATGTCTAAATTTTTTTATAATAAAAAAATATAATAAATATAACCAAAACCCACACTCACTGTCACTGAGTCGATACTGACCCAGAGTGACCCTGTAGGACAGGGTAGAACTTCCCCGGTGGGTTTCTGAGACTAACTCTTTAGAAATCTTTGTCTTTCTCCCATAGAGCCTGTGGTGACTTTGAACTGCTGACCTTCCTGTAGTGCTTCCACATGAAAAGCAACCACTCTCACTCTTCTTCCAGCGCCCGGCAAACGGAGGACTTAAATACATGTGAAAGCGTGACGAGGCAGCAGGACTTCAGTCCTTGCTTGGGACAAGGGAAAAGAAATAGATAAGCATCAAATAATTTAAGTACTTAGATATTATTATTCAGTTGTATGGGTTTCTTTCATTATAGAAGGTCTATAAAAAGCTTATTTTGTGTAGGTACAAAGTAGGAGTCCCACCTTTTCTTGTGGATTATAAATGATTGAACCAGACATGGCCCATGAGACCAAATGATTTATGATCATGTCCCTACCTATTTTTAAAAAATATATGTTAGACTTATTCACTGCAGAAGAATTGAGAGTATAAGAAAGGCAAAAAATAAAATCACCCATGTTTTCATTATTTAGCAATAACCACTACTGCATTCTGCTGGAAGACTTTCAGAATTTTTTCTTGGGCTTAAAAAGCAAAGACAACACCCACCCAAATTGTACCCCGGTAGTTGAAATGGAAAGATACCAGCTTATGAAAGAAGCAAAGACCTTCCCTTGCAAGTGATCCTGGTCCCCAGTGCCGGAAAATGTTAGCTGCTCTTGTTCCATTACCGTTATTGTTACTGGTTGCTTAGCCACTTCCACCAAAATGCTACAATATGTAGAATAATTGTTTTCGTTATCTTTCTGCGTTTGGCCTCGAGTTGTTTGGGAAGTCTGAACATTCTCAGACTGTAGTCTTCTCTCCTCATCTTTTCACAGAATACTTCAGAAAGCCACAGCTGTGCCAGGAGCCTCCTAATGACAGATCGAGTACAAATAGTTGTGATTCTCTCTGAGTTCTTTAATTCCATGTGGAAGGACGCAAACTGTGCAAGTAAGTCCCTTTTTCATCGTCAGGCTGCAGGGATGGCGCCACAGTGGAGGTGTCAGACTTTACTGAATCCTGGGGTCTGTGAAGCTAGCTAACACCTTTGATTACTAAACGTTTTTAATGGAACTGTGGTTAGCATCGTGGTTTATTGGTGGTGAGCACTGGGGCAAGGTAGTGGATGGCGAGACCATTTCAGTTGGAACTAGACCTGGGCTAGCTACTTCTTGAAGCCCTGGTGGTGGGATGGTTAAAGCACTCGACTACTACAAGGTTGGCGGTTCAGACCCACCAGCTGCTCTCTGGTAGGAAGCTGTGACCAACTGCTCTGGTAAAGATTTATAGCCAGTCTGCTCGATGGTAATGGGTTTGAGTTTTGGGGCTCTGGTCCTATTAGATCTAACTTTCCAGTTGTCAACTTTGAACTTTGGGCAAGTAACTTCACCTGTTGGAACTGCAGTTTCTTTATAAACTGGAACCTATTGTATACCACTATTTGGAGTAGTAAATGAAATACATTTTATACAGCACCTAGCACCTTGCCTGGCACATACTTAATGTTCAAAAACTGCAAAATGTTTAATATAATAGTAATTGGGCTGATTATATTGATCTGCCAAATGGAGGGTGGGTGGGATTATATCAGTGCTATTAGCAGATTTGTGCCTGTCCTTTTGTGTAATAAATGAGATCTATTTTCAGATATTCTTTGTAACATTATAGTTTGTCTTTCCATTCTGAAGTGTTTATGAATCCCAACCATGTGCTAGGCAGTTGTTGCCTTGATGAGTTCAGGCCTCTTCATTTTTGGAGGAGAACCGTCCTTGTGCAAATACAACCTAAGGCGGACAGATAGATGCCTTGACAAAGGCATGAAGGAAGTCCTTTGGGGAAGTAGAAAATGATCCTAATTGGTGGGGGTTGGGGTTTGAAATAAAGTCATGGGGGAAGTCCATTTTGCATTAGGTCTTTGAACAAGAAGAGACGGAAGAAGGGCATTGCAGACAGAGAGGCCTCCTGGCAGAGAGGTACAAGCACGACGGCGATGACCCGGGGCCCGGACTGCATAACGGCAGAGACAGTTGGAAAGGGAAGGGAGGACCCGGACTGAGGATGTTACCGTAGAGCTTCTTCAGCTGTGGATAATGCATCCAAGGTGTTTCTGGAAGCACTTGCTCTTGTTGCAAATTTCTTGGGCAAAAAGGGGTCACCAATGGAAAAAAGTTGTAATGGGCAGGGCGGGTGCTGCCTAACTTTCCCTCTGAAAAGGGGACAGTCAGCCAAGTAGGTTTGGGAACCTGGGGTTTAGACCAACAGTGTTCATGACTGCTTAAAACACCAGCATACTATTCCAAAAGGGCTGCATACTATAATACCTTGGAGGCTTACAATGCATATGGAGTATTAAAGGCACTGAAAACTCCTGTACATGTAATCTAGCACTTTCTAGTTCCCCCTCCCCCTATTTTTAAAACAGTAAAGACCCTTTTTAAAACCACAAAGACCTGCAATACTCCAACCAAGCTAAACTCACTGCAAAATTCTCATATAATCCAGAATTTCTGGGGCCATGAAGGCTAGCTGACCCCTGAAGCCATGGCCCTGGGGTAATCTTTGGCTGTTAGCAGCCAAGTGTATAGACCCCTGTGCCACCAGGGCTTCTGTGAGGTAAGCTTTGAGTTTCAAACCAAAAATATCCCTGGAAGTCTTCCTAGAAGCAAATAGCAGTTGAGCTTAACTAGTAAGGAAGGTTTGCTGTGAGGGTTCAGATTGATCTATAGGAGATGAAATTGACCACAGCAACTGGCAAGATTGGTAGGAACCTGAGGAGGCAGGGAGTTGATGTTAATGGGAGAGAAACAACACAGCAAAGGAGAGTGGGAGTGTTCACACAGTTTGAAGAATGTCATGGGCGTACCTGAATTGTACACGTTGGAATTGTCAAATTGGTATATCTGCTGCGGTGTATACAGAGTAAGTCAAAAAGTATTGCTACCAGGGTTCTAGCTCAAACAAAATGCAGGTAAACACGTCCCTGCAGGCAGTGGAGGCATGTTCTCTCAGCAATACATTTATCTTAGTTTCTTTCCCCCCAAAAGCAGAGCTTCTGGTGGCTTTTCAAACTTCTGACCTTGTGGTTAGCAGCCTGACAGTTAACCCACTACCTGAGTAGGGTGCCTTAAAAGGGTCAAGATCCAATCAAAACAGTCACTCCCAAAGGAATCTGCTGGACCAGTTCAATTCTAGGCAGCCACATCAGTGGGGGTGGTGGTGGTGGTGGGAGGGTTGGGTGATGATGAAGGCTTCTTCTTTTTTAATTCCAAAGGGGTAAACTTGAGAGATTTTTTTGGTGGGATGCAGGCTGATCACAGTAGCTGATAGGAAGAAGGTTGAAGCAATTTGGAAACAGCACTGGTGAGAAAAGGGCCAGGGAAGTGATGCAGAGAGATTTTTTCCATCGTGACAGCCTCATGCTTTGTGAGTAGCAGGGGCTGGTCTAGGAGAATCGCCGTGGGAAACTTTACCCCATTGACCCAAAGCTCTGATCCAGCACTTCAGACTTCTGTTTGTCTCCCAAAGGACTTGAGGCCCTTGAGGCCGCCCATGCTGCCTTTTTGGCAGGGTGCACACCTAAAAGGGCGGAGTCCTCCAGGGGGTGGAGTCGAGAGATGGAAACACTGCCTTCAACGCGTAAAGCCTCAGATGGAGGCTGTGTCAAGAAACGATGGTAGCCTCATATTTTGATGTTTCTGTTGAATAAAGGTTTCTAGGCTTTTATTGGTGCCCTGTTGGCACAGTGAGTTGTTTTGTGGGACTGCTACCCAGAAAGTCAGCAGTTGAAACCCACCAGTTGCTCCTCAGGAGGAAAACGAGGCTTCCTACTCCTGTGAAGATTTGCAGCCTCAGAAACCCAAAGAGGTAGTGCCACTCTGTCCTATAGGTTCATTCTGTGAGTCATGATTTTATAGCAAGACTTTTTGACTTACCCTCATATCTTGAATAGCAATTAGTTTTTAAAAATGATCTTCCACTGGTGGAATAAGTCATGTTTAAAATTTTCATCTTAAAATATATACAATATTTAAAATGTGAATAAACTATTTTTGTAAGCTTGGACTCCCTAAATTTCCCAGCTGTTTTCTCTTTATTCAGTGCTAGGCATCATTCTAAAATGATTATTTTTAACTAAAATTCAGCAGCCTTTCCCAAATTACCAGCATTGTGTTCTCCGTGTACCTGCCAAATAAAGGTAATGTGAAAATTGTTTTGAATTGTAAGTGACCTTAAGAGGTTATTAGAATTTTTATAAAAGAGTATTATTAAAAGTATAAAAAGCAATGATATTAAAATGAATGTGCTGCCCCAAACCACCTTTTCCTTATGCTGGCCCTGCTGTGAAGCTGGTAGTTGGCCTTGCCTACTGCTAGTAGTTGATTACAGGACGGCCACGGACACAACGGAGGAGAAAGCACCACTGTCCCTGTGCCTCACCCTTCCTTGCTCTTTAGAACGCCTGAGTCTTTGAAGGCTAATTAGTTTGGGCAGGAAAGTAGTTAGTGGACGTAAGTGGAAAAGCAAAAAAGTGCTGAGAACTAACTCAACAACTCTTGCTCACATTTCCCATAACTAGTTATTCCTGTGGAGAACGACTGCTGAGCAATGGGGACAGTGTGTACACCACCAGGATCTTCTTCTGTACAGAACTTGGAAGCTGTATCAGAAGGGAATTGTTGACCTAGGGAAAGAATTATTAGTGGGTAATTTTTTTCATGCTCTTACTTAGACGGCATTTGAATAGTTAGCAGAATGACCAGATTTGATAGACCACGGACTCCTTTATGGGGAAGTGTTTGGGTCCTTTGGCTAGTGTCCTCCAATAGGAAGGACCCCTGCCCACTGCCATCGAGTCAGTTCTAATAGCAACCCTCTAGGACAAAGTAGAATCGCCCCTTTGGGTTTTTGAGGCTGTAGATCTTCATGGGAGTAGAAAGTCTCATCTTTCTCCCTCAGCGTGATTGCTGGAGTCAAACTGTTGACCTTGCAGTTAGCAGCCCCCAGGGCATAACCCACTATACCACCAGAATGCCTTCCAACATGTAGCGCTGTAACGAGATGGGCCCCAGAGTGATCCGTTCAGGTATTTGTTCACACACACTGGAAACCTCCCGTTCATATGCAGCCTTCTGTGTGTACAGTATACTGTACTGAATGTAATGTATCTGGGTGATACCTCATTGGCCTAATGTTTCTGAACCCCACTTTGTAAGCCTCATGAACATTGTCATTATGAGTCATCAAAGTAGAATTAACCTTTGAGTAGTACCCACTCACTCATTGCCATCAGCCAATGTCGACTCCTGGCGATCTTATATGACAGGCTAGAACTGCCCTTGTGGTTTCTGAGACAATATTTCTTTACGGAATGGAGAGCCTCAGCCTTTTCCCACAGAGTGGCAGGTAGTTTTGAACTGCTGACTTTGCAGTTAGCAGCCCAACATAAAACCACTAAGTCACCAGGGCTCAGTTAGTAATCTAACTCAAAATGTCTCCATCCTTTAAAAATCAATAATAAGACTTAAAAGTTTACAAAAAGCCAATTAATGAAAGCTCTTCTACCACAATTGTATCTGAATGGAAATGTACTATTTACACTCAAGTTATTTATAGTTTATAATTTAAAATGTCTTAGGTTTCCTATTTCTCAGATTTAATTGTTTTACCCAGCACAAAGTCCCTACATATGACTGCATTCTCTAGATTTTCAGTATTGTCAGTCTAGCTTTTGAAAAGCAGCAGACATTTTATATACACTTCTAATAGATGCCAAACACGTAGATGTATAATTTCTGTTATGATAACCAAGTAGTTTTCTATGTAAGGTCTTAACATGACTCTTTAACACCTTTAAAAATGCCTCTTGAGCTGCCTGAGCCCTCACTGAGAAAGAAGCTATATCAATCTGTCCTTGATGAGGCTCCCTTGATTGAAATGAGGAAAATTCATAATAACCACTTCAGAGGGTGCTTATAGGAAGCCTTATTTTTCCTATGATTCCTTAGCTTTTTAATTTCTTATAATGTATAGGTTCTCACTGTTTGTAACCTTGTGCTCCCAAGTCCTACAAATGGATCAAAGAAGAATTTTATGATAATGCTTTCCTTTTGAATCAGAAAGTCCTACCTCTTTAATAATGAAGGCATTTTTAACCTCATTCTATAAACAAATACATTTGTGCTTTGTAATAGCGTGGCCTCATGATTATTGAACATTTTGGATGGTGCTGCATTAATGTGGTACTCAATGAGATGACCCAGCCATGTTAGCTTTCAGCTTAATGTTTTAAGTATTTTAAGTGAGAAGGAATGGTTGTCAGTAAAATAGAAGAGATTTCATTCTTCTGTCCTATAGAGAGGCTTTTTTTTACAGATAATTTATAAGGAAATTCCTTATTTTAATTGTTTCATATGCTTAGCAGTTTTTTAAAAAATTTTTCACTTCTCATAGTAATCTGCTTGATTATTCTTGCAGGCAATACAGGGACCTACCCTGCCATTAAATCATGACCCTATAGGACAGTGTAGAACTTCTCCATAGAGTTTGTAGGGCTGTTAATCTCTCTGGGAGCCAACGGTCTCATCTTCTCCCGAAGAGTGGCTGGTGGGTTCAATCCTCAGACCTTTTGTTAGCAGCCCAGTGCTTAAAGTACTGTCCCACCAGGGCTCCTTAACACAGGGACATGCACACATCATTCATTCATATTGCCCATGTCAGTTGTAATGACCCGGCTTCTTGTATACAGATGTGTGTGTATTTACCATGGATGAAACTGTCTTCTTTTTAGTTTCCTAAAAAGCATCAGATGCACACACTGTAAATCTGTAGGATTTTGTTAGCCTGATACACCAATGGAGAGCCCTGGTGACATCTGAGATAGCAAAGCGACCGGTTTGAAACCACCAGCCACTCCTTGGGCGGAGGATGAGGATTTCTGTTTCCACACAGAGTCAGAGTTAGGACGGGGGGGCAGTTCATCTCTGTCCTACAGGGTCGCTCTGAGTCGGCGTCGACTCCAGGACTTGCTGGCAGTGAGGTGAGTGAACTGAGACGAGAGGAAAGCTTCATATGTTTAGAAGGTGCTCATAATGTCAGACATGTCATGATGGTTTGAACACAGAGTTCCTATAGAGTCATGTTTGCCTGAGAGAGAAGTGACAACCTGTCATTGTTGCTTGAGCTATATTAATATCCTTTTCCCCCCACAGATTGTTTAACAAACAACAGTCAAGAGTTATCAAACAGCACAGTCTACTTCCTCAGTCTGTTTAATCAGACCTTGACCTGCTTTGAGCATAACATTCAGGTATTCCATATGTCATATGTGAGATGAAAATGCTACCTGTTTAGATGAACAACAGTTAATTCCAGTGATCTGTGATAGATTTCTGTACACGTGATAAAGACGAGTTAGTGGACCCAGGTTCGGCTCTTAAGTACCGTGCCTGGAGGTAGCTCATTGAGGCTTCAGCTTTCTGATGCATAAAGCAGACACAGCGATACCTGCTTTCCCTGCCTTCTGTGTTTTGTAGTGTGGGCACAGGACATGATGAGTGTGACAGCATTAACGGAGCCACTGAGGAATTCTTTAATTAGGACAGATCGTCCTACCAGACAGTAATTGACCTTGATTTCAATTACACAGCAATAGGGTGTTTTATTTTCCACTATAACATCACTTTATGTGTTTATTGGAAGTTTACTCTTTTCTTTTCTATCTGTTTATATATATTTTCCCTACTTTAAAAGGTACTCTCTAATAAGACAACTTTCAGTATTGAATTCTGAGATAAAAAGGTAACCGTAAGAATCTTTTTCTTAGCGGTTTTTGCTTTTCTCATCTCTGACTCTTCAAGTTTGGCAGTGGGATTTTTCTGGTGAAAGTGGGGTTTGGAATTGGAATGCTGATTAACTGTAATTTCAAAACATACATACATAACAAGTATTTCCCACAAGTAGATGCAAGTATATGAGAGAGTGTTTAGGGTAGGATGTAAGTATGTATGATTTCCTTCTTAATGTGACAAAGCAGAATTATGAATCTCCTTAGGAATAATAGCAATTGTTAGACGGGTTTAGTATCCTTTTAAGTTTGGGAAATGCTTTACTCCAGGGCAGGCAATTTCCCATTAAGAAAGGTGTGCAGAAGTCGCACGTGTCATTGATGTAGCAGGGTGGCACTGTACCCTGCAGGGACTCAGGGGCTCTGATGCCTGAAAAGAAGGGGCAGCTTGGCATGGCGGAGATTGTGTTCTTGTTCTTCCCCTTTCCATCCACTAATCTTTGGAAGCAAATTACGACGTATTCAAGGAGTGAGGGTGGAGTATCTGATTATTTGAAAATCGTCTGAAAGGAGATGTGTCTCTCGCATTTACTTATCAACCATGTATATTCATGTCAATATGGACTCATGGGGGTTTCTATTAGACTTCGGGCTCCCATGGAGTCTCTAAGGTTTTCTCCTCTATGCAGAATGAATTCTTTTTCATTCAGGCATCGTGACAGACATTGCAGGTTGTCTTCTGGAATCAGGTTTGGCTTGTTAGGTGTTTTTGAGTTCGTGGGATTGGTCCTTGTTCTGTGTGCTTTGTTTGGCTCCCTCTCCTCTCTCACGTGCCCAGTGTGTGTCAGGATGGGTTTACCAGGCTGGGGCAGAAGGAGAAATCCGAGAAGCCTCTTGGATGGTGTTGAGTTTCTGTTGCTTGGCCTTTGGAAGCTCCCTGGACAGGAAGTGCTCCAGGGGTGCCTGGTGGAACCCCGGGGATTGGGGACTGGCTGTGCGGGGGCAGCCGTGAGCACTGAGGGTAGAGTGATGAAGAAGACAGACTTGATTCCTGTTCTTGTGACCGTACGTGGTGAGATGGAAGCAAATCACAAATAATTAAAAGTGATCATTAAGAGTCAAGTGCCCTGAGAGGGGTAGGGTGCTCCTTTAGTGAGGTGGGCGGGGACAACCTCTTGGAGGAGGTGACTTTTGAGAAGAGCCAGCCATGGGAAGAGTGCAGCTGGCAGGAGCAGGCAGAGGCCCTCGGGGTAAGGACTCCTTGATCTGTGCGTGCCGACCATCAGAGAAAGGCAGCCAGGCTGCGGCAGCGTGGGCAAGTGTGCAATGAGGTCTGGGAACCAATCCAACCCAAACCAAGCCGAGCCTCCTGTCATCTTTGCCAGAGCAGCCCGCCTGTGTGCTTTTTCCTCCGACAGAGCCATTAAGTGGGCTCAAACCACCAACCTGTCCGTTGTGCCAAGCACGTGCCCGCTGCACGGGCAGGGCTCCTTGTCGCTTAGCTCTACCGTCATTTCTTGGCCCTCGGGTCGGCAAACTGCCCCGAGAGCCCGAGGTGGCTCTTTCCGCACGTATGCATGGCTCTTCAGGAACACTGAAAAAAGCGAAAGGATATTCAGATGGCGGTGCTTTCATTCGTTTGTGAAAGTATATTTATGGCCCTCGAATAAGTTTTAGATTGTGGTGAGGGACAGGATTGGCCCTTGCATCTCAAAGGTTTGCTGCTCCGTGGGTTGGCCAGGCCGGCGCTGATGCAGATTCAGCATTTCACTGCAACAGACTGCCGCCCTGGGCAGCCTTCTCTCACTCCTATGAGTGTCTCTGTCCCACAGATTCCTAGCTGTGGAAGTGCTCCGCTTTGATGGACACCCCTCCTTAAGCACACGGCTGTGCCAGGAAGCGGGCAGCAGGCCGCTTCTTGCAGCAGACCTCCGGGTGGGCAAACACTGTTAACCCTGCCAGCTTCCTGGCCTTCCTTCCCTTTTCTCCACCCTTCCAGCCCGTACGAAATAGAAGCACGTCTGAACGGACTTAAGCACACTTGTTCTTGAAAAGACAATTACCATCTACTTGTAGAAAAGGCAAACGTGCATTGACCTAAGACTTCATGTTATGCCCATCACCCTCCTTTTAGATTTTCTAATTTTCTGGTATTCGTCTCTTGAAAAAAAGGTTTTTTTTTTTTTAACACTTTTACCAACACACAGTTGCCACGTCGTACATGTCACTAGTTCAGTCCCATTCCTAAGAATTGTACAATCATCACCACTATCAATTCCAGGACATTTATTCTTCCTTTTCCCGTTGTTGTTGGTTCTCCATGTCCCACCCCCCTCCCCTGCCACGTCCCTTTGAAACTATTCATCCCATTGTTGTCTCTATAGGTTTACCTATGCTGAGTACAGGAAAACAAAACAAAAACAGATGGCTTAATAACAGTGGCAGAATAGAACAGAGAAAAACCTCAGTTGAAAGCACAGTAGAAAATATTAAAACCTGGACCGATTATACATTGGGATTCAGAGGGAGACCAAGTGACTGGGAGTTGCATTTTGACCTAACTGCGCCCGCAGCGATCGATCGTCCCTGCAGTGTGCTCTGTTGGATAACAAGGCCCTTCCCTTCCCTGGTCCATCGTCAGAGGGGATTCTGCCACTGGGGTTTGGGACTTTCACTGCCTTCCAGAGCCTTCTGCAAATCAGGTGTTCAGACTTCAGTCTCTCATACCATTCCCTCCCCTCCTCTGGGACTGGGTTTTTTGTCTCTTTTTTGTCGACTTAAAAAGACCTGAGTTTTGGGTAAGAGGGATAGGTGGGGCGCTAGCTTCCCATTCAAAAAAGTACCGCTTGCCTCAATAGCGCAAACTTTGGTGTGAAGTGAGCTCCAGGACAGACCGTCTGTATTTATTTGGTGAGAGGGAAAGGAGCTTCCATGGCAGATATGTAAATAAGACAGTGTGGGGCATTTCGTGGTTAGGTTGCAGCCATTTGGCATCGAAGTCGGTGGAGTCCACAGTTGACATCGGCTAGCGCAGTCAGGTTCCAACGTTAACAGCATCTGGAAAGTACAGCCGGAGCTCTGGTGATGGAGTGGGCTAGGCATGGGGCTGCTAGTGGCAAGGCCAGCAGTTTGAAGCCACCACCCGCTCGGAGGGAGAAAGATGAGCCATTCTACTGCCATCGAGACTTACAGTTTTGGAAACCATGGGGGAAGTTCTGCGCTGTCCACTAGAGTGGCTCTGAGTTGGAATTGACTCGGTTGCCGTGAGTTCTGGTTTTCGAGAAAGTGCGAATATTGTCTTATGCTTTATATACCTCAGGTGTGGAATCTGAGCGGAAGCAGGTTTCGTTTCCAGACGAGGAAACAGTTAGTACCTCACCAATGTCACAGCTCAGCCCTGGAACCCACCCTGATTCCTGTGCTCTGGGGGCGGTGGTATGTGTGTGTGTGTGGGGGGGACAGGCAGCTCACGTGACAGATATGCTGCGTGCAGTGCGTGCTGGGTGGATGACATTTGACTTTTCTTCCTTTCAGGGCAACTCATACAGTCTTCTACAGCCGAGAAATTACTCACAAGTTTGCAAAAAGTGCAGCACGGTGTACAAAAGCCTGAGTGCAGTGTACAGCAAGATGCAAAAGGCAGAGGAGCGTGAGAATAAGGCTGAGCCTGGGACACACCTCTGTATCGATGTGGAAGATGCCGTAAGTGCCCTACCCCTGGCCTCAGAGCTGTTTGGCAGTGGCGGTGAAGGTGTGGCCAGGGTCATTGTCCCTTTTGAAGGTACACGGGAGTCGGCATAGGCCGTCTCCAACCAGAAAGGACTAGTTCGAAGGTCTGATAGCTTCAGACGCTCCTGACATCTCAAATGAAAAAGGAAATTAACCAGATGCCTGACCAGTGAGCTGACCACGTGGCACACTTTGTTTTTAAAATCAGATGGCGTGTCCCATGTCCAGAGCTTGGAGAGTCCGTCTGTGTTTACATTTCAGCTTTGTGTGCTTTTCTTGCTTGATTTAGCCCCTGGGTTTTGCTCCAATGTGTTTCTGAAGCTATCCCTCAATCTCTTCCTCTCCCGTTGCCTTGGTTAGTTCTGTGCATAGGATACTTTCTGAAAATACACATTTGTTTACTTATTTGTAGCCGGCTTCCCCGCCCTCCTCCGCAGCCCCGCACATAAGCAGAAGCCGCAGGGAGACAAGGACCCAGTCTTTTTTGTTCCATCTTCAAGAACTTCGAAGTGTACCTGGCATGTAACAGTCCCGTGGTAAATGCGTCCATTGAAGGTGGCTGCTGTTGTCAGGTGCTTGCAGTCGGTTCTGACTCGGAGCGGCCCTGTGTACAACCGAGCGAAACTCTCCCGGGTCTGTTGCCATCCCCACAGCTGTTGGTTCCGAACCCATTGTTGCAGCCGCTGGGTCAAGAAGCCATTGAGAGTGCAGAAAGGGTATTTTTCTCTAGGGTGTCGGCAGCCTTTACCTGGGGCACCACTAGATGGCGATCATAACTTGTGAAGGCAACATGATGCCCAGAATTTAGGGGTTAAAGGAAACGGGAAATCATTGGCTAAAAGTACGGAATTCAATATCAAAATTATCGGGGTTGAAAATTAAGAATTTCTGTAGCTCAGAGTGACATCTAGTGGATTGACAATATTCAAAGTGGTAAAGAGCCGCTAATATGGGCACACCAGGAGGAAAGGATTTTATTTCCCTCTTTCTTAATGTTTCATCCCGAATGCCTAGAACAGTACATGGCTTCTAATAGATTCTCATATAAATAACATGTACTTACCAGTAGGAAAAGCAGAGTCTAACACTCTTTTTACATATAACCCACTTCTCCCAAGTTGATTCCAACTCATAGCAACCCTATATAGGATTTTGACAGTCTGTAAATCTTTATAATAGATTTCTATGTATACAGTGAACCCTCGTTTATCGCGGTTAATCGGTTCTAGACCCTACCGTGATAAATGAAATTCTGCGAAGTAGGATTCCTTATTTGTAA
>NW_022107431.1:38370110-38386312 GCF_000313985.2 Echinops telfairi | reverse complement strand
CCCTGGGCACAGCAGAACAAAACACTGCCCAGTCCAGGGCCAGCCTCACAGTTGTTCTGATGTCTGAGCCCGTCGTTGCCGCCCTGGTTAATCCATCTCGAGGCCCTCCTCTTGTCCCTTCCTGGCTGCTTCACCAAGCATGATGTCCTTCTCCAGGGACTGGCCTCTCTTGGCAGCATGTCCAAAGTATGTGAGATGAAGCTCACCATCCTTGCCTCTAAGAAGCATTCTGGCTGTACTTCTTCCAAGACAGATATGTCTGTTCTTGCAGCACTCCGTGGGATTTTTCAAGATTCTTTGCCAGCACCAGAATTCAAGTCCATCAGCACTTCTTCACTCTCCCTTATCCCGTGTCCAACTTTCACATGCATATGGAGCAATTAGAAATACCGCGGGTTAGGCTCACGTTCTTCCTCCACACACCATCCTTGCTTTTCAGTATTTTAAAGAAAGCTTATGCAACAGAGTTACCCCCTGCGATGCATTGTTGGTTCTCTTGACTGCTGCTTCCATGAACACTGATTGCGGATCCAAGCAAGATGAAATCTTTGACAGCCTCAATCTTTTCTCTTGTTACCTAGGGATCGATTGTGGGGATTTGGTTTTCTTTCCATTGTAACCCATACTGAAGGCTGCCACCCCAGATCTGTAGAAGATGAAATTTCTCTATGAATAGACGTGTACAATGACCATTTGGGAGCTGCTTTATTTCCCTGGCAGGAGAAATTGTCCTCGTCCAGCAGCAGCTCTCCACCCAGCAGGTTCCACGGGTGCAGTCCAGTCACTGATGACATCTCGGCGTCAGCTGTGCGGCCCTCGCCACCTGCTTTTCTTGCTCGCTGTCCCCCAGCTGACAGGATTCACTGCCCCCTGCAGTTCCTGTCTGTCCTTTCCAGTTGCTCTGGTCAGTGAGATCTTGTACAGCTCGCTCATGAAAGATCTTAATGCTCACGGCTGACTTTTCTTACTAGTTCAGCGAAACAGTCGTGTGGTGTTCAGAAGCCTTCAGGGGCTATTCCTGGTTAAGTTTTAAAGAGTATCTCTGGGCAGTTGTGTCGGGGGTTCACCCAAGGTTCATGAGTTCAGGAAGTCTAGAGGTCATGAGAATCCCAACAACAAATGTGAAGAGATGGGTCCCTGGGTCGTAATGAAATGCTACCAACAGAAAGGTTGGCTGTTCAAGTCTACCTAACAGCTCCCCCTCAGGAAGGCCTGGTAAGCTACCCCCCCAGGAACGCTCTCCTCGACATCACGCCCGGTCCCGAGAATTGGATTCTGGCTGCCTGTAATTAACTATATATTGTATAAGTTGATGCCAAGTTAACCGTGCACTAGAGTGATATGATTTGTCATTCCAGATGAATATAACTCGCAAACTCTGGAGTCGGACCTTCAACTGTTCGGTCCCTTGCAGTGACACCGTGCCTGTCATCGCCGTGTCTGTGTTCATGCTCTTTCTACCTGTGGTCTTCTACCTCAGTAGCTTTCTTCACTCAGAGCAAAAGAAACGCAAACTCATTCTACGTAAGTTACTTTTCATAGCCGCCCTCTCTGCAATGGAAGGAACCAGCGTCTGTTGCCCTGGAAATGGCTCTTTGCTTCAAAATTTTAATGACACTTACTAATGGAAGAGATAAGATTTCATTTAGAAAGCTGACCACCCCGGAATAATGTCGTCAGCCACGGAGGAGTAGCCACAGACTGGCTCTGTCAATCCTGAAATAATAAGAGTGGGGGGATGTGGATTACTCTCAGGCCCCGGGCAATAGGGGGAGGAACCCCCTAAAAGTGTGGCAGCTAATGTGCAGACAGACTGTTTAGGCACAATTGCCATCCTGAGAGCCTTACTTGAGTATACGTGTGCTCAGCATCGTTCACTCCTTTCCTGCCTCTTCATCAAACAGGCAGAGTAGAAACGTGCTAACCACTGTGAGAAGACCCCGTCTCTCTGACAGAAGCCTGGCTTCCACGTCACGCGGTCTCGTGTCTTCATGATCAGAATTAAAATATGGGCTTATGTCATAATAATTTTAGTTTTTGAAAAGAGACTATTTGGGGGGAAGCATTGGTGATTCTTTCCCCCTCAAATATTATTCCTTGACTACTTCTTTTAACCACTTCTTATTCACCATTTATCTGTCTTCAGTTCAGTTCTGAGATAGCTACAGGTAAAAAGTTACCTGTAGACCGGTTTGACCTGAATTTGAAATATCTTGTCACCGAAAAATACTAGCCTTCGCACGGTTGTCTTTAGTAAAGCATTTTTTAAGATTGCCAGCATTCTGTAAAGATGTAGCAGCTCAGCCCTGAAAGCCACTGTTTAGAATAATGGCCAGAGACTACAGGGACATCACTATTGAGAAACTTTAGTTTTCAGGATTTGGTGTACTTCTAGGAGCCCTGGCAGTGCCCTGCGTTAAGCATGGGGCTGTTAACTGCAAGGTCGGTGGTTCAAACCCACCAGCCTGTCCGTAGGCCTCCGATGAGGCTGTCTAGGGGGTCATTATGCATTGACGTCCACTCAACAGTCGGTTTGGGGGGTTGGTACACTTCAACTAAAGGGTCACATCTTCTTAACCTTGCAGCGCTGTTTAACTTGTGGCAGGTATTCACTGTCAGGATTTGTGTGCATGTGTTTGTTTTCCCAGTACAAGCCACCCATCTGTTTGTGCATATCAGAAACCTCACTGTCATTTCTCCGCTCTCCTCTTTGCTGACTGCCCGTTCCCCGCTCTCCTCCTCACATTCTTCTCTGTAGTCGTCTGCTTCCTTAACTGCGCTCTGCTTCCATGCCTTGCCCCACGACAGTCTCTTCTCTATTCAGTGCCTGGTGTTATTTACTAAACACAGACTTTTCCATATTTCTCTACAGCCCCCACCCCTGTCTTCCCAGACCTCCATGTGTTCCTATGAGTTTTGCACTTAGGAAAAGGTCCAAGCTTATTCCCGGGGTTTGTCTTCTAAGCTGTATGTGATCTGGCCTCCCTCCACCATCACATCCACTGTCTGCCTTCTTCGCGATGCCGGGGCCGATGTGGACGTCTCTCCACCAAGCCCATCCACGTCTCTCCACCAAGCCCATCCATGTCTCTCCACCAAGCCCATCCACGCCATCTCCTTCCCAGGACTCTGGAACTCACCCTTCCCACCTTTCTTTCTGGCTCCAGGCCATCCAGGTCTTAGCTTGACGAATACCTGCTGAAAGCCACCCTTCCTTTCTTTGTCCTGTGTGTCTAAAGCATTTTAAGGGATATTTAATCACTATTTTAATGGAGCCTTTTCATCAGTTTCCTTCCATTTATGTCTTTTTTTCTCCTCTAACCGGACTCTAAGCTCCACGAACTAGGATCTTGTCTATCTTGTTCACCACGTCATCCCCAGCATCTACAGATTGCCTGCCCTAGAGTAAACCAAACCCATTTGTGACGCAGAGCGGCCCTCCATAGGGTTTCTGACATGGTAAACCCATTCATCTCCTGAGCAGTGGCTGGTGGATTTGAACCGCTGACCTTGTGGTTAGCTGTCTAGCCTGCAGCACCAGCAGGGCTCCTTTCCCCCAGAGCAGGTGCCCAGAATCCTTGTTGAATAGCAGAAGGTTGGCGTCTGGGTGAGTGTTTCCCAGGTGCTGTGAAGTACTCAATTACGGTGGAATTTGGCACACCATGTTCTTTTGAACGAAGCTTCATAATGTCATTCACGTTCAAGACTCCAAGACTGCACGCCCCCAAACTTGACAATGGAACATTTCCTCTTTGCTTAACATCTATTCCTGTTTCACGGAAGCAGTGTTTATGAAGTATGCTTAAGGACATTGTAGCGTAAGCAAATGGTTCTAATGCAGACACCTTTTGTGGGCATTAGCTCCCATTCGCTTTTCTTCATCAAGCAGTTGGTGTTGAATGCCCACTGAGGGGTAGAATATCCACTGCGGTAGAACAGAGGGATTTAGAAAAAAGACCCGGCACAATCCATGCCTTCAAAGAACGCACCAACCAGAATACAATAATTAAAACAGCTGAGGTAGAGGCTGGACCATCGAGAAGGGCAAGAGCAACTCTGCTTCAGAGGAGTCTGAATTAACCAGGAGCTGATGCCCTGAGGGAGAATTTTAATGAATGCTAGCATTTATCAGATAGAGAATAGAGAGACAAGGACATTGGGGCTTGTGGAAAAATTCCATTTTCTTTTCATTCCATGTTTTTATGAACTTTTTGAAGCACCTTCATATGTTTTATGTACGTGTATGCAGAAATTCAAGGAGCCCTGATGGCATAGCGGGTTATGTATTGGGCTACAGTCTACAAGGTCAGCAGTTCAAAACCACCAACCACTTCTCAGGAGAAAGCGGAGACTTTCTACTCCCGTAAGGAGTTTCAGTCTGGAAGCCCACAGGGCAGTTCTACCCTGTCCTAAAGGGTCACCAGGAGTTGGAGTCGACTCGACGGCAGTGAGTTTGATGTTTTGGCTATACATCAATTCATTGTGTATGTGTAAATTCATTTATATGCAAGCCATTTAATTGTATTTTTAACATTATAGAGTTCTTTCACTAATTTCTTTTAAGGGAATTTTAGACTTGGATTTCTAACTTAGACTTTTAAATAATATAATTTCATTAATGTACTGTTTAGGATGTTCATATTCTAGGTACAACACTTTCACTACACTACATAATTAAAATCGTGGGCTTTCACAAAGGTAAAACTTAGGTCTGAAAACCAAAAAGCCAAATCCATCACCAGGAAGTAGTTCTGACTCATACTGCCCCCAAGGGCAGCAGAGTAGAACCGCACCTGCAAGTTCCTGAGAGGACTCTTCCAGGAGGAGGCAGGCGCGGGTTTCTCCTGCCAAGCAACGGGTGCGTTTGAACCGCCAGCCTTCCACTTAGATGCCCAGTGCTTAGCCAACTGTGCACCAGCGCTCCAAGTGCTGCCTGATGTTATGTTGTATGTGGTACTGCTTCTAACAAAGCTTGTGTAGACACTACCATAGATTTGAGCTGAAGTATAATACTTTTCATTTATCTAGCCAAACGTCTCAAGTCCAGTACGAGCTTTGCGAACATTCATGAGAATTCAAACTGAAACCTACCGGATGGATTGCTGACGCCGTGCCACGCAGATGCAGATACGGAGCTAGCGGCTGGGTCAGGAAGAGAAGCAGCGACCTGACAAGTCAGGTTCTTAGGGGATGTAAAGACTCGACTTCAGCTTTATTTTAAATCATGATTCTCAGTCTTTCTCTGCTCCTCCCCACCCCCCTTTCTTCTTTAGTGTTTGACCTACCCAAAAAACTGTATTGTTCTTCACAATAGAATGTTGTCTGTTTTAAATGTATGTTAGTTACTCAAGCTGTAAGAACAGTATTTTATTTCATAGGTATATTACTATTACTTGAGATTTCTGGTACCTTCTTATTAACAAAATTATCTTACATAGCAAAGTTCTGAAAACTCGTATTAAAAGATTAACCAGTTACTTCCCTCAAAATCAGGGAAGACCTTAAGGAGGACAATGCACACTTGCCGAAAAGTCCAAAGAGTGACATTGCGGGATCATTGTTACATACATATAATTTATGTGTCACTAATTACATGTAATACAGATTTCAACCTCTAGTTTCACTAAAGTCGTTTTTGAAACCACTAACAATAAACCTCTGCAACTTTTAGCAGCAGTCAGGCGCATGGTCTCTGTCTTTGTAAAAAGACTTACGGTGACTTGTTTCTTACTTGACTTTTATAAATAACATTTAACACTTCCCCCCCTTTTATTTCATAAGTAATTTGAAATCTCTGGACTACTTTGTTATATTCAGGGCAAGGTGGATCACTTTTTATACCAAGGATTTGCACTCCTGAATTACATTATTTGGCAGTTTATAATTTCTTACTCTTTTAAGTCAAATTTAGCATTACCACACTGTATTTAAATTGTGACGTTTTAAAATGGTCAGTGGGGATTTGTTTTGGGTGGGAGAAAAAGGAATGAAGCATAAGTTTGGAAAACAGACCAGGGTCTGGGGGTGTGTGGATGTCACTGTACTGCTGTTAGATCAGCGGTTCTCAACCTATGGGTCATGACCCCTTTGGGGTTTGAACGACCCTTTCACAGGGGTCGCCTGATTCATAACAGTAGCAAAATGACAGTTATGAAGTAGCAACAAAAATAATTTTGTGGTTGGGGGGGGCACCACAACATGAGGAACTGTATCAAAGGGCCGTGGCCTTAGGAAGGTGGAGAACCACTGTGTTAGATGGTTCTTTTTGGGGCAGGAATTGGTCAGAATGCAAGCCTGCGGTGAGAGGAAGCTGTTAGATTAAGATGATGTTTATATTTTCTAAATCATTTAATTCTGATAAATTCATCGGAGTGCAATGAAGTTAAAATAGGTCATTCTACTCCATCAGAAACAAACTCTTTTGGAGTGTTTGTGTTAACCTTTTACAAGTAGTCGTTGTACTTGAGAATTGTTCACCATGCAGTTTCTCAGATTTTCAGAGCTGAGAGTTCCATGTATGGACTAAGTTGTGCTTGCCTGGTAGAAGAGAAGTAGGCTGTGTTTAAAACCCTGAGAATATGAAGGCTGTTCTCTATAGAAACAAGAATTTGGTTAAATGGTACGAGAATTTGAGTCCCTTCATACATTCAAAATGCTCTCTAGAGAAACAGTCGAGTTTTGTGGTTACCTTACCTGCACCTGGCAGAGAGCGAGGGCTCACCCTGGCTCTATAAGAGCTGGCGGACTTTCTGGTCGGCCGGTTGGAAGGGTGCTGCCTCTTGTTCTCCTGCCGTGGACATGCTGCTCACCCGATAGTACCTTCCTGAGTGGGAGCACGTGGCGAAGGCCATTGAAAGCTGTCTCACCAATGCAGATAACACCCGTTTACATGTGCAGGGATTGAAAATGACATTTGATTCTGTAAATAGTGACGTTTTGAGCATCTTTCAACATTATGTATTTGTAAAAACCATTGCTTTTGGATATGGTTGCTAATAAGCACTTTACAAAAGAAAAAGCAGCCTTTCCTATTTTTTACGGTTGGGCCATTGCTCTTTAGAAGCAGTCTCAGCAATAGATTTCACAAGGAAAAGAGCTACGCGAAAGTGGGGAAATATTTCCTTTTGTCGTCCCACGGGAACCGTCTTTGCATCAATCTGAATTCTGCGTCACACAGCATATGCATATGCATAGGAACATCTCTGGGTTTTATGATACTTTACAATAAAGGAAGTTCCTTCAAGAAATTATAGTGTTGTATTTGATTTTTTAAAATATACCCTCTAAAAGCTTCAGCTGTAATTTATCATCTAATTTTAATTTTTCCAGTGTAGAGTTTAAATGCCTACTTTTAAAGCTCCATCGGTCTGGAAATTTTGCTGCAAATAAAATGCACTTTGGCACGGTTTTTCCCCCATTGGATTTGAGAGGTCGAAAGAGCATTGCCGCCACAGTGTGAAAGGGACTCGGCTTTCTCATGCTTCTTGGATGGGCTCGACTTTTTGGTGTAGTGTGTTTTTTAAAATTGTTCCCCTAGAAGTTACATGCTGTCATTGGGACCAAAGACATGACATCAAATAAATAATGGACATCAGCAATAAATTATAAAATTAAAAATGTAATCATAATCTCGGTCACCATTTAAAATGGAAGAAAAGGGTGTTGTAGCTGCTTAGAGGGAAACTTGTGTGCACTTGGCATGTAGATGCCAGGATTGGCCATTGGTGGCTGGTCCTGTGTTGACGTAAGAGTGACCAGAGGAAGAAGGGGGCGGAGTTTTCCAGTCGTGAACTTGCCCCTGCCGTCAGCCCTGCTTCTGGAGGGGCCAGTGCTCCTTCCTTCCTCCTCCGCCTCTCCTAGCACGAGCTGGTTTTCCCAATCATTTGTAATCGCTACTCCCCGTCACACAGATGATCTCTAAGATTTAAAGTACCTGACATTGGCTTTTTGATAGCCTGTTCCTATCTGAGCTCTCTTCCACCAAATAAACTAAGTCCATGGCTTACTTAAGCAGCCAGAGGACAAAGGACGGTCCCCACGATTCTACCAATGGGTCAGACGGTTGTTCTATTTTGGGTTTTGTGAGTGGCTGCCTCACTCTTTTTACTACACTTGATCTGAGCCAAAAGGCCGAGAAGCGACGCCTCGCTGTTTTTAACAATTCTGCCACTTGGCATTGTTACCAGCAGTGAAAGAGTTCCGGGTTACCCATTTCCTCGCCAGTATTTGTTATTTTCTAATTAAAAAAAAATTTTTTTAAGCCATCCTGCTAAGAGGCAACCACCAACCTTCTCACTGTCTCTTTAGTTTTAGTCTTTTCTAAAATTGTGTATAGTTGGAGCTGCACATTGTGTAGCTTTTCCCCCCTGACTGGCTTCTTTCATTTAGCACTGCGCATCGAAGGTGCCTTCCTATCATTTCGTGGCCTGTTAGTACTCCCATGGTACAGCTGACGACAGTTGCTTGTCTAGTTACCATTGAAGGACATCGTGGCCGCCTTCTGTGGCAATTATGAGTCAATACGCTATCATAATTGCCACAGATGTCATTGTTGACGTCAGATGGATCTCAGCAGAGAGCAAGGAATACCAGAAAGATGTTTGCTTGCGTTTCATGGGCTGGAAAGGCATTCAGCCGTGTGAATCTGAACCTGAAGAAGAATGGGGATTCTCGAACACTTCACTATGCTCACAGGGAACCTGTGCAGGGGTCGAGAGGTAACTGTGCAAACAGAAGGAAATACTGCATTGTTTGAAATCAGGACACACGTGTGTCAGGGTTGACTTCTTTCTCTCACCATACTTAAACAGTATGTATGCTGAGCAAATGATCTGAGAAGCTAGACTAGGAGCTAGACTATCCGAAGAAGAAGTCGGCATCAGGATTGGAGGAAGGCTTATTATCAACCTACAGATTACAACTCATGTAAAGAAAACCAAAATCCTCACAACTGGACCAATAGGTAACATGATAAAGAGAAAGAATGGGAGTTGACTGCAAGTCTTGCAGTCAAGAGATCAAATTACACATTGCTTTGGGTCACTGCTGTACAAGCCGTCGTTAAAGTGTCCAAAATCAAGGATGTTAGTGTGAGGACTTAAGGTATAGTATTTTCAGTCGCCTCATCTGCATGTGAAAGTTGGACATTGAACAGGGAAGAGTGAAGAAGAGTTGATGCACTTGAATTATGGTGCTGGCAAAGAATCTTGAAAAATCCCACGGACTGCCAAAAGAGCCAATAAATCTGCCTTGGAAGAAATACAGCCAAGAATGCTCCTTGGAAGCAAGGTTGGTGAGACTTTGTCTCATGTACTTTGGACATGTTAGTGGGAGAGACAGTCCTTGGAAAATGACCTCATGCTTGGTAGAGTAGAGAGACAGAAGAGGAGGAAGAGCGGCAAGATGGCTGCAATCATGGGATTGAACAGGATCATGGGATTGAGAAGGTACCAGACCAGGCAGTGCTTCGTTCTGTTGTGCCTCAGTTTACTCTGTGTTGGAGCCGACTCGGCAGCACCTAACAACATCCTATAGACATTTTTGTAATCCCTTGACATTTTTATTATACTTTAAAGTTCCTGTCTGATAGTATCAACACCTGGGCCATTTCAGAATTTGGTTCTGTTGACTTAACTCTTTAAAGTGGATCATTTGTTTTCATTCTTACTGTTTGGCATGTCATAATTTTTCATTGAATGCTAGACATTATGTATAAAATAACAGTAGAAACCGAGAAATATGATATCTGAAAATATAAGTATCTCTTCTATCATTAGGCCATTAATATGTTGGAGTGATGGAGTGGAGGAGTGGGGGGTCGGGGAGGTGTGCTGAGTAACGCCAATCAGCAGGTAGCATTTTTAAAGCAGTTTAGAGTTTCCCATTATATTAGGTGAACCTAATCCTAATTGATACATATCAGCTCCTCATGGTAAGGGAGGTTTTTTGGTTTTATTTTTCATTGTTATCAGTCCCCATTCCCCTGCAACCTCTCCTGCTATATCTGCAGGAGCCCCATTAATCCAGTTACTGTCTCTATAGATTTACCTAAGCTGGATTTCATGTACAGAAAAATATACCATGTAAAACAAAAACAAAACAAAATTAACAAAATGAAAGCCTTAATAAAAAAGAAACTATAAAATATTAAAAACAAGAATAACTTTAAAATGGGTCAGAAAGGAGATCCAATGATAAAGGTGTTAAGTTTTAACCTAACGCTACCTACCACAATTGACTTTACAATGTTCCCTGTCTGAAAACAGGGTTATTCACCTCCCTCGGCTATAATCAGAGGGGATTCACCAGGGGCTTAATTTTTGTGTGGACCCTACAAATGGATTTAGGCTGCCACTGTCATCCACAGCCTTCTGCAAACCAGGTGTTGACAATTTAAAGTCTGGCATTATTCCCTCCAGATTTGAATTATAGTATTAAAAATCCTTGGATCACAGATGTTGGTGTGCTTCTTCCATGTGGATTAGTTGACACCTGGCTTGATGGCTGCCTGTTTGGAGACAAGCCTTTCAGACCCCAGGTGCTATTCTTTCTGATAGTCAGGCACCATTGCTTTCTCACAGTTTGCTCTACCAGCACTGTCTTCAGTGATCTGTTCATGGGGGCAAGCAGCAAGCAGGGCCATGTCATAAGAACTAATTATTCTTAGATTGGGGCTAGAATTAAGTTAAGAAACCCAAATTAAGAGAATTCTTTAGAAGATAAGTTAGATATAGTCTGAATGAAACAAAAGATAATATGACGAGATTTTTTTTTAATCAATTTATTGGGGCTCATAAAATTCATCACAATACATAGATCAATTGTGTAGAGCACATCTATACATTTGTTGCCCTCATAATATGGTGAGATTAAGATGGAAAAATTCTGGCAAAATTGAGGGAATTTAAGAAAACAGTGCCATTGCAAAATTTTAAGGGGAATTAGGCACAGTAAACAGACTCAACTTAGTAGAAACTCAAGTTTGTTGTGTGGATGACAAAGTGAGAGGCACCTGCAGAATGAAAAGGAAAAGAATAAGGAGAAGAAAATAATTTTGAGACAACAATAGCTAACATTCTTTGGGCATTATGTGCCCTATGTTGGTCTCAGTTCTTTACACATGTGGGCTCAGTTGATCCTCAAGATGGATATTAACTCCATCCGGAGGGTGAGAACGTTGAGGCATTACCTTTTAAGATCATTTTGTTGGGGGCTTTACAGCTCTTATAACAATCATACAACAGTTGTATCAAGCATATTTGTACATCAGTTGCCATCATTATTTTCTAAACATTTACTTTATGTTTGAGTCCTGGGTATCGGCCCCTCCCTCCCCCTTCCTTCTATCCTCGTGGCTTAAAAGGAGTGGTGGCATTTATTTAACTCTAGAAATAAGCATAATCATCTGGTTAGGCTGTCTTCTTCGTGACCGAGTGGAACTGCCCCTATGGTTTTCTAGGTTGTGTGTGGTCTTCAAGGTAGCAGAATGCCAGGTCTTTCTCCTGTGGAGACACTGTGAGTTCGAACCTCCAACCTGACGGTTTCCAGCTTAACCACTGTATCGCCACTGAGGATGATCCAAGTTACCATGATCGAGGGGGCTTCAAAAGGTTTGTGGGAAAATTCCCTTATCACTTAATTCCATTTTGCCCCAAACTTTTTGAAGCCCCCTGGTATTTGCTGTTCTTCTTCCTTCCTGCAAGGAAAAGACAGCAACGTTCTTTAAACAAAAGACAAGTCTGCATCCTTGATTCTTCTCCACTTTTCTTTTCTTTTTTGTGTGTGTGATCCGAGTGAGTTTTATAAAGGATAGAAGCAGTTTCAGGAGATAGGTAGGTAGGTAGGTAGGTAGATAGATAGATAGATAGATAGATAGATAGATAGATAGATAAAGTATGAGGTGTGGGGGGGCAGCCCATCACCACTAACCATGGGTTCAGTAAGCACAATTGTACTGTTGAGATATATAAGTGTTATATTAAAGTCAACGAGAGCATGAGCGATGGAAAAGAGAGTCAAACAATGGAATCAGACACAATACATGGTAGCATTGTTCACCTCAGCTTGGTGGTCCATGTGGAGAGAGGGGGAAGGGAAAGAGGACAAGGGGAAAGGGAAATGGGAGGAGAGGGAGCCAACAAGAGGCCAGGGAGGGAGAGTGAGGGGGAGAGACCAGCGAAAGATCTCTCTTGCTAACCCAGGCCTATATACCTTTTGGGGGCGTGAAAGCCCACTAATTACAGGTAGACATGCATCACAGGAAGGGGTTTCACTATAGGTTATACAGCAATGAGAGGGGGTGGTCTAGGGACATATATGCAATAGGAAGAGGAGGGATTGGGGGTATACTTGTGACAAGATGGGCGGATCCTAGATTTAGGATAGCAGCTTAACTTTGACCTGTTCTCTCGTCTCCATAGGAACTATTATCAGTAGGGTGTGAACTCCACCTATAGGGCCTGTCCATTGTCCTTGAACAGCAGGGAGGGGGCCTACCTAGAGTACTAACTGCCTTCAGGGAGGATGTGTGTAAGCATCTGACCTCCCCCCACAACACAGATAGATAGAACAAGAGAACATAGCCATGCTGCTCTGAACTGTGTATCTTCTCCGCTTTTCTTAAGGAAGCAGCTCACCATAAAGGAACAAGCCTGGCCTTTGGACTCATTGTAAACTCCTACTCTTCCCCTTGTGTGGACCAGCATCTTAAGAACCGAAGCTTCCCAGTCTTCACATGGGAGGAGAGGCTATTTGCCTCAGAGCTTGTTGAGTCAATGAAATGAGCTAAGTGGGTGAAGAGCCTGCAGAGCAAGGCCCTCCTGCTCACCACGCGCTGGTCCACCTTTTACCTTATGTGCTGCACAACGCCCTTTGTCACTCGTTTTCTTACCCTCCCACATAGCTCCTTACGCTCTTATTGTATGTCTATCAGCTCTTCTCTCCTGACCAGACGGTTATTGGCTCCAGTTCACAGACTATATATCTTCTTCCCTCTGTATCCTTGGGGCAGGGAGTGATTTTTGTAGCCAGATGAATACCTATTTGAGGAAAGCATCTGTCTCTGAGATGGGCTACCTCCCAGAATTACACTGCATTCTGTTGGAAGATGTCGTAGCAGGTTCACATAAAAGGATGCTTAAGACCTCGAAGAGGCGTTCTTCAGTGGCCCATGGAAGCAGAAATGGTGAACACATCAATATGTAATGAAAAGAAAGCAATCTACCCCACCACTCAGGAACCCTCTAGCTTAAACACGGAAGATGCTAGATCTTCTGCTAGGGCCGAGTATCAGGGATCGCTGCCCTTAAAACTAGCATCTTCAGTCATCCATAATACCCTTTTCGGGCAGAAGTCCCATCTCTTAATCACTGTGAAGTGAGTGTATATTAGATCTGACTGTTGAAAGACACCAAGTTAAATCAGATAGTTTTAAAAAAAATCACCATGATGCCTGCCCCAAACTGGTTTAATTTATCTTTCCTCTTCAGTAATCTCACACATTACCTACTTATTTCCTGTAATGAACATGCCATTCACCGAAAATAAGATTAACTGCTTAAACCTTGGCATTGAAGGCAGAGACCATTAATGCCTCTTGTGTTGCATTGTAAGGTCCAGCAGCGAAATGATCCGGTGTTGTCGCTCCTTTCTTTGTAATCAAGAAGGTTTCACTTAGGATTAGTGCTCCCCAGCTGACTCCCCTGATGGAACACTGGAAGCAGCAAATTCATGCATCTAGGTTACAGGCTGGCAGCTAGAACAGCCTTCAGCGGCCAACCTGTTGGCCTCAGCAGCACTCAAATGGCCCTACGCTCATATGAAACCTCCACCCTGTTCTAACGGCACTGGAAATCGCCAGATCGTGGACGAGAAGTTGAAAGGAGACTTGGGCGTGCATCTGGACAATGCGCTGCTCAGAGTTCAGGCAAGTCCCCCAGAGGAATGACCTCTGCCACAAGGCCAAATGCTACTTCTCCAACAGAACTTCCTGGACTGTTCCAGTCCCGCTCATTGCTCTTTCCCTTGGACTCTAATTGTAACTGTAGTTCTCCATACATTACTTAAGGCTGATAATTTGCTGATTTATTTGACTCACGTGGACTAAAGGTGTCTCATCAGACGGCAAGCTCTCCCCACCTCCTCACTATTACTGACATGGTCTGGGGCCATAAGACCTCACTGCCGTTGAGTCGGTTCTGACGCGCTGTGACCCTGTACTGACAGCATAGTACTGCCTCTTCGGCTAAAGCTTCATGGGCGTAGAAAGCCGCGTCTTTCTCAGAAAGCTTGAGAAGCACCCGGTGGTCTTAAACTGCTGACTTTGCAGTTAGCAGCCCAATCACTGGCTAAGCCACTACCCGACCAGGACTCCTTGGGTCCATCGGAAGGGCCCACTCCTTGCTCCTCCGTGTCCTGGGGCTCAGTCCACCTTGGGAAGGGGAAGCAGTCATCAGCTGACCCTCCAGGAGCTGCCTCCCATCCTCAGCACACAGTGGAACGTCTTCCACTGGGGTTTCCGGTATCCAGGACCGCCACACAGTGACCCACAGGTTGCCCCATTCATGCGTTCAGTCAAGATTCATGAAGCACCCACTTCGGCCAAGTCTTGCTTCTCAGGATGCTGAGAACAGAGAGACCATAACTAGCTTGGCAGAAATGAGGGAGTCCGTTTAAACGATCTAGAAGTGAAGACCTTTCTTTTCACACTACCTTTCAACCCCTGCTTTGGAGCAGAAGCAAACTTCTGGAGAGTTCCCTTCCCCCATGAGTACTGACCACTTCTTCCACTCCCCTCTCCTCCTCCTGAATTCTCTGTGATCCATGTGGCTGCTCTGTGCTCTGCCTGGCTGTGAGAATGGCAGGCTGCTCTCCTGTGTGCAGTGAGTTTGCCCAGGTCTCTGCTGGGCAGGCTACACTCACTAGGTTGGACAGATTCCAGGTGTGCTCCTCTGCCTGGGCTTCAGTTTAGGTCAGGATACCTTTGTTAGGTGGGAGGACGGTGGGAGAGGATGGGAGGGGCATTCACTTGGTTCCGCCCTCTCTAGATTGGGAATTAGACACATTGTTTAGCAAAACAAGGAGCACTGCCTTCGATCTCCCCCGCTATCGTCATCCTGAAGTTTCTATTGGGATTGGTTTCAGGACTCACTGCCCACAAGACCAAAATCCACGAATGTTCAAGTCCCACATGTAAAATGCCATGGTATTTACATGAGACTTGCGCCCATCCTCCTGTCTATGTTAAATCCTCTCTAGATCACTTATAACACCTAACGCAATATAGATGCTATGTAAATAGCATGTTATGCTCCCTCTTGGTCTTGGAAAGATGGCTCTGACCACTTCATGGCTAACCCTGCCCCCTGAACATCCTGGATCCAAAGTTGGCTGCATCCTCAGACGTGGACTCCATGGGTCTGGAGGGCTGATTCCGTGGGTATGGGCTAGTCATGACCCCTCCAGGGAAAAGGCAGAGTCCATGGGCTGATCAAGGCTGGTTTGGGGCCTTGGAGCAGCTGCCATCTGAGTTGCACCTCTTAGGAAACCTCAGACCAACCTGACGCCCATGAAATCAATAGCGATGCTCCCTACTCCCTTGTTCCTTTGTTTCCCCAGTGGAACTTAAGGATGTACTAGAGTAACAGGTAGTGAGGACTGAGAGGGACTGTGCTGTGATTTGTGAGGTTGAGTGGACCCTGCCTCCTGGCGCTCTTCCGAGTGGAGAGTAGTACTGATCACAGGGCTTCGGACTTACCTTTGGAGGCATCTCTGGCTGGGTGTGAACCTGTCTTACTTGCAGGAGTTGAGCACTAAACCCTTTGTACGACTCAGGGACTCCTACAGGGTGGGACAACAACAGTCATAAGCTCAGGAGCATAACGAAGCAGGCCCGATGGGATCTCCAGTTCTAGCAATGCATGCATGACGACAAGATCCACCAGCAGCCTGGCGAGGCAGGTCTTTAGAAGCCTCAAGCTCTAGCGATGCATGGCAAGGCAATATGACCCACAGGTTTGCTGGCCCACAGGCAGTGCGGCACACAGTTGAGGCAAAGAACTAGCTCAAGCAGCAGCACACTGGTCTGATCACCAGGGAGAAAGCGAGATTAGAAGCCTGCCTCAGAAAGCATTTATCTTGGTCACCCTCCAATGAAGCTGCAACCTGATTAAACTCCGCCCACATATTCCTATGGAGGCCTACTT
>NW_022107431.1:38367009-38369105 GCF_000313985.2 Echinops telfairi | reverse complement strand
GATAACAGTTGTATGAGCCCCTAATAAAATGTTTAAAAAATAAATAAAATAAAATTTCTTTTGGGCTATTGTCATGCAGCATGAAAAGAAAATAGAGGCCTTTGAAGAGAACAGGGCTTTAAACCAGTTCAATCGATCTGACGCCCTGTTGATAATTGGTACTTTTGCCTAGAGATATTGAATTTGAATCTACAATTTAACAAAGGAACCTAGGAGAATCATCTTGAAGATCTTGTTAAAATATAGATTATAATTCAATATATCTGGGATAGAAAAGCAAATTCTCAGCTAGGGGTCAGATCTGTATGAACTGACTCATTTGGGACACATAGGTGTTGACATTTATAAGGAATTTCTTTAGCAAAAGAAGGAGCTGGGATTATTCACTAAGTCTGCATTTGCCAAAAAGAATTCTGCAAAATATTAGTCTTAGGTGATGTTACACACACAGGTTTTTGGAAATTCATAATCTATACTAACGTATGAAAGGCTCTGGAAGTCCTCACAACAACAAATGCACAACAAAAACAAAAAACCCATCAAGATGATTTCCACTCACAGTGACCTTATCGGGCAGCGTGGAACAGCAACATTGGAGTTCCAAGTCTGTCAACCTTCAGAGAAGCACATGGCCTCGCCTTTCTCTCTTGAGACTCATGAATTCAAACTGCCGACTTTTCGCTTAGTAGCCAAATGCTTTAACCATGGAACCTTCAGCATTACATTGGAAGTCCTACAAGAAAGAAAAAGAAGCCTAGCATTTCTTTTACTAATAATTTGTCGGAAGCATCATAAGAAGATGGAAGGAATGCACAGAATCACTGTATCAAAAAGAATTGGTAAGCATTCAATCATTTTAAGAGGTAGAATAAGATCAAAAACCAGTGGTATTGAAGGATGAAGTCCAAGCTGCATTGAGGGTATTAGTGGAAAACATGGTTGCAGAACTTGACAGATTACCAATGGAAATGTTTCAACCAGAAGCAATGAGTAGATGCAGCGCTGGAAGCACTCACTCACTAGTCTTTGCCAAGAAATGTGGATGATAGTCACCTAGCCAACTGACCGGAAGAGACCCATCTTAGTTAGTATCCATTCCAAAGAAAAGGGGCCCAATAGAATGCTCAAATTATCTAACAATGTCAATACCACATGCACATAAAATTTTGCTGAAGATCCTTTAAAGTCAGTTGCAGCAATACGTCAACAACAGGGAGTTGGCAGAAATTCAAGCCAAATCCAGAAGTGGATCCAGAACAAGGGATATCATTGCTGATGTCAGCTAGATCTTGGCCAAAAGCATAGTATACCAGAAACATGTTTGCTTGCATTTTATTGATTATGCAAAAGCATTTAACTTAATTACAAGCTATGGATAACATTGAGAAGAATGAGAACTCCATAATAGTTCATTAACAATATTTGTGAAAAACCTGTACACCGACCAAGAGGCAGTCTTTTGGACAGATAATATTGCATGGTTTAAAAGCAGGAAAGGGCCCTTCCGGCTCCTCCCCGTCGTTCGCTGGAGCGTGAGTTGGGGCGCTTGGAGCATCGCTGTGAAGACCATGCAGTAGCCAAACATCTTGCTCACCGGTACACCAGGGGTTGGAAAAACCACACTAGGCAAAGAACTTGCATCAAGATCAGGACTGAAATACATTAATGTGGGTGATTTAGCTAAAGAAGGGCAGTTGTATGATGGCTATGATGAAGAGTATGACTGTCCCATTTTAGATGAAGATAGAGTAGTTGATGAGTTAGAAAACCAAATGAAAGAAGGTGGGGTTATTATTGATTACCATGGCTGTGATTTCTTCCCTGAACGCTGGTTTCATATCGTTTTTGTGCTGAGAACAGATAACAGTGTATTGTACAAAAGGCTTGAAACAAGGTGAGAAGAAACTGCAAGAGAATATTCAGTGTGAGATTTTTCAAGTTCTCTATGAAGAAGCCATGGCCTCCTACAAGGAAGAAATAGTACATCAGCTATCTAGCAACAAACCAGAAGATCTGGAGAATAATATAAACCAGATATTAAAATGGATTGAACAATGGATGAAAGATCATAGCTCTTGACTGTCAAGACTAGCCAC
>NW_022107431.1:38346847-38366673 GCF_000313985.2 Echinops telfairi | reverse complement strand
AAAAAAAAAGCAGGAAAGGTATATGTCAGGGTTGTATCCTTTTCACCATACTTGTTCAATCCGCATGCTGAACAAATAATCTGAGAATCCAAACTTTATGAAGAACTACACGGCATCAGGATTGGAGGAAGACTCATTAATAACCTATGATATGCAGTGATACAACCCTACTCACTGAAAGGAAGCAGTATTTGAAGCACTTGCTGATGAAGAACAGGGGTTGCAGCCTTCAATATGGATTCAGTGTACAGAAAATACCACTCGGTGTAAAGAAAATAAAGATGCTCATGACCAGACCAACAGACAACATCATGATAAGCGAAGAAGAGATTGAAGTCGTCCAAGATTTCATTTTACTTGGATCCACAACGCTCAGAGAAGCAACAGTTAAGAAATCAAATGCCATATTGCTTTGGGCAAATCTGCTGCACAAGACTTCTTTAAAGTGTTACAGAACAAAGATGTCATTTTGAGGACTAAAGTTCAACTGACCCAAGCCATGGTATTTTCAATTGCCTCATCAGCACGTAAAAGTTGGGCAACAAACAAAGAGGAAGTGATGCAGTTCAACACACTGTTGGTGAGGAATACGGAAAATAGTGAGGTCGGCCAGAACATGCAATCAGAATGCTACAGCCAGAATGCTCCTTGGAATGAGGATCGCCAGACTTCATGTCAGGTACTTTGGACATGTTATCAGGTGAGACCAGTTGCTGGAAAAGGATGTCATGCTTGGTAAAGCAGAAAGTCTAAAAAAAAAAAAATCCAAGATGATGCTCAATCAGATGGCTTGATGTAGCGACTACCACAGTGGGTCAGACATAACAACTGTGAAGAAGGCACAGGGCTGAGCAATGAGTTGTTCTGTGGCGTGTGGGGTCACTGAGTTGGAACTGACTCAACGGCGTCGGACAACCAGAAAACCGAGTTATAAGATCCCATGGAAGTCATTTTTTAAAGCATGCTTGCTGAACGCAGCCTTCAGTGAAGTTCCCCTAACTATAGTATAACTCATTGTAAATATTTTTATTATTCCATCGTTTGGTAAGTTTGGACCCATCCTAGGAGTTCAGTTTCATGGAGCGTTCTGTGGGGCCCACGTGTCAGCTTTAAGCTGAAGGATATGCCTCCATGCTGCATGACTAGGAAGCACCAGCCTAAGAAGGACATCTAGGACCCTCGTTCTGAACCTGCAGGTCACTTCACAACCCTTTCATACAGTTCCTCATGTGGTGGGGACCCTCAACCATAAAGTTATTTTTGTTGCTACTTCATAGCTGTCATTTTCCGACTGTTATGGATCGGGCAACCCCTGTGAAAGGGTTGTTTGACCCCCAAAGGGGTCGCGACCCACAGGTTGAGAACTGCTGCCCTAGTTCCTGCTCTCTTCTGATTGAACTTTCTTCTTGGTTCTTATTCCCCGCCCCCCCCTCCTCAGAGGGAAAAACTAAAACAAAGCATAATTTGATACCCTTCTGGTGTTGAATTTTGATTCATATTTATATCTTTAATTGTATATCCTTTCAGCCACTCCAGAGATAATCCAACCAGATTCAGTTTATGCGAAAGCTCTGATGCTGGATTGTGGCCACTCATTCATTTGTTGGGGAGATCTGACTGCTCCCCTCCCACGAAGCAGGGGATGTGCTCGGCCCTGGGGCTCCAGGGGAGATGCCAATAATGTGGACGTGACCTCCCAGAGCTTTGGGTCTATCATAATGCCTCTGGGCTGCTCAGAAAAACAACAAGGCAGGGCCCCAGTGAGAGACCCAGGGATTGCTAAATTATTCGGGACCAGTGAGTTGGACCTTAATTGTATGCAGGCAATTATATTTTACTTCAGACGTTTAATTGCATATTCTTTTTAACAGAGTAGTCATTGTTTCTTTTGCCATTTTAATGAATCCTATTTTGCTGTGAAAAGCAAAATTGACTACGAAAGCACATGATTTCCTTCTAGATTAATTGTTCTTGATTTTTAAAAAAAGATCTCTTTGGAGAAGAGTAAGTTTCCTGAGAATCAGAGCTCAGAAGACTTGGCTTCAGATAGACAGTGGTTTCTTTTTCTCTTTCCTTGTGAGATGCAATTCTACCCATTCCCATGCCTTCTCCTTAGCTAATTTTAGGATGCTGTGAATTCCTTCTTCAGGGCGAGCCTAGTGGCTTTCTCTTCAACGTTCGCTCTCTCCAGGTGTGGGTGCTGAGAGTGAGGGGCTGCTTTGGGAAAGACGGGTGGCAGGTGTCTCTATTCTCTTGAGTCTACGTATCATCTGGAGCCACTCGGGTGAAATTCTTCACCAAACCTCCTGTTTCCCAGCTCCAGACAGTCTTTCAGGAAGACGAGGGCATCTGGACTGGAGGAAAAGTGGGGAAATGACATAGGCTTTCTCCCCAAAGCCTTTCCCATCTCAAAACAATGCTCATTTTGCCTCAACCAATCTTCTCTATCGGTAGCGTGGTTGATCTCTGACCCAACCATGACAATTCCACCTGCCTGCCAATCCATCAAACTAATTCCACTTTTTTTAATTCCCGAGAGCTTTTTGTTGACCTCATTGAGGGGATATGAACTATTATGTCCGAAACCGAACAGCTGATTCCATTTCAGTAAATAGTTACCACAGTCCACCCGGTTGCTCAAACTGGAACCATAAACTTTCTCTTGTGTTCCACATGCAGTCCATCTCCCATACGTGTCCATTTCCCCCCCGATATATATCTAAGTCTACCCATGTTTCTCCCTCCCCGTTGTGACCCGTCTAGTTGAAACCCCCCTTGTATCGAATTTGCAATGACCCCCTGTGAGCCCCCTCAGCGCCTGAGACTCACCTCTACTGCCATGTGCTGCAACTGCTATTTATTTCCCTGTCCTCAAACACTAACTGGGGGACTGATTCGTTAAAAGAAAAGTGAATTTATTCTTTTTTCTAATTCTGTTTTCTAGATTAACTCTTCTAATTCTTTTTTCTAAAACTAATTATGTTTTCTAAGCCAACACTGAAGACAAAGAAATTGTGATTTAAAAAATTTTTTTTTACTTAGTCTGCTCAACAAAAATAGTCTTTCCCTCAGACTAACCTCTGGCCACTGAAGGAAAACCACAGACGTGTTTCTAAGGCTAATTTAGCTTGAAATGAGTCCTAATCAGTTTAGACAGTAAAAGATAAGGCTTGATTTAGAAGCAGGAAACTCTTCTGAATTTCACCTATTAAAATATCTTCAGGGCTTTTTCCTTATGTTGTTGAAGGCCCCTTGTGAAGCCCCCTGCAAAGGGGTTTTAAAGAGAAGATGCTGGATAAATTAAACAATTGGAATACGTTTGGGTTAAGATCATTGGGAGTAGCCCGCATGCAAAGGATCCATTTTAACCTTCCAGATGCCGGGGCCGAATTGTCCAGGAAGGGAGGGAAGCGTCTCAATGATTCACCAGATCAAAACACACACACACACACACACACACACACACACACACACACACACACACCAGCCTTTCCTCCAATTTAGTGCTCATTTGTACTTCTACCAGCAGATGCACAGAAGAGAATAAACAAAAACACAGAAAAGTCCATGGACCCTCTCTGAAGAAGTTTAACTGGAAGCAGGTCGGTGTTCCATGACAATAATTAGGAAGCTTTTGCTCTCTGAACATTCTTTTGTTTTTCTTAGATTTTGCTTCTGGCCTCTGTCTTTCCTTGTCGTTTCTTCAGCCTTCCTCAGAAACGGGCCCTTGCTGCCCAGTCACAGACTCTGAATTCTAAGGGACCCTAGAGATGCTTCCGTGTCTGGGTTACTAAGTTCTCCTAAGGGGTAAACTGCAATCCTTGATCTCCATCAGCAAGTGCTTCAAGTCCTGCCTCAGGTTGTTAATGAGCCTTCCTCCACACCTGATGCCTCACTCTTCTTCCGCCCCTAAACAATGTCACCGAGGAGACCTGCCTGCATCTTCCACGTGGTGTGGCCTCACTGACGAAGGCTAGCAGCCAGCTCTGGCTTGTCACTGAAACCAGGCTCTTCTTCCACTTCAGGGAAACAGCTGCTGCCTCTCAGCCCTTGTGCAATCGGTTTTCAGAGCATATTCTTTCAGGTATTGTTACATGGACAACTGTGATTTTTATACCTGCTCATAAAACATCATAAATAATATGATTTGGTAAGTCACCCCTGCCAGTGAATTGCTGCTTGGTTAACCCTCTTGGACACTTGCAGAAACTAGGTGGGGAGGTGGGAGGCAGCAGCAATGAAGGCAACCTTCCCCTTCACCACCCGTGCCCCATTCATGGCAGGGGCAGAGGAGGGGCTGAAGCGCCTCTCAGCAGAAGCATGAGGAGAAAGACTTTTAAGAGCAATGTTTATTTCGTGGAGGCACAAGACTGACTTTCTTTACATCCACTTCTTTGAAGTATCAGGCCAGCATAAACAACTTTCATGGATTTGAGTTTGAAATGGTTGTGGAACTGCTGTGATAATTGACTTTGAACCAAGACTTTGAGTTTTGCTGTGGTGGTTGTTGTTAAGTGCCATCAGGTCCGTGCTAACTCTTCACAGCAGAATGAAGCACTACATGTTGGGCCCCATCCTCAAAATGGCTCTGCTTGATCCCATTGTGGCCGCCATTGTGTCAGGTCATCTCATCCAGGATCGCTCCTCTTCAGCGGACCCTCTACTAAGCTTGATGTCCTTTTCCAGGGACGAGTCTCTCCTGAAAACATTTCCAAAGTTGTGAGACAAAGTTTAGCCATTCTTACTTCTAAGCAGCATGCTAGCTGTCCTGCTTTCAAGACTGATTTCTTGGTTCTCCTGGCAGTCCATGACTCAGACGCATTGCCAGTGAGTCGATGCCAACTCATAGCAACTCTACTGTGCAATGGCGGGCTGCCCCTGTGGGTCGCAGGGACTGCAACTCTTGATGGGAGTAGACAGCCCCATCTTTCTCTCAAAGCAGCTGGTGGCTTTGAAATGCAGACCTGGTGGTGAGTAGCCCAATGCATAATCATTATGCCATAGTACTATCAATATTCTTTGCCAACATCATAATTCGTGTACAGGATTTCTCCTGCAATCTTTCGTATTCACTGTCCACCTCCACATGCACATGAGGTGATTGGAAATACCATGGCTTGGGTCAGGTGAGCCCTAGCCCTTGTTCATCGACATTTATTTTTAAGAGGTCTTGTGTAGCAAATCTATCCAATGCAATATGTCTTTTGATTTCTTGACTGAGTAAAATGAAATCCTTGCTAACTTCTGTCTTTTCTCTGTTCATTAGGGTGCTGTCTGTTGGTACAATGGTGAGGGTTTTGGTTTTGAATTGCAATCCGCACCGAGGACTGTGGGTGTTGATTTTCACCAGCAAGTGCCACAAGTCCTCTTGGGTTTCAGTAAGCCAGGTTGTTTTTCTCCCTTCGTCTGCAGGTAGCAGGTTGTTAATAAACCTTCCTCCAATTCTGCTGCCTTGTTCTTCCTAGCCCAACTTCTTAGATGATTTGCTCAGCACACATGGTTGAGTAAATATAGTGAAAAGACACAACCCTAGCACACACCTTTTCTTTTGAGATCACGCAGCATTCCCTTGCTCTGTTTGAACAACTGCCTCTTGGTCTATGTATAGTTTCTACATAAGCACAATGAAATATCCTGGAATTCCTAGTCTTCACAATGTTATCCATAGTTTGTTCTGATCCACACAGTCAAATGCCTTTGAATAGCCAATAAAACACAAATGAACATCTTTTGGTATTACTCAGTCATAAAGATCCATGATATCATGTGTTGTGCGACAACATAGATGAATTTTGAAAACAATATGCTGAGTGAAATATGTCAGTCTCAAAAAGACTAATATAATATCCCACTTTTAGAAAATATTTAGACTCATCCAATATATAAAGACCAAAGTTTATTAATGATGACCAGAGGTCCTCAGAAGAGAGGAGAACGTCTGATCTATTCTTTAGGTTGGCTATGAGTTGGAATCAACTTGCTAGCAATGAATTTGGTTTGGTTTGATGTGAAAGAATGTGGGGGAAGGAGAGAGACCAGGAACTAAAGTATTGGTGGTGGAGAAAAGGGGGACATGGGATAGGGCAAGAGGGAAAGTCCGAAATAAAAGATAGATGAGATTTAAGTGCTCTGCTTACAGTTCCCTTTCATTGGCATAAATGACGGGGCCATCCATGGATTACAAATTCACTAGGGCTCTTCTTGGGAGCTCCTGGCCACAGGCACAGGCTGACTCTCAGGGGAACACTGGGCGGGAGTGGAGGCAGAAGTCAGACAGAAGGCTCTGACATGTGAGCTGCGGGGGGATGGCAACAACAGCTGACCCTCATAAACCTTCAGGAGGAAAACCAATCTTGTTCCCAAGCTCCTACTCGCCAGCTAGCTCCCTGCTAGGTGTTTGGAAACAGACTGACGAACCCAATGGAGTGATTTTGTAATACCATGAGCCTGTGACCTCTCACAGGTATACTAGCTCCTTTATTCACATGTGGAGGGGGCGAGGGGCCCTTGTCCTAATTATACATCCAAAGCATATGTTTGGCTGAAGAACAAAGCATTGCATTCATTAGCAACCATCTTATCAGCCAGGCTCTTTTTACTAGCAGTTAACTAATTGACAGCTAAGAATTTGTATGAATACTATATCACAGCCCAGGCATTGCCTAATCCGACACTTTTATTTTCAAAGTGGGCAAGCTCTGCATGCCGGGTGACTGTCACCCTTGAAAGAAGAATCCTGCTTACCAAGACTCTTAGCTTGGCTGTGAAAGAATATCACGCTGGCAGAAAATCGTTCTCCAGGTGGAAGTCCAGGAGTCTGCAGTTAGTCACTTGGAGGGACTTTTTTTTCTCCGTCGTGACACATCTGAATGAGGAAGTGATTTTGTTCATGTTTACATAAAATCTTAGCGGCATGGGTCCATTGTTCTGGAGCAAGTCATCCAGATGGTGGATTATCCTGACTCTTCCTTTCGTTATTTTCCCCCTGCATCTCTGACTCCCTTATTTTATATTATTTCTTTTTATTTTGTAGGGTTTAACTCCAAAAAGTCTGTCACACCATATTGCTGATTCCAACTTATGGAGACCTAAAAGGGTACAAAAGAGACCCAAAGATCCAATGTTATTAAGTCTTAAACGGCACAAAGACAAAGACCATTGGGAGGCCATTGGTAATGTGCCCAGGGGTTTGCTGAGATTCAGAGAATTAGGAAGGACAAAGGACACTGTCACAGAAGCATGACTGACCACAGATCAATACAGTACATCTCCGTTACAGTGGGACTACTACTGCGAGCCCAGTATAGCAGTCTCCATTCAGGACACAGCCAGGCAAGCCCCTAAGGGAGATTGCCCCTCCCTGGGCTGGCTAGGCGTGTGGAGGTAATCCACTTTTGAATGTAGTACTCTGCCTGAGAGTAAGCCTGTTCACATCCCTGATCAGAAGGAATTCAATGGAGGTTTAATCCACGTGGTGGTGGTGGTGGGGTGGGGTGGGGTGGGAAGACTCTGCAAATGGATACAGGCCATTCAGTGTTATGCATATCCTTCCACAAACCCAGTGCTCAGAATTGAAGCTCCAATCCCTGGCCCTTTATGTTGTGGAGTAGAACTACTCCGTAGAACTTTCTTGGCTATAATCTTTAGGGAAGCAGATTGCCAGGCCTTTCGTTCGCAGCTACTTCATGGATTCAAACCACCTGCTAACCTTTCAGTTCCGACTGGAGTGCCAGACCTAGTGACCTGCCTGTAGCATATACAACCACAACCAAATTCAATGCCATTGAGTTGATGCTGACAGGGCAGAACTGCTCCTTTGGGTTTCCAAGACTTTAAGTCCTTATTGGAGTGGACAGCCTCATCTTTCTTCTGCAGAGTGTCTGGAGGGTTTGAACCGTTGACCTTGCGGTTCGCTGTTCAGTGTGTAGCCCATGATGCCACCAGGGGTCTTTGCCTCTAGGGCATGTGAAGAACTACTTCTCAAGTCATTAGCAGATACTTCAGAGGTTGGCCAAGTGATGCTAGGGATTCAAAATGTGTTATGTCAACGTGACTCTTTGAAGGCTTTGCTTTTGGAATTCTGTTTAATTTTCAAGACCTAGCTGAAGCATGCCCTGCTCCACGAGATCTCTAATTTTCCGTCACTAGAGGACATGAAGCATTTTCCTCCCACAGCCCTCCAGCTCTCGCACCAAACTTCCCTCACACCCTCTACTCTCCTGATGGTATGTAGTTCGCTGGTAGCACAAACGGACCTTCCTCTTTTCTCCACCTCATTAAATTTTGCATTTAGCAAATTCTCACTAAGTAAATGAGCATTCTTGCCAGCTGTCTTAGTTATCTAGTGCTGCTATAACAAAAATCCCATAAGTGGGTAGGTTTAACAAACAGAACTTTTCCCCCCTCACAATTTATGAGGCTAGAAGTCCATATTCAGGGTGCTAGCTCTCGGGGAAGGTTGACATTCTTTTTCCAGTTCTGGGGAAAGATTATTGTCTCTTCAGACTCTGCTTCTTGGTCCTCTGGAGACAGCTTCTGTCTACCCCAGTCTCTGCTCACTTATTTAATCTCTTTTAAAAAATCATTTTATTAGGGGCTCACACAACTCTTATCACACACAATCCATACATGCATCAATTGTGTAAAGCATTTGTACATTCATTGCCCTCATCATTCTCAAGACATATGCTCTCTACCCAAGCCCCCGGCATCAGCTTCTCATTTTCCCCCTCCCTCCCCGCTCCCCACTCCCTCATAAACCCTTGATAATTTATAAATTATTATTTTGTCATATCTTGCCCTGTCCGACGTCTCCCTTCACCCACTCTTCTTTTCCATCCCCCAGGGAGGAGGTCACATGTAGACCCTTGTAATTGGTTCCCCCTTTCCAGCCCACCCTCTCTCTACCCTCCCAGTATCGCCACTCACACAGCTGGTCCTGAAGGGATCATCCGCCCTGGATTCCCTGGGTTTCCAGTTCCTATCTGTACCAGTGTACATCCTCTGGTCTAGCCAGACTTGTAAGGTAGAATTCGTATCATGATAGTGGGGGAGGAGGAAGCATTTAGGAACTAGAGAAAAGTTGTATGTTTCATCGTTGCTACATCGCACCCTGACTGGCTCATCTCCTCCCCGAGACCCTTCTGTAAGGGGATGCCCAGTGGCTTACAAATGGGCTTTGGGTCTCCACTCCTCACTGCCCCCTCATTCATTATGATATGATTTTTTGTTCTGACGATGCCTGATACCTGATCCCTTTGACACCTGCTGATCGTGCAGGCTGGTGTGCTTCTTCCATGTGGGCTTTGTTGCTTCTGAGCTAGATGGCCGCTTGTTTACCTTCAAGCTTACCTTTAAGACCCCAGACTGTATCTTTTGATAGCCAGGCACCATCAGCTTTCTTCGCCACATTTGCTTATGCACCCATTTGTCTATTTAATCTCTTTTTATCTCACGAGAGATTGACTGAAGGCAGGCCCTACAGGAGCCCTGCCTCATTAACATAAGATGATAGCTCATTCCCAAATGGGATTACAATCACAAGCCTAGAGGTGAGGATTTACAACACATATTCTGCATAGCATTCCACTCTTTGATTCTGCCACATCCATGCTCTAGCCGCATGCAAATGCATTCACCTATCACAGCATACTAAAAGTTTAAAATGAAACTCCAGTCCAAAAATCTCATTTTCGGAACCTGCTAAATCAAATATGGGTGAAAATTTAGGCATAGTCCATCTTGGGGCAAGGTTCTTCTTTATCTGTGAAACTGTTAAAGAGAGACTATAACTGAACTATTTCACAAATACAATGGTGGGGCACACCTCAGACAGAGCCATTACAAATGGGAGAAAGTAGGAGGAACGAAGGAACAATAGGCCCCAACAAGCCCAAACCCAGCAGAACAATGTACATCCCTTTTCAAGGCTGAGAAGTCGTTCTCTGTTCTTTGAGACCCTTGGGTGAGAGCTCCACCGCTCAGACGTGAGGTGTTGGCCTCTCAGCCCTGGGCTTCAGCTTTGCCTTCTCGACCCACTGGCAAGGCAACTGTGTTCTCTGAGCTTCCGAGAGGACCCTGGTCTATCTCCTGGCCCATCTACGGGGCAAGTGACTCGCAGGGCCCTGTAGGCGCCTTGGGTAGGGTAGCCCCACCCCCTCAGCGCTGCCCCCTCAGCTTTGGACCCAGGCACTCAGGAATGTCAGCGCCACACTCCAGAATTGACTGCTTCTTTCAACAGCTCTGCAGATCGCCAACGGGTTCCAGGGATGTCCCTTGTTTTTTCTTGCGATGACAGATGTTGCTCCTTTGGCCTGTTTTCTGCCTGTAGAATTCCAAGAGACAGCCTTCTTCTCTTTCATTCTCTCTGTCTGCTTCAGTTTAAGCTGATGGGTGTTCTGTTGTGATAGTTGGTTAGATACACCAGTCATAGACTTACTCTCTTTAACCGAAGATTAATTTTGACCACCTCCTTGGTGGAAAGTCTAGGACACGTGTTTTTAGTGTGCACGACAGAATTTTCCAATTTTTTAGTTTTATTTTCCTTTTGCACGATTCATTTCTAAGTTCATCTCTTTCCACTTGCATCTTACTGTAACTGGCAAGAAGTCACGTGGCCCCTATTTAAGATCTTGTTTAGAACTCTCTTCAACCCAACAGCTGAGTTTATCACTTACAAGTTCTAGCTTCCACCAAACATTTCGGGTGAGGCCTTTGCCATTGCAAAGCATTGCATCAACGCGTCTTCCATCGCCCAGTCCCATGTTTATCATTTTCTTTTAAGGTCTCACCGGAAGCACAGTTAGCAGATTTTTGCTTCTCACCTCTGAGAGCCTGTGCTGTGTGAGTCTAGAGGTCTTAGCTGAAAAGGGGAAAATGGTCTCACTAGGAGACACAGCACTGATTCCAAGAGCCAGAAGTCAGAGAATAAAGAGTCTGATACAGCAGAGAGCAAGAGAGTTGCCTTACATCCTTAAGTATTGGATGCAGGCCACCCCTCCCTGCCAAGGATACTCTCTTTTCAATGGATTAACTGCTCACATCAGATTGCAAATAGGAGGAGGATGGCATAGTATCTGCCAAACCATCGAAAATCGTGACCTAGCCGAGTTTACCCATAACCTTAACCATGAGAGTCACTGCAGTCTCCTGTGACCTCTGTTCTGTTTATAAATCTCTCTCATATCCAGAACTAATCACCTTTTGACCAGCTCCTGGCTTCTGTCTCAGTCTCCGTGAGAAGGGTCTTTGGAAAACATAAGTATGTTCCTGGGGACCCGCTGCTTAAAACCCATCCACGGTTTCTCCTCAGCCATTTTCTGAGCAGCTCTGCGCACTACTGTTGTGCTGGACGCGGGGCTGTTCTTGTTTGCCGTTAGCTGCCTTTGCATCAGTTCTGACTCTTAGTGACTCTGTACAATATGAGGGAACACTTTCTGGGCCTATTTCAGTCTCCCAATGGTCCCTCTGCCTGAGCCCATTGTTGCAGCCACGGTGTCAATCCATCTCCTTGACGGCCTTCCTCTCCTCTGCTGCCCCTCTGCTTTACCAAGCATGACGTCCTTCTCCAGGGACTGGTCTGTCATGACAACGTGTCCAAAGTATGTGAGACTGAGTCTTGCCATTCTTGCCTCTAAGGAGCACTCTGGCCTTACTTCTTCCAAGACAGATCGGTCTGTGAGTTCCGCAGTGCACGATACTTTCAATATTCTTCTCCAGCACCACAATTCAAATGCCAGCTACTGTCTTGGGTGCTGAGAATTTGGCATTGAACAAAATACTCAAAGATCCCTCTGCTTACAGAGTTGACATTCTAGTGAGGGGAACAAACAATAAACAAACAAATAAGTATGTGGTGTGTCAGACAGATGGTGATGAGCGCTATCGGGGAGAGAAAAGAAGCGATGGGATCGAGAACAAGGGCAGCAAAAGTTCCTTATGAAGCAGATTGGTTAAGAAAGCTTCTATGATAAGGCAAGATGAGCCGGAACTGGGGGACATGAGGGAGGGACCATGGGAAAATGAGCAGGGAGAGTTCGCTGACAGTCAGAGGGAGTGACTCTACAGAATGGCTGCATGGTGGGAGCAGGTCGGGGAGGTTCAAGGAGCAGTAAGGAAGCCAGTGTAGTTGGAACAAATTGGTGGGAGAGGTAGGAGGTGAGAAGGGAGTGAGTTCATGTAGGCCTTTATGAGCATTTTAAGGACTTTGGATTTTATTCCGAGTTGAATAGGGGTTTTGAAGAATTGTCAGCAGAGGAGTGTTTCAATCTAACTTCAGTTTTTAAGAGATATTTTTGGTTATTGTGCTGAGAATAGAATGTTCTATTCTATAGAGGGTGCGTGAGACTAGAAGTAGGGAGACGTGTTCAGAGGCTGCTGTAGCAACCCAACAAACAGATGGGCACAGGTGGAATGGACAGGTGAGGAGAAATGCAGGTGGTATAAGTGGCTAAATCTGCCTGATTTTTTTGTTAAGGTAGAGTCAACAGAATTTGCTACTGGGATGAATGTTAATTATATGGGGAGGTGGGGAGGGGCCACGGGGAAGTGTGGGGGGAGGGGAAAATGAGGAGCTGATACCAAGGGCTCAAGTAGAAAGAAAATGTTTTGAGAATGATGATGGCAACAAATGTACAAATGTGCTTGACACAATGGATGGATGTATGGATTGTGATAAGAATTGTACAATCCCCCAATAAAATGATTTTAAAAAAAGATTCAAGCCTCAAGTGCAAAGGATTTCATGGGCAAAATATTGAGCAAAACAGGAAGCCTCACTAGAAGATGGAGCATTCATCAATAGAACCTTCAAGTATGGAGCCTTCATGGTGTAGTGGTTCTGCATCGGACTGTGATAGACAAGGTCGGCAGTTCAAAACCACCAGCATCTCTGTGGAAGAAAGGCAGGGTTTCTACTGCCCTAAACAATCTCAGAAAGCCACGCGTGAGGTCACTCTGGCCAGCATTGACTTGATGGCAGTGACACTTTTTAAGTATCTAAGATCAAAAAGACATTTGCCCCCAAGCAAGGGTATATGCAGATGAAGGGTGCTTGTTCTTTAAATTCTCATCCTCTGCATCTAACCCCCCAAATTCAGGTGACGCATGAAGTGTCCTGGGATTACTGCCAGGTTAGTAACATCCCTACATACGTACATGTTTGCATTCCCATCCCAGTGAACACTGCCGAGGTGAATTCTGTTGCTCAGTGCTTGCTTTTAGCAGGAAGCATCGTCACTAGCTGGAAAAGCAGAAGCTAAGATCGACTCTTCAGAGTCGACTGAACGCATGGGACAATGAACGTGTCTGTGACTATTTCAGAGAGCAGCTGTCACCAGATGCAGCGGGATGCAGTCATCCAGAAGATGAGCTCTTGTCACATTCCTGTAGTTAGCTCCTGTCCAATGGCCCCTAGCTCATGGTGACCCGAGGTCCAATGGGATTTGACAGTTGTGATCAGTAGAATTTCCACTGGCTGAGTTTTTGAAAGTGGATTTCCGGGCTTTCTTCCTATTCTGCTTCTATCGAAACTCAGCTCAACCTGTTCCGCATCTTTAAAACACTCATGCCTCCACTGGCAGTTGGACAGTGGCTGAGTCTGAGGTGCTTGGGTGGGAAATGGCCCTGGGTCTCTCACAGAAAGCTGGACGTCTGCCATTGACCCCTTCGTTAGCCTACAGCTAGGTGCACACAGGAAATCTTGTGTAAGATGGAAACCTGGCAAAGAAGGACATTGAAAACATTTTCCACAAGAAGGATGGATAGAAAAGTGGGAGGACTGTACCCTGTCAAAGGCAGAACACTTTTGAGATCCAGAAAAACAAGCCATTGTTAGGTAGCAAGATAGGGGCCATCGACCACGCCTCCCAGCTACAGGTCCCAAAAGGCTGGAACCTGGAGACCACCGCCCTCTTTTCCAAGTTGCTTCTTGGCTTTCCACTTGGCCGGGCCATGGTTGCACATGGTCTCTCTCTCTCTCTCTCTCTCTCTGGCCTTAGGCCACCACGTGTGGGTGTGCAGTGCCAGGAGGGTGCCTGTGTTCCATTTATTGTCACACCTGGAACTCCTTCTATCCTTTATAAAAACCCACTTGAATCACGATCCAGTCTTCAATGTGAATTCTTTCTTGTGCAAGCCAAGAACCGAGGTACTACCCACTTGAGGAATTTAATAGCATCTCGTTGAGTCCTGACTCTCCCGAGTTTTGCTATGTTACGGTATTTGGCAACAAAGTTAAGAAAATTTTCTTGACATTACCAAATATCTTAAGGGAAAGAGCCACTGAGCTTAGGGGCTCAGCACCACAGTCTTGGGGGACACCAATGTCAATTGGCTTAACATAGTCTAAAAAGACTATGTTGTATATCTTACTTGACTAGGTAGCGACTGGGACTTAAAGTTCCTGAGTGGCCATGTAAGGTGCAGTGGTTGGTCTCTTCTTGCCAGAGCCCAGACGCATGAAGAAAATCAAAGACACGTGCACGAGTCAGTCCAGTGAACCGATGGTCCACTCAAGATCAGCCTCCCCAAAGCAGAAGCCGCAGAACTAGCTGGTCATCACAGCCAACTGCTCTGCAAGGATCACATTAGAGGGTCCTGGGTGGAGTGGGAGAAACATGTGGTACAAAACTTAAAATCATAAAAAAGACCAGGCTTACTGGTCTGATAGAACCCCTGAGACTAGAGCCATCTTACAGATCTGGAACTGACCTTACCCTCATGGCTCAAATTTCACCCCCAAACCAGACAAGTCTACAAGGGGCACAGTAAGGTGAGGTAGGTGCCATGGCATAATCAACTACTTTGATTTAAAAGAGCAACCTTTAGCCAAGGATAAAGTTCAAAAAGGTTAGGAAAGAAGAAGGAGAGATGAAAATAAGAAACAGACTGTCCTCTAGTTCCTAAATGTTTCCTCCCCGCTCCCACTATCATGACACGAATTCTACCTTGCAAGTCTGGCTGGACCAGAGGATGTACACTGGTACAGATAGGAACTGGAAATACAGGGAATTCAGGGCAGATAATCCCTATAGGACCAGTGGTGTGAGTGGCAATACTGGGAGGGTAGAGGGACAGTGGGTTGGAAAGAGGGAACCGATTACAAGGAACTGTATGTGACCTCCTCCCTGGGGGACGGACAACAGAAAAGTGGGTGAAGGGAGACGTCGGACGGGGCAAGATATGACAAAATAACAATTTATAAATTATCAAGGGCTCATCAGGAAGTGGGGAGCGAGGAGGGAGGGGAAAATGAGGACCTAATGCTGGGGGCTTAAGTGGAGAGGAAATGTTTTGAGAATGATGAGGGCAATGAATGTACAAATGCGCTTTACACAATTGATGTATGTATGGATTGTGATAAGAGTTGTATGAGCCCCTAATAAAATGATTTAAAAAAAAAAGAAAATAAGAAACAGAGAGGAAGTGGGATACGTGATGTGGTGGGGATGGCAGTCAATGACATGGGATAAAATAAAATATATATTGATGAATCGAGAAGTGACTTGCTCTGTAAACCTTCACACATTTCAAACAATTTTCATTTTATAAAAGGCACCACTTGTTTTTCTGTTTGTCATACCATACTGTGGTGGATTATATATTGCTGTGATACTGGCAACCATGTCCCTGGTATTTCAAATACAGCTGGTCACCCAAAGAGAACAGGTTTCAACAGGGCTTCCAGACTCAGAAGAAGGAATAGGCTGTCGACTTCAGAAGAATTAGTCACTGGAAACTTTATGGACAGAATGGAAACATCGTCAGATACTGAAAATCTCATGAATAGAAGCAGCACATTGTCAGAGATTGTGGTCAACCGAGGACCTGAAGGAAATGTACGTGGCGACTCAGCACACCAGCCCTATGGGGAGACACGCCTCTGCAGTCCAAAATATGGGGAAAGCACTGTAATGCACATATTCCAGGAAGGCTCTTTCTCCCCATCACATCTGCTCCCCGCCCATAAATGCTATATAAAGCTGTCTCATACATGTGCCTGACTCTTCAGTACATACTCACATACATTCTGCAGTTAATGGATGCTTCTCTTTGAAAGCATCTGGCTCCTTTTGTCCCTTGCTCTTTTTTGGGGGGGGTTTGAGTTGGAGATGTTTTATTTATTTATTTATTTATTTAAATCATTTTATTGGGGGCTTGTACAACTCTTATCACAATCCACATTTGTACATTGGATACCCTCATTATTCTCAAAACATTTGCTTCTACTTGAGCCCGTGGTATCAGCTCCTCATTTTTGTCCCTTGTTCTTAAAGAGCAATTGGCACCTTTTGTCTCTCGCATATCTTGTACTTCTTTTGAGGTATTCAAGATGAACGCATTGCTCATTTTAATGTGGATGTGTAACAAGAGGCTTGCATACCCCAAGGACTATCAAACCCTATTGTTGAATAAACTCTGGACTCTTCTCTTTCTTCTTGCTTTCCAGGAGAATGGAGACTGGTTCCTGCACTCTGCTGTCTTCTTTTTCTTCTATAATTGCACACGTTGCTCCTTAGGATTGGTAAAATGAGGGGCTGGAGGCCAGAAGAGATAGTGCCAGAAGATGGACCCTCAGGTCAAAGGGCATTCAAACTATGACCAAGGAAGAACTGCCTTTTCAAAGTAGAGCCCACCGTAATGACATAAGTGGAGTTAAGCCCAAGGGAGAAAAAGCCTTCTTGACCTTCATTTCCCGATGGGGCATGACTCAAAATGAGAAGAAACAGCTGCAAGCATCAACTAGTTATTGGAACTTGGAATGCATAAAATATGAATCTAGGAAAATTCTAAGTTGTACAAAATGAAATGCATAGAGATCAACATCCTAGGCGTTATTAAGGGGAAATAGACTGGTATTGGCTGTTTTGAATCAGAAAAATCATATGGTTTACTCTCCTGGGAGTGACGCAATCAAGAGGAATGAAATTGCATTCATGGTCAGAAAGGGCATTTCAAGATCTATCCTTAAGTACAATACTGTCTGTGAAAGGATTACACCTATCTGCATTCAAGGAAATCTGATCAATACAACTATAATTCAAATTTATACCCCAACCACAAAAGCTAGTGATGAAGAAACTGAAGAATTCCATCATTGCTTCAGTCTGAAGTTGAAGAAACAACTTCAGTCTGATGAAACAGGCAATCAAGATGCATTGATAATTATTGGCCATTGGAATGCAAAAGTTGGAAACAAAGAGGAAGAAACAGTAGTTGGAAATATGGTCTTGGTGACAGAAAGGAAGCTTCAGATCATAGGGTAGAATTTTGTAAGACCAATCACTTCTTCATAACAAATAACCTTTTCAACAACATAAAAGACGATTATACAATGGACTTCTTAGAAATCAAATGGGCTCCATCTGTGGAAAGAGATGACGAGAAGTTCACTACAGCTAAAACCAGACAAGGGGCTGACCGTGGAACAGACCGTCAATTGCTCATAGGTAAGTTCAGGCTGAAGCTGAAGAAAATTAAAACAAGTGCACAAGAGCAAAAACTATGACCTTGAGTCTATCCCACATGAATTTCGAGAACATGTCAAGAACAGATTTGACACGTTGAACACTAATAACAGAAGGCTTGATGTGCTATGGGATGACATCAAGAATATCATTCATGAAGAAAACAAAAGGTCAATAAAAAGACAGGAAAGAAAGAAACAATTGAAGTGAATGTCAGAAAAGACTCTGAAACATGCTATTAATTGTAGAATAGCTTTGTTAGGCCAGGTTGACTAGAGAAACAAATCCAGTGACACTCATAGATGTGTAAGAAAGAGCCTTATATCAAGAAATAATTATATATCAGGAAAACATCCCAGCCCAGCTCAAATCAAGTCTGTAAGTCCAATACTAGTCCAGAAGTCCCTTTTCAGGCTCATGCAGCCACATGCAATGATGCAGAATGCAGGATTATCATAGGCCGGTAGGTGCAAAGTCTTGTGGATCCAATGGTAGTGGAAGCGTCACAGGGCTCTGGCAGGTCCCAAAGTGACTTGCCAGCAGGAAGGTGAAAGCAGAAAGAGAGAGAGAGAGAGAGAGGTTCCCAGGGTCCTCTTTATGAGACGGCCATGCTTACAAGGAGGCACCATCAGGCTGTGACCTGATTGACAGGTTGAATACCACCCATACATTTTTATATATCTTCAAGTTGACATGGAATTATGTAACTACCACAGTAGCTCAGGCAATTGGAAGAAATGATGAAGTCAAGGAGCTGAACAGAAAATTTCAAAGGCAGCTTGAAAAGACAAAGTTAAATAGTATAATGAAATGTGCAAAGACCTTGAGTTAGAAAACCAAAAAGGAAGAACACACTGAGCAAATCTGAAACTGAAAGAAGTCAAGAGAAAAATTCAAGCCTCCCATTGCAAGACTGAAAGGTTCTATGGGAAAAACATTGAATGATGAAGGAAGCATCAGCAGAAGATGGAAAGAATACACAGAGTCACTGTACCAAAAAGAACTAGTTGACATGCCACCATTTCAGGAGGTAACACATGAACAAGAACCAGTGGTACTGAAGGAAGATGTCCAAGCTGCATTGAAAGCATTAGCAAATAACAAGGCTCCAGAAATTGATAGAATATCAATCGGAACATTTCAACAAGCTGATGAAGCACTGGAAGCACTCACTTACTTATGACAGGGAATTTGGAAGACAGGTACTTGGCCTACTGATTGGAAGAATTCCTTTTTTGTACCATTGCAAAGAAAGGTCACCCACAAAATGCTCACATTGTTGAACAATGTCATTAATACCACATGCAAGTAAAATTTTGCTGAAGATCATCCAGCAACAGTTACAGCAGTACAATGACCATGAACTGCCAGAGGCTCAGCCTGAATTCAGAAGGGACATGGAGCAAGGAATACCATTACTGATATCAGGTGGATCTTGGCTGAAAGCACAGAACATCAGAAAGATGTTTTCTTGACCCTACCAAGGCGTTCACCTGTGTGAATCACAACAAACTATGGAAAACCTTGAAAAGCACGGGAACTTCAGGATACTTAAATGTACTCTTTTGGAACTTGTACATGGACCAAGAGGCAGTTGGGCGAACAAAACAAGGGAATATTGTATGGCTTAAAGTCAGGAAAGATGTGCATTGGGGTTGTTTTCTTTCACCATATTTATTCAATCTGTGTGCTGAGCTAACAATCAAAAGAAGTTGGATTGGGTGGTGGTGGTAGCAACAGTAATTTAGCCGAGAGGAATTACTGAGAGGCAAATGAAGAGTGAGCGTGATAGTGGGACAGGAGGAAGGTAAAAGGAAAGATCTAGGAAGCACAACCATTGATAGAGGTACAATTGTAGTTGTGTACATATGTAAATATATTAATTCATAAAAATATAGGTATTGGCCTATGTATATACATTTATATGGCAATATATTGAGGAAGTGGACAGATTTTGGGCCTCTGCTCAAGCCCTCCCTCAACTCAAGAACATTTTATTCTACCAACCTGGTTTTCTCTGATGCTCACCCTCCCTACACGATTGCTGAAGACAGAATGGATGCATAAGCAAATGTAGTCAATAAAACTGAAGATGCATTGGTGAGAATGGAGGGGTGTTGAAGCAGAGACCCAAAGCCCATCTATGGACAATGGGACATCCCCCACAGAGGGGTCACAGGGAGGGATGAGTCAATCAGGGTGCAGTAGAGCACTAATGGATCACGCAACATACCTCTGATCCTCCTCCCTCCCCGGCTATCATGACCTCAGTGCTGCTTCCCACTCAGAACTAGACGGGAGCATGTGCATAAGTATAGGTAAGAGATAACATTCCTGACACATGGAACACTGAAACAGGAA
>NW_022107431.1:38341905-38346663 GCF_000313985.2 Echinops telfairi | reverse complement strand
GGGGCCACGGGGGGGGGGGGGGGGGGGGGGGGGGGGGGCGCGGGGGCAGAGGGAGGGGAAAAAAGAGATGCTGAGCCCAAGGGCCCAATGGAAAGTAAATGTCTAGCAAAGAACGGTGTAATATATATGTACTAATATGTTGGATACAATTGATATATGGATTGTAACAAGAGTTATAAGAGCCCCCAATAAAATGATTTTTAAAAAATAATAAAATAAAGCCGAAGATGCCTGGCTATTAGAAGATAGAGCGTCAGGGGTCTTAAAGGCTTGTAGTTAAACAAGTGGCCATCTAGCAGAGAAGCAACAAGCCCACGTGGAAGAAGCACACCAGCCTGTGCGATCATGAGGTGTCAACCGGGTCAGGTAACAGGCGCCTGAACACCCCAAATAAGCAATCAAATTGATGAGAACACGGGAGATCAGAGTGGAGACCCCCAAACCCTTCTGTAGGCAATTGGACATCCCGTCACAGAAGGGTCACAAGGAAGGGACGAGCCAGCCAGGGTGCACTATAGCACCGATGACACACACAATATTCCTCTGGTTCCTGGAGGCTTCCTCAACCCCAATATCATGACCCCAGCTCTACCTTACAAATCCGGCTAGATTGGAGCATGTGCACTGGTACAGACAAAAGCTCTTTACACATGGACTCCAAGGCAGATAAACCCCTCAGGAATAGAAATGGGAGTGGCAATACCAAGAGGGTAGAGGGAAGGTGGGGGGGAAAGGGGGAGAAAAGGGAGAACCAATCGCAATGACCAAGGCATAACCCACCCTGCCCTCAAAGGGGAAGGACAACAGAAACCTGGGGGAAGGGAGACAGCGGTCCATGTAAGATATGAAAATAATAAGAATTTATAATTTATCCCACACTTCACGAGTGTGGGAGGGTGGGGAAAGGAAGGAAAAAAGAGGAGCTGATATCAAGAGCTCAAACAGAAAGAAAATGCTTTGAAAATGATGGCAACATATGCACAAATGTGCTTGATGCAATTGAGTAAGGAGTGTTATAAGATCCATAAGAGCTCCCAGTAAAATTATTTTTAAGAAGAAGGAGGAGGAGCTGGATTATATTGTCTTGCTTGTATCCACAAGCACTGCTCAAGGAAGCAGCCGTCAAGATAGTAAAAGATCTCTGAGAAGTCCTCTCTGCCAAAGGGAACCCCGAGTCCGGCGAACTGTCCGTGAGAGGGAACAGAACCTGGCATATCATGAAGCGCCATCCCGGCTCCCCAGCAATAGACAGGATTGGCTGACATCTCTCTCCTGACTGCCTTAAAGCACAGCTTCTCCTATTGCTCAGACCAGCTTCCCTCGCCCCACAGAGATGTTGACCCCACTTACTAGTACTTCCGAATAAGTGTCTATACAATGTCAGTATCATAGAGGTGGTTTATTGGCAGTACTCTCAACAATAATTGCATATTATTTTGCAAAAATAATTTGCAGAAATACTACTAAACGCTGTACTCACGTTGTCTAATAGTTGCAGCAGTCTTCGCAGGACTGAAAGGAAAGAAAACAAAAACAAGCAAAACTGGAAACCAATTCCGTTCAGAACAGTCAAGTCGTTGTTTTAGGGGTTGACCGGTGGCTGATGGGTTGGGCTCTGGGGTCTGAATCTTGGTCACTCATTCCAAGGATGTCACCAGGCAGGGTGACTGGACTCGGTAGGCGGGGCTCTTCTCGGAAACTCAGTCTCCTGCTGCAGCCAGCACTGCCCTGGTCTGCCGTCATATGGGCACCCCTCGCCTGTGAGGGCGCCTTCCATTTCTCCATTCCTTTCCCTCTTGCCTTGGCCATCCTTGAAAGTAGCTTCACTTTATTTTAAACAACACGGTGTCCTAGACTGATCTAGCATTCTCTGTCAGTCTCAGCCACCTGCTAGGACACCCTGCTTCTGGTCATTGGAGAATATTTTGAGAGAAAACGTTCTGAGTGCAGGTGTTCCACCAGCGCGTGGCCTGGCGGGGAGGCGAAGGAGGTCCAACGGGGAGTCCTTGTCAATCACGGCTGGGAAGATACTTCCTTTTCATGCTACGAATTCCTTAAACTGTTTATCATTTGTTCATGCATGTGTCTGTTCTTACATTTCTTACCGTTTAAGATTTCATTGACCCAAAGTTGCTATGTACATCTTAGGGACACTATTGCATTGTTGATTTAAATGCTTACTGTGGTGTTTGTTTGCTTGATATATGGCAATAAAGTTTTTTGTTCTAACAAATTCAGAATTTATAATTTTCCAATGGATACTGGAAAGATGTCATAAGGAAGCAGCCTCTTTTTCTCACTTGCAGGCGTGCGGCTGCTGGGGCCTGTGTCACAGCTCGTTGATGTTATACTTTCTCCCTCCCTGTCATTCACTTTGGACAGTTTCCTCAAGCTCATTCAAAGTCTCTCCAATCTTCTCTGCAATGTCTATGCTGACCATGGGGGTCTTCCCCTTCCCCTAGGTCCCGGAATCCAGAGGTTAGTGCTTCTGTAAGATGCGTGGGTGGCCTGAGGCAAAATCCTTCTTCTCTCTGGACTGATGCCATGTCTCCAATTGTACTTCCCTACCATCACTCCCCTAGCCACTGTCCCCCAGCTTCCCTTCAGAACCATCTTTCTACCCAAGGCATCTGCTCCATGCGATGTTGTTGTTGTTAGGGGTCATGCAGTCCGTTCTGACCCATAGCAACCCAATGAACAGCAGAGTGAAGCACTGCTTGGTCCTGCACCATCCTTACAATGTTCTTATGCCCGGAACCCATTGTCATCATCACTGTGTCAATCCCTCTCCTGGAGGGCCTTTGTCACTGTCTTTTTCATGGTCCCTCCACTTTACCAAGGATGATGTGCTTCTCCAGGGATTTGTCTCTCCTGACAACATGTTCGAAGTACATAAGATGAAATTTTGCCATCCTTGTCTCTAAGGAGCACTCTGGCCATTCTTCTTCCAGGGCAGACTGGTTTGTCCTTTCAGCAGACCATGGCATTGCCAAGATTCTGTTCTAGCCCCACAATTCAAATGCGACACTGCTTCTTCAGTCTTCTTTATTCAGTGCCCAACTTTCACATGCACATGAGGCAATGGAAAATACCATGAACTGGGTCACGACACCTGAGATACTTAAGGTTTATTGTGCCAACCTGGCCGACAAACACATGTGGGGTTAACTGAAGGGCGGGGAGATAAATGGCTCGGTGAGCCTCGCCTTTCTAGTTCTCGGGTCTCTTGCTTTCTGATGGTCAGACCAGGGTGCAGCTGCCTTAGCCAGTTCCCTGCTTCAGCTGGCAAGGCTCACTTCCTGCAAGACATCCCCAAGGAGAAGCTGCATGGACCTGCCCCAATGCAGTCCTGGGTGCTGGAGCAGCCGTGTGGAGACCCCTGCCAGAACTGAGATGCTTATATGTTCACTGACTTGGCTTTCCTCCTGCAGTTGGCATCATTGGGTGTGTTTTTTTGAGATTGAGGAAGACTTTGTAGATTTGTGTCAGACATATGGGCTAATGTTAGACTTATGAGCTTGGACAGCACTGGGTTGGGTTGCTTTCTTAATGTACACTTACCCTTATATAAAATTCTCTCTTATATATTTATGAGTTTCTGTGGATTTGTTTCCCTAGTTTACCCAGACTAACACAACACCTTAATCCTCAAAGCAAACATCGTTGCTTTTCAAGACTCTATAGAGGACTTATGTGTCAGAAAACCTGTCTTTTGATCTCTTGACTGCTGCTTCCATGAGCATTGATTGTGGACCCAAGCAAAACACAAACCTTGACAACTTCAACCTTTTCTCCGTTTATCATGACGCAGCCTATTGGTCCAGTTGTGAATAGTTCGGTCTTTTTTTACCTTGAGTCATAATCCAGACCAAGGCTGCAATCCTTGATCTTCATCTGCCAAGTCCTCCTCACCTTCAGCAAGTGAGGTTGTGTCACCTGCATATTTCAAGTTGTTAATAAGGATGAAAAATGAATCATGCTCTCTCTAAGGCCATTGTAGTCTAGGACGAAGTCTACAGTCCATACTGCAGATAAAGGCCCTTCTTTGTCTGGTCCCCCATGGCTTTTCCCTTCCCTTATGGCTCCACTTCTGCCTGCTTCTCTCAGAGCTTCTTGCCTGGAACATCTCCCTTGATGCTTTCCACTCGGTTCATTTCTGATTCATCATTAAGGGCTCAGTGTGGACACCACGTCCTCGGGGGAGAGTACCCTGACCACCTGTGCTCCTTTACATGACTCAGCGGCTTCTCCGGCTTTGTGCCCTCCTATCTCTGACTCCGTGAGCACAGCACCATCTCATGTATTCTTTTTGCTTAATTGTCTAGTCCCCGTTCTATCCAGGCACTTAACCCAGGACCTGATTCTAAAAAGAATGAATGAACGCTTATCCTCCACAACATATTCCAACTCTGCTTCTTCCATCCGGTCCTCAGAGCCCTGTTCTAGGCCATGCTCATTCACCTCTGAATCCATAAAGGAGTCTTGGGACAGCCTCTATGCTGGGGGGTTTCCTTCATCAATCTCATCCATCCTGCCCACAGCAGCAAGAACCCTTGTCTTCAAGCATCAGTTGGTCATGCCACTCCCCTTCTTAGAAGCTTATGATAACTCCAATTGCTTCTTGAATTAATTTAAAACTCCTAATCAAGGGCTTCTAGAGTCTCTATCAATTAACTGCCTCCCTTCCTCCCCACATCACTGCCATCATCTTTTCACAGGCCTTCCTGCATAGTGTCCCCTGCAGCCCTGCAAACCTGC
>NW_022107431.1:38332943-38336779 GCF_000313985.2 Echinops telfairi | reverse complement strand
GCTGAAGACCAAGAACACCATTTTGAAGACTCAATTGCCCCTGATCCAAGTTATAGTATTTCCTATTGCCTCATAGCCATGTGAAAGTTGGACAATGAATAAGGACCGAAGAAGAATCAATGCATTTGAGTTATGGTGTTGGCCATGAATATTGAAAATACCAGGGACTGCCAGAAGAACAAACAAATCTATCTCAGAAGAAGTACAACCAGAATGTGTCTAAGCAATAAGGGTGGTTAGACTTCGTCTTGTGTATTCGGACATGTTATCAGGAGAGACCAGTCCTTGGAAAAGTACATCATATTTGGTCAAGTATCAGGGCAGCAGAAAAGAGTAAGACCTTAGGGAAGACGGGTTGACACACTGGCTACAACAATGGGCTCAAACACAGCGAAGACTGCGAGGGAGGCGCAGGGCTGGACCTGTTTCCTTCTGTTGTGCACAGGGTCTCTCTGAGGTGGAACAACTGAATGGCACCGAACAGCAGCACTCCAGTACATCTCTGGAAGCAAACAGCCAAAAAGGAAGAAAATGGAAGAATTTGAAGAACAGCTGTAAACCCTGTTTGTTATGAACCTCTCCCCACCCACACCCTGTCCCCAGGTTCACACAACTGGATCATTCTGGGCAATAGAACTGTCTTCCCCCTCTTTGTGATTTTAGAATTGTATGGTTTCTACCACTGGAAAAGCATTTACACAAGGGTTCAGCTTTACACACCGAGGAACATGGACCCTGGCTCAACTACGTAAAAATGAACCAAACTCACCCCACCGAGGGGACCTAGCGGACAGGGGAGAGCTGCCCCTTCGGTTTTCTGAGACAATGTAAGCGATGAAAGCAATGCTTAAATACAAGCAACCAATGCTGCTGCTTCATTTTCACCCAGAGTGACCACTGTTTGATTACCCAAAAACCCAACGCTGTGTCTCTTCTCTGTAGGGAGATGTTTCTTCCAGCTCTGGTGGGAAAAGTCTTGTTTGTGTTCGTTTGGAGCAAAAGAAATTGTGCCTCTGGGGAGAAAATAGGGCTCAAGAGACCTAGTGACATTGTCTGCTTGTCTTAAACCCATCATCTTACCTGTCTTACAACTACCGAACTCTTCGGTGAGAAACGACGGTTTTGTATTCCTTGATCGCCATCTGCTGGTGGGCCTCCATACTAGAACCTAAACATCCCCAGGAAGGTGGCCAGGGCCTGGATTTGAGAAGTTTGTACAATTCCAGGGCACTGGGTGTGGGCGGGTCTTCAGGAACTGCCTGCCGTCATACGCACACTGTTGAGGGCTGGGCAGTTCCTTGGGGCGGGGGAGGGGGGAAGGGGAGGATAGTTCACTGTTTTCTTCTTAGGCTCAAAGCTGATTGGTTCAAGGAACGCTGCTCTCTGGAAACTGAGAGAAGTGTAGCTGAGGTGCCCACACAGGAGGCTTGCAACACAGAGCATCCGTTACTGGAGCTAGACTGAAAATCAGAAAGTTCACAGCATGAGTCACATGTTTTCCAGACACCTTCCGCCTTAAAAACAAAACACAATGCTAAGTTACAATATGGCTCTACTGAAACTCCAGGGGCCCTGATGGCTCAGTGGGTCTGCTAATCACAAAGTTGGCCGTTCAAACCCACCAGTCACTCTGTGGGTGAAAGATGAAGCTGCCTTCTCCTGTAAAGATTGAGAATTTTGGAGACCCTAAGGGATGGTTCTGCTCTGTCCAGTAGGGTAGTTATACATCCGAATTCACTTGATATATAGGGAGGCTATACAGTACAACAGAATTGACTACTCTGTCCAGTAGGGTAGCTATACATCCAAATTCACTTGATGTATGGGAGGCTATACATCTGAATTGACTTGATGTATGGGGAGGCTATACATTCGAATTGACTATGGGGTGGCTACCTCAGTAGTGAGTTTGCTTTGGGTTATTGCCATTTCACCTTCTAAGCAATTTTACTTTATTAGTGCCTTCGTAATCACCGCCACCCTCTGGTTAGAGGCTATTTTTGTTTTATAAAAATGACTAAAGCTTAGAGATATTATGTTGTCCAACTTCTTGGAGTTAATCAAGGGGCTGAAGTTCAGATGTAGGCCTCTCAGACTTCACTATCCAAATATATTTGTACTTCAACATTGATGGCTTAGCCAAACGTTAGAAACAATCAGATGCCCATTAGCTGACAAATGAATAGGCGGAATGTGGTCTGTCCATACGAGGGAAGAGCATCCACTCAGAACAAGGAATCGTGTCCCAATACAGCTCTAACCATCTCGATGGCACCTAGCCAAGAACAGCAGCATCAACATGGGGGCCTTGGGGGGAACTTGAAAGCATCATTCTAAGTGAAAGCATCATTCTCAGTCAACAAATTTTTTTTTAAGTCTCCATTCATTTAAACTGTCTAGAAAAGGCCAATGCATAGAGACAGAAAGCAAACGAGTAGTTGCCAAAGACGGGAGGAAGAGCGGGAGGAACGGAGGCTGACTGTACAGGGTTTCCTTCGGGGTGACGGAATGTTCTGAAATTAGGTAATGGCGAGGCTTTCACATCTCTGTGACTAGCTAAAAGTCACCAAGTTTTATGCTTTTAAGGGTGGGTGTACTGTAAGCGGATTACAGCTCAATAAAGATGTTGTCGTAAAAACAGAGCAAAACCAGGAGAAATCACTCTTGAAATAGAATTCTCCTAAAGCCTGCAGCTGCATCCGAACAGGCAACGTGAAGGAGAGGCTTTGTGCCCTCACGTCAGTTCTGACTCATCGGGAGCCTGTGCACAACAGAAGGAAACACTGCCTGTTCTCTGCCGTGTTACAGCTGCTCCATCCCAGCCGTTGCTGCAGCGACTGTGTCAGTCCATCTCAGGAGCGTCTTCTTTTTTACCGACCTACTTCAGCAAGCACCATGCTCCTTTCCAGGGACTGGGATCTCCTCATACCAGTTCCAACATACTGAAGATAAAGTCTAGCCATTCTCGTTTCATTCGACGTTGTGACTGCTGCTTCCGTGAGTGTTGATGATAGAGCCGGGTAAAAGGAAGCCCTTTGATCTTTTCTCTGTGTGCTAGGATGCTGTCTATTGGTCCAGTGGAGAAGATTCTAGAGTTTTTTTTCTCACGCTGTGTTTCAGTCCATACTAAAGTTAGGCTTCATCTCCTCTTTCGGTTCTCTAACTCCAGGTCTTTGCCCATTTTATTATAATTCTTGCATTTGCTTTTTTCAAGCTTTCTTTAAAATTTTCTGCTCACCTCTTTTTATTTCACCATTTCCCCCATTTGCTTTAGCTACTCTGTGTTTAAGAGCAAGTTTCAAAGTGTCTTCTGACACACACTGTGGTCTTTCCTGTCGTGCGTGCTTTTTAAGGGTGTTTTGCCTTCTTCGTCTATGATGCATTTCATGTCATTCCACGACCCGTCTGACCCTTGGTCGTTAGTGCTCAATGCAGTGGATTCGTGCTCGGTGTTTTTGAGGCGTTCTCTAAATTCAGGTGGAATATACGCAAGGTTGTGTTTTGGCTCTCTTGGTGGACCTGTTTTCATTTTCTTCAATTTCAGCACCATCTTTCCTATGAGTAATTGAGCATTGGGTCCAAAGTTGGTCTGTGGCCTTGTTTTAACTAACAATATTGAACTGCTCTGTTGTCTTTCCCCACACATGTAGTCAATTTGATTCTTGTGTAGTCCATCTTGTGAGGTCTCTATGTATAGTTGCTGTTTATATTGTTGTCAAAAGGAATTTGCAATGAAGAAGTCCCTGATCTTGCAAAAGCCTATCTTGCTATTTCCAGCTTCACAAAGGCTAGATTTCCTTACTGAGGAGCCCTGGTGAGGTAGTGGTTACTCATTG
>NW_022107431.1:38329816-38331729 GCF_000313985.2 Echinops telfairi | reverse complement strand
CCCCCCCCCAGACTCCACTGCGATTTGAAACACAAGTGACAGAGCTCCCCGCCTCACAGCAACCTCCAAGCTCCCACAGCACGACAGACTGACAGATGAGTGGCAGAGGGACAACGTTTTAGATAGAGAAGCCTGAAAAAACACAAAGTGAATTTTATTGAGTATTTACCTGATGCAGGCCCTGAGCTGAGAATTTCGTATGTAACAAGGTACTGCTCTCAATAATTTCTGAGGTCGACACTGCTATTACCCCCATTTTCCTGATAAGAGAGCTGGTATTCAAATGTTGGTGCTGTCCTTCCACAGCACTTAATAACTTTTCACTCAAATAGAATAACATATGCAGAACTTTTCACTCAAATAGAATAACATATGCAGTTCTTTGTCATGATAGAGCACTATGCAAATGTAAGCAATTATAACCATTTCAATATCATCTGATTTGACCTTCAGAGCATCCCTGTGAAGGAGATAGGGCATTCAATATTTTTCCAGTTTATAGACAAAAGCAAACACACACAACCTGAAGTTCAAAGCAAAGGGACTTGCCCAAGGTCACACAGTTAGTTAATGGCATATTCAGAACTAATACTAGCTTCTATAGAATGTTATGTTAAAGTTTTGTACTTTTGTTTATTTCTGGGGCTGATGAATTCTAATGTTTTTCTTTACAAGCTTATGGTAATGATGTTAATTATTAGTTTAGAAAACATTTTAGAGTTCAGAAATAAATTTTCAAATGGTCTCTTCTAGATCTTTATTTAATTCTACTCACTCTCTGGCCTCCTTACTTCTCCTTGTCCTTCCTGGACTCCTGAGTGCTCTCACACACTCACACATCCTCTCATGCACACTCATAGGCACACGCCAAGAAGTCAGGAAGAGCCATTCAGCTTTACGCTCCTCTTAGGTAACATATGTAAGGGGCTGAGGTCCCTGATCAGAATGAGAACGATGATTCCTTCATCGTGACCCATCAAGTCATAACGAGTGGGGAAAGTTGCTCTTTGATGTGTTTCATTGTGGATGTTCATCAGAAGGGACCCAGGAGAAGACCATTGTCGCTGGCGTAGAGGGTCAATGACACAAGGGGAAGACCTTGAACCAGACAGTCGACACAGTGACTGCAGGCTGGGGCATGACCAAGCAGTGCTCCTTTTGCTGGGCATGGGGTCATTGTGAGTTGGCACCAACCAGATGGCACCACCAGCAACACAGAGGAAATTGGCAACATCCTCCAATGTCCAGTATTAGTTGCCATCCAGCCAACGGGAACTGTGAGGGTTCCGAGACTGTAATTCCTTAAGGGAGTAGAAGTCTTTCTCCCAAGGAGCAGCTGGGGGTTCAAGCTGCTGGCCCAGCAGTTAGCAGCCCAGCGAGTCACCACTAAGCCACCAGAGCTCCTTCGAACCAGGCCAGTTCCTGGAAATGGACGAGTCCCCCACCCCCAACAGCTCAGCTGAAACAATTCTTTTTATTCCTAGACCGTTTTCGTTATTCTTTACTTTTGAATTTTAATAAATCATTTTATTGGGGACTCTTACAGCTCTTATAATAATACATGCATCAATTGCATCAAACACATTTGTACCTCGGTTGCCATCATCATTTCCAAAACATTTTCTTTCTACTTGAGCCCTTGGTATCAGCTCCTCTTGTTCCCCTTCCTCCCCACTCTCCCACCCATGTGAACCCTTAATAATTTAGAAATTATTTTTATTTTCATATTTTGCACCATTCTCTTTCTCCTGAAATGGATCTTTTTTTTACAGGTATTTTCCTCTTTTTAAAAATTATTTTATTAGGAGCTCATACAACTCTTATCACAATCCATACATACATCATTTGTGTAAAGCACATTTGTACATTCATTGCCCTCATCATTCTCAAATCATTTGCTCTCCTCTTAAGCC
>NW_022107431.1:38327781-38329292 GCF_000313985.2 Echinops telfairi | reverse complement strand
ATGCATAAACGGTCCAAGAACGCTGGCAGGAGTGCCAGAGTGACTGGAGGAGGAACCGACAATCAGGTTATCTCTCTGAATTGCTTCCCTTCCACCTCCCAGCACACTGCACAGCCATAAATTACATCCCCATATGCCCAAGCAGAAGCACAATCATTTGCTTCATGTGAAAAGCAGATGCATCGGAAAGTGGTTGCTTGTGGTGCTTTAAAAGGATTATTTGATTTATTAAAATGAGTCATGGGAGCAATGGTTCTGTGAGGGTGGTTTTCAGGCTAGCAGCAGCATCTGGAAATTTGTCAGAAATGCAAATTGTCAGGGCCACCCAGAAATGGTGAATGAGAAATGATGGTGGGAGGTGGGACCCCCACCATCCACCTTTTAGCAAATCTGCCTGGTGACTCTGGTGCCACTAAAGAACTCTTGCACCAGAGGAGTTCTTTAAACAGGAAGCTCCTCACCTGGAAATATAAAGAGTGCTCAAGAATACCCACTGTCGAAAGCCACCTTACTTTACCTGTATTCTAGGACTGAATACTCTTACATATCCTCATGAACCTTCCAAGCTGTTGTTTTTTTGTGTGTGTGTGTGTGTGTGTGTGTTTTAAAATAAAGTATGCATTTTATATCAGTAACTATATAGAATAATCGAAAAATGTCATAATATGTTGCACATACTGAGAGTGAGGCACCCTTTTAATGCAACTTCTGTTTAGTAACCAACTAAACTATAATCTAATATATATTTCTTACTATGTGTAATAATCCAAAGGGAGCCCAGGTGGCATAGTAGATTCCGAACTGAGCAGCTAGCCCCAAGGTCAGCAGTTCAAATCCACCAGCCAATCCACAGGAGACAGATGAAGCTTTTTACTCCCATAAAGATATACAGTCTTGGAAACCTGCAGGGGCAATCTACCCTGCCCCATAGGTTTGCTGAGTGAAAATTGACTTGATGACCAAAAAGTTGGCAAGGCACAGATGAAGATGGTTTTATGTCTGATACAGGTTCCTCATCCAGGCAAACAGGAAATGATAGGGAAATGTCTGTAAACAAGGACTAACTATATCTACTCTTCCCTTGTGAAAGACCAGGTGAGTATGCAAGAATCAGAGTTATGCAGACATGGAGGGAGACCACATCAGATCACACATGGAGCACAACTGCATCATTACCAAAGCCGCACGACTGCCAACGAGTCCATTCTGATTCACAGGACAGAGTAGAGCTTCCCCGTACGGTTTCCAAGGCTGTAAATCTTTAAGGAAGCAGACTGTCACCTTTTTCTCCCATGGAGCTGTTGAGGGGTTTGAACAGCCAATCTCTGAGTCAGCAGTCAAGTGCTTAACCGCTGTGCCACCTGAATTCCTGTACATCTTTTCTATTCTTTTTTCCCCCGCATGGGTGATAATATTTATTTTATAAACTAATATATATTTTTTGTTCTTTATTTAGTTTTTAAAAATCATTTTATTAGGGGCTCATACAACTCTTATCACAATCCATACAT
>NW_022107431.1:38324174-38326241 GCF_000313985.2 Echinops telfairi | reverse complement strand
CCAAAGTCCACCTTCAGCATTCCTTGGGGACCTTGTGGCTTCATTCCCTTGCTGTTTTGTTGCACACCCTTAGTGTTTTGCCTCGGTGTGGCGGGATCAGATGGGGAGCAATTCCCACACTGTGTCTCCGGTGCAGGGCCATGGGTCATCCTTTCTATTCTTGCTTAACTGTCAAACCACTGAGAATTATGGCCCAGTCCATCTGAGACACAACCTTACCTATCATAGCTGGTATTATTCTCTCCTGGCACTTTGGCATTTATTACTGACAGATGTACATCATTGATGTGCTAAATAGTTGGGGAGTGGGTTCGTTTTTACTATTTTAAATATGAAGTATCTGATCATGATTTAGTCTATAAGTGAGGAAGATTTATCGAATATTGTGGGAAACAGCAAGATTTCTCCCAGCTTTGTCTCCCCCAAAGATATGCCAAACATTAGAGACTGTTGGTCAGCACATGAAGGGAGGTCAGATGCTTAGAGATAGTCTCCCTGAAGGCATCTGGTCCACTGTAGGTGGGGCTCATACGCTACTGATAAGGATAGTAATTGTTTCCATGGAGAGCCAGAGAACATGTCAAACCTGCTCAGTGACATCCAAAGTTGGGCTGCCATCCTGAATCTAGGATCCTCCCATCTTGTCACATGTATACCCTCAATCACTCCCCTTCCTATTGCATATATACCCCTAGATCATGCCCCTCTTGTTACCGTATTACCTATAGCACAATCCATTCCTGGGATGTATGTCTTTACCTGTAATTAGGGGCTTGCACGCACCCCCCCCCCCAAAGATACATAAGCCTTGGTTAGAAATAAAGAGCTCCCTCTCTCCCTGGCGCTCTCCCCCCACCCCCTCCCCTCTCCTGTCCCCTTTCCCCATGTCCTTCCTGTCCTCCCTCTCTTGCCCTCTGTCAGCGCTGTGCGTGGACCTGGCTGTTGAGATCATGCCGTGGAGATCATGGCCGTCCAGGAGGTGAGCATGCCACCATGAAATGTGTCTGACTCCATTATTTCAATCTCTCGGCTCGCTCTCATTCTCTATGCCTTTATTATCATCTATCTATCTACATATTTAACCGTACAGTTGTGCCTATCGAACCCGCCATTAGTTGTGGGGGCTGGCCTTCCCCCACAGAATGTGTCAGGTTTGTAATCCCTGCTAAGACAAAACCCCGGTGGTAGACTGCAAGGTCAGCAGTTCAAAACCACAAACTTTCTCCCTGGGAGAAAGATGAGGTTTTCTGCTAAAGTAAGGATTTACAGCCTCAGAAACTCACAGGGGCAGTTCTACAGTCACATAGGGTCAAAACGAGTGGGAATCAACTAGACAGCAATGATTTTGCTTCTCTTTTTGCTAAGGATGACCATTCCTTAAGTTTTAAAAGGCTTTTAATTTCTGTGGTCCCATCTTGGATTCAGTCAGTGAACTTGATTTCTGGGTGGGCAGTTGTTGGCGTCCCCTCTAGCATGACTTGGTTTGGGTGGAGATGAAGGTGGTTGGCAGATTACTAAGATACCAATGCTAGACCCCTGGCATCTATGCAATACCATACCCAACTACCGTGAAAAGAAACACCCTTAGCGCTCATCTACTGCGGAACTAAAGACCAACGGAATGAAAACAAGGTTCTTTATTCAGAGCTTGCTACATAGCAAGAGAATCAGCCCTTCGGTGGAGGCTCGGAGGTGGGCAGGGGAGGGAGCGAACTTGCTAGTGGGAGGAAAAAAGGACAGATGTCATCTGTCGTGGAGAACTGGAGGCAGGGTAACTAGCAGCACAGCTCCTCTGTGATTGGCTTAGGCAGCATAATTGCCTGGTGCATCCTGAGTTGGAAGCAGGGGCAGGCTTTTGGGAATCTGGCAGTTGTTAACCCTGTCTTGACTTGAACCGATTGCTGCAGAGTTTGTGGTTTGGCTTCCCGGCTGGTTGTTCGAGGTTGTGGATCAGAGTTTTACCAGCACATATGGTCTGGGCATTTGAAGCAAGGCAAAATCCGAACATGCTAACCAAATCTGTTGCTGTTGAGTTGATTGTGACTCACAGTGACTCTACAGGACAGA
>NW_022107431.1:38318803-38322874 GCF_000313985.2 Echinops telfairi | reverse complement strand
GGTGCACATCCAGGGAAACCACCTTTAAGTTTCACTCCCCTCTTCTTGGCTGTGTACAGCAGATTCCACTGTGGAATTGATTACATTACGTTAGATCACATCATAGGAGCGGCCTCAAGTGCCAAACCACTGAGAAACTAATTGAAATAAGGTGCCAGAAAACTAACCATTACAGTTTAGAGCGTTTTTCAACTTATGAGGCAGAACCTCTATTCCCCTCATGTTGTTGTTGTTGTTGTTGTTGTTGTTAGGTGCCATCAAGTTGGTTCCTACTCAGAGTGACCCTGTGCACAACACAACGAAACACTGCCCGGTCCTGGGCCATCCTCACAATTGTTACATGCTTGCAGTCACCGTGTCAATTTTGCTGAAGACAAAATGGGTGCATAAGCAAATGTGGTGAAGAGAGCGGATGGTGCCCAGCTATCAAAGGATGTAGTATCTGAGGTCTTAAAGGCTTGAAGCCAAATAGGTGGGCATCTAGCAGTGAAGCAAATAAGCCCACATGAAAGTGTCAATCTATCTTGTTGAAGGCCGTCGTCTTTTTTTATTTCTCCTCTCATTTACCAAGTACGATGTGCTTCTCCAGGGACTAGTCTCCCCTGACAACATGTCTAAAGTATGTAAGACAAAGTCTCACCATTGAAGACAGACTGTTTTCTCCTTTAGGCAGTCCACGGTACTTTCCATATTCTCTCCCAGCATCACAATTCAAATGCACCGATTCTTCTCCAGTCTTCCTTAGTGTCCAACTCTCACATGCATATGAGGCAATAGGTGGACCTTAGTTCTCAAAGTAACATCCTTGCTTTTCAACCCCTAAAGAGGTCTTGTGTAGCAGGTTTACCCAATGCAATGGGCCTTTTGATCTCTTGACTGCTGCTCCGTGAGCATTGACTGTGGGTCCAAGAAAGGGAGGGGACTGGGGAGCCAGCAAACGCAAAGGTAAGGGAACAACAAACGATCTAAAATTGATGATGAGGAGGGTGTCTAATGCCCGGTGGGGCTTGATCAAGAGCAATGTATCTGAGAGGAAATACTGAGAGCCAAATGGAGGGTGAGCATGATAGTGGGATAGGAGGAAGGTGAAAGGAAAGAGAGGAAAGAAATAGGAGGCAAAAGCTATTTATAGAGGTATAGCTATAGACATGTATATATGTAAATATATTAATTTATAATGAAAGCGATAGAGGCCAAATGTACATATATTTATATGATAAGTATTAAGACAGCAGACAGGCTTTGGGCCTCTACTCAAAGCCTCCCTTAACACAAAAACACCGTTCTGATAACCTGGCACTCTTTGATACTCACCTTCCTGCCACGATTGCTGAAGACAAAATGGGTGCATAAGCAAATGTGGTGAAGAGAGCGGATGGTGCCCAGCTATCAAAGGATGTAGTATCTGGAGTCTTAAAGGCTTGAAGCCAAATAGGTGGGCATCTAACAGGGAAGCAAATAAGCCCACATGAAAGAAACACAGCAGCTTGTATGATTATGAGGTGTCAATGGGATCAGGCGTCAGGGATCAAAAGATCTAAAACAAGCAACTAAGAGAGGGGTTGGAGTGGAGACCCAAAGTCCATCTGTAAATGACTAGATATCTCCCCACAGAAGTGGTATAAGAAAGGGATGATTCAACCAAGGTGTAGTATAACACCAACGTATCACACATCCTTCCTCTAGTTTCTGAATACTTCCTCCCCGCCCCCCACTACCATGACCCGTTCTAACTTACAAATCTGGCTAGACCAAAGAACACACATTGGTACAGATAAGAGCTCTCGACACATGAAATTCAGGACAGATAAACCCCTCGGGAACAGTAGTGGAAGTAGTGATACCATGAGGGTAGGGAATGGTCAGGGAGGCTGAAGGGTGAGAAAGGGGGAACCCATCACAAGATTAGATATATAGCCCCCCCCACAAGTGGATGAATAACAGAAATGTGGGTGAAGGGAGACAACAAACAGTGTAAGATGTGAAATAACAGTAACACTATATAATTGATCAAGGACACACGGGGTGAGGGGCGGGAAGGAGGGGAAAAAAGATGAGCTTATACAAGGGCTCAAGTAGAAAATGTTTTGGAAATGATGGTGGCAACATATGTACAAATATGCTTGATACAATTGATGTATGGAATGTTTTAAGAGCTGTAAGAGCCCCCAATAAAATGCTTTTAAAAAAAGAAAAAGAAAGATGAAATTTTTCACATCATCTTTTCTCTGTCTATCATGATGTTACCTAATGATTCTGTTGTGAGGATTTTGGTGTTCTTTACACTGAGTTGTAATCCATACCGAAGCCTTGATCTTCATCAGTAAGTCCTCCTCACTTTTAGCAAGCAATAGTGTCTCATCCGCATGTCACAAGCTGTTAATAAGTCTTTCTCCAATCCCGATGCCATTTTCTCCTTCATGTAATCCAACTTCTCTGATGCTATCCTCAGCCTACAGACTGAATAAGTATGGTCAGAAGACACAACACTGACACACACCCTTTAAAAATTTTAAAGCATGCATCGTTCTCCTGTTCTGTTTGCACAACTGCCTCTTGATCGATGCACAAGTTCTGCATGAACACAATGAAGCCGTTCTGGAAGCTGTGTCACTGGTACTTTAAATGCCAACGGGGTCATCCAAAGAGAACGGGTTTCAGCAGAGCTTCCAGACTAAGAACGACTATGCAAAAGGACTCAGCTGCCCACGTTGGAGGAAGCAGCTGTGGGAAACCTGATGCACAGAATTGAAATAGTGTCAGATTCTAAAGACCTAATGCATGGAAGCCGAATATTGCCAGTTGGGCTGGAGGATGGGCCCCATGGGTCTGAAGGTACTCAAACTGTGCCGGAGGAGGAGCTGCTTCCTCATAGCAGAGCCAAGCATGGTGGCAGGAATGGAGTAAGCCCTGTGGGAGGGGAACCTTTGGGTTCTTCACTTGCTGCTGGGCCATGACTCAAAATGAGAAGAAACAGCTATAACATTCTAATAATTGAAACTTGGAATGCACAAAGTATGAACCTAGGAAAATCAGAGGTCCTCAAAAATTAGATGGGACCATAAAGATTCATAACCTGGGCATTAGTGAGTAAAAAGGGACTGGTATTAGTCATTTGACTCAGAAAAATCATAGGGTTTACTATTCTGGAAATGATACAATCAAGAGGAATGGTTTTGCTTTCACAGTCAAAAAGGACATTTCAAGATCTATTTTGTGCATTTTGTGATAGGATTATACCTATCCATCTTCAAGGAAATCCAATCAATACAACTACGATTCAAATTTATGCACCAAGCACTAAAGCTAGTGATGATGTAATTAAAGAATCATACTGATGTCTTCAGTCAGAAGTTGATCAAGCGTGTAATCAAGATGCACTGATAATTTTTGGTCCCTGGAATACAAAAGTTGGAAACAAAGAGGAAGGAACAATAATTGAAAAATGTGGACTTGGTGATAGAAACCAAGCTGGAGATCACACGATAGTGTTTTGATAGACCAACGACTTGTTCATAGAAATTACTTTTTTCAGCAACACAAAAGACAACTATCATGTGGACTTCTACCCCTGAAATACAGAGAAATCAAATCAACTACATTTGTGGGAAGAGATGATAGAGAAGTTCAATATCAGTGGCTAAAACCAGGTTGAGGGCTGATTGTGGAACAGATGATTGTGAGCAACATAAAATTGCTCACATGTAAGTTCAGGTTGAAACTGATGAAAATTAAATCAAGTCCATGAGAGCCAAAATACGACCTTGAACCTGTGCCACCTGAATTTCAAGAACTTATCTGATGCATTAAACACTAATGAGAAAAGGCTTGCTGAGCTTTGCGACGACATCAAGAACATCACACATGAAGAAAACAGAAGATAATTTAAAGAACAGAGGATAAAGCAAAGGTCAAAGTGCATGCCGGCAGAGACTCTGAAACTTGCTCTTAATCTTCCAGTAGCTAAGGCAAATGGAAAATGAAGAACTCAAAGACCTGAAAGGAAAGTCTCAAAGGGTAGCACAAGACACAAAGTTAAATATTGAAATGTGCAAAGACCTACTTCGAAAA
>NW_022107431.1:38316034-38317957 GCF_000313985.2 Echinops telfairi | reverse complement strand
TTGTGCTCATGAGGAACCTGTACGTGGATCAAGAGGCAGTTGTGCAAACAGAAAAAGGGAATACTACATGGGTTAAAATCAGAAAAGGTATGTGTCAAGGTTGTCTCCTCTCACTGTATTTATTCAATCTGTATGCTGAGCAAATAATGAGATAAACTAGATTATATGAAAAAGGATGCTACATTAGGCTTGGAAGAAAGTTTATTAAAAACCTGCGATATGCAGATAACATAACCTTGCTTGCTGAAAGTGAGGAGGCCTTGAAGCACTTGCTGATGAAATTCAAGGATTGCAGCCTTCAGTATGGATTACAACTGAATGTAGAGAAAACAAAAACCCTAACAACTTGACCAATAGGTAGCATCATGGTAAACAAAGATTGGAGTTGTGAAGGATTTCATCTTTCCTGGATTCACAGTCAATGCTCATGGAAGCAGCAGCCAAGAGATCAAACGACCCATTTATTGCCTTGGGTAAATCTGCTACACAAGATCTCTTGAAAGTGTTGAAATACAAAGATGCTACTTTGAGGACTACGTTGCACCTGACCCAAGCCATAGTATTTTCAAGCACCTCCTATGCATGTGAAAGTTGGACATTGACTAAGGTAGACTGAAGACGTATATATTTTTTCTTACATTTATTGGGGACTCTTACATCTCTTATCACAATCCATACATTCATCCAGTGTGTCAAGCACATTTGCATATATGCCATCATCATTTTCAAAGCATTCTCTTCCCACTTGAGCCCCTGATATCAGCTCCCCATTTCTTACCCCTCCCTCCCCGCTTCCCCTGCCCTCATGAACCCTTGATAAGTATAGATTATTATTTTCATATCTTACATCGTCCTCCATCACTGTGTTATATTTTAAGAAGTTTTGCTTGATCTCAAAGAATTAAAGTATGTTCTGGGTAAAGAGAAAAAGAGAAACAGTAGGAAACAGTGGACCTCATCCATTCTCTTGTTTCCTGTAGGGCCACTTAAAACATACCAATTAAAAAACAACGTTTTCTTCCTTTTTAAAATACAGATCCCAGTATCTCCCAATCATGCAGCCTTTAACAATGTTCATTGTCAAGGTCATATTTGCTACTATTTCATCTATAACCCACAAGCCAGATTTAAATGTATTTTGCCACCTTTGGTATGAGTCGCAATCAACTCAAAGGCATTGGGTGTGTTATTTTTTCTTTTCCCCTTATTTTTATTTTTGGTTGGTGCCGTAGAGTGAAATTTGTTAATATGGCTCTCCTATCCATGTCTCTGTTAACTCCTGCCAAATGATTGGGTGGGGCTATGCAAAGCGGACATGTGTGACACGAATGGAGGGAGGTGGCCAGTTTTAGTTACCACTGCCCTGGCTTTGAGGATCTTGGAAACAGGAGCAAAGAGAGAGAAATCCCAGGACCATCTGAAGAAGAGCACATTCGAGATCTCTGTCTGACGTGTAAGAGGCTGAGACTAGAAGCATCAGAGCCTGTGGCACGGAGACCATGAGACGGAGCGGAGGAGCAGTGAGGTGACTATGAGACTGTGAGATAGAGAGCATCAGGCAGGCTTCTTGGCCCATGGAGTCAGAAGTCAAGGGACCACATGGCTGAGAGGCTGAGGACCAGAAAAGACCTGTCTGCTGGCTGAAGAAAGATGTTGCTGTGGACTGATGCCTATATCCTTACTGTTGACTAATTCTGGCTTGTGGTAATCTGTTAAGCTTCCCCTTTGTTGTGAGTATTGTCTGTGACTTTTGTGGCCCAATGGATTTTCAAACCCAGCATAGAAGTAGAATGCCATCGGAGGAACAGTTGGTATTAGAATAGGATAAAGAAGGGATGGAAGGTGGAGGCATGTCTAATCCCTGCCTTGTGGCAATAGGGAAGCCAGATATGGGCCAGCTCATGCCATTTATACAGCTGGGTA
>NW_022107431.1:38309105-38314858 GCF_000313985.2 Echinops telfairi | reverse complement strand
AAGTGGGTGAAGGGAGACGTCAGACAGGGCAAGATATGACAAAATAACAATTTATAAACTATCAAGGGCTCATGAGGGAGGGGGGAATAAGGAGGGAGGGGGAAAGTGAGGACCTAATGCTGAGGGTTTAAGTGGAGAGAAAATGTTTTGAGAATGATGTACAAATGTGCTTTACACAATTGATGTGTGAATGGATTGTGATAAGAGTTGTATGAGCCCCTAATAAAATGATTTAAAAAAAATTCTACTTATGTTTCAAGGCCTAGCTCAATTGCTACCTCTTCCTTGAAGTCTCCAGACATTCTGCCAAATGAAATCCCTCTCCTACAGACATGTAAACAAAGTTATCTTTTATGTTGTGAGATTTTACTAAATTGATGCCAACTCGTGGCAACTTACGTATAAGAGAATGATGCAACATTGCCTGGTCTGATGCCACCTTCATGACTGTCGGTCTATTTGAATCCTTTGTTGTAACATTTAACGATTCCTACCTTGGTGGCAGTGTCAGGTCAACATTGGACTGCTAGTCTCAAGGTAAGGGTCAACCCCACCAGTCACACTCGGGTAGCAAGATGAGGCTGTCTGTTCCTCTACGGATTTATAGGCCTGGAGAACTTTATTTAGGGTAACTATGAGTCAGCGTCAATGAGGTGGCATTAGCTTTGTTTGTTTGCTTTTTGTATTTACCTTAGGTTTTAGTTACTTATTGAAATAATATGTCCTCCTGCTAGATTGAAGGAGAGTTTCCTGAAGGCAGGTACCATCTGAAACATCCTGTCTTAAACCACATTGGCTAACTGTGTGTGGGATCAATAAATGTGAACATTGGCTGACTGAATTTCCTCTTTATAATAGTTCTTGCTTAAATGTTAGGTAATGCATGAGAGCTATGTGGTTCACAGGTACTTCCATGTATACTGAAATGATTCCTTCCGGGAAGACTTCTTCCATTCCCTTGGCAAATTCACCGAGAATTCTAACATGAATGGATGCTATAACTTGATTTATAATATGAGCATGTCTCATGGGGCCCAGCACCAGAAGGTCAGGGGTAGTGGCAAAGAAACAACTTTAAAAATATAGAGTCAGAAACTACTCTGGGGGAAGTCCTTCCATTCATCAGATGTTAAAATTGTTTTTCTGATGGAAATAATACAAAATAGAATTGATCAGAATTCTTTTGTTTGTTAAGTACAAACCCTTAGTAGTTAAAAGACATACATGGTCACTAAATTATTACCTTTTGTGCATAATTTTATCATAAATATTCTGAATGAGGTTGTTCCCATTCTTTAAGCCTCAGGACTTTCAAATATTTGTTTTTAAGCAAGGTGATTTATGTTTCCCGCCCCGCCGAAATTTAATCTGTTGAAAATATTTCTCTCTTCCTGTTCAAATATGTGACTTCAAAACTGCCCATAGCAAATACTTCTGTTTATTTATGGTCAATCTTCCAGGTTATATTTTGATCTAGGTGGTTTTTGAGCTTAAGTGCTGTTTTATAGCTTAATAAGTAATGTCAATCATTATTTTTCATTAAGCAAGTAAGGCATGCTGGTAAGTCATAAAATTAGTTGATAAAGGACTGGCCCGGGTTTTTTTATGTATCCTTGAAAACTGACTTCAGTACACAATTCTCACAAACCAATAGAACAAAATAATGCTAACCAGGCCAACATGCTCATGACAAGGGGAGTCAAAGTACAGACCTAGTCTCAAAACTACAAGAAATCAGTATCTCTCAGTGCCTCTTATAAAGTTGTTTTCATGGTTTTAGAGCTGAGCATAACCTGATCTTTCCAACCCACATCTCCCATTATGTCCTCTTCAGATGTTAGGCTGGTTTCGGAGCCCTGGTGGTGCTGCCGGATAAATGTTAGACTACCAACCACAGTTAGGTGGTTTAAACCTATCACCTAGCTCCTCCTGAGAAAGATAAAGGCCTCTGTCTCCACAGTCTTGGTAGCCCTATGAGCTCAAACCCTGGGAGCTCAACCCCCTAGAGGTTCAGGCTGGATTCAGAAGAGACTGTGGAACAAGGGAGATTATTGCCAATGTCAGATGGATCTTGTCTGAAAGCAGAGACTGCCAGAAAGATAGTTTGTATTTCATTGACTATACAAAGGGGATGTGAACCATACAAACTATAGATAGCCCTGAGAAGAATGGGAATTCCTGAACACTACCCTGTGCTCATGCAAAACATGTACATGGATCAAGAGACAATTGTGGGAACAGAACAAGGGCATATTGCATGGTCTAAAATCAGGGCAGGATTATCTGAAGAAAGCTGCATCAAGATTGGAGGAAGGCTTATTAACCGCCTGCGATACGCAGATGACATAACCTGGTTTGCTGAAAGTGAGGAGGACTTGAAGGACTTGCTCATGACGGTCAAGGATTGCCACCTTTATTATGGATTAGAACTCAAAACAAAGACAATAAAAACCTCACAAGTGGGCCAATAGGTAACATTACGATAATCAGAGAAATGATTGAAGTCAAGGATTTCATCTTTCTTGTATCCACAATCAATGCTCATGGAAGCAGCAGTCGAGAGATCAAAAACCCAAGTGCATTGGGTGTATCTGGTGCACGTGATCTCTTGAAAGTGTTGAAAAACAGGGATGTTACTTTGTGCCCGATCCAAGCCACAGTATTTTCAAGCACCTCCGATGCATGTGAAAGCTGGACATTAAATAAGGAAGACAGAAGATGAATCCATGCATTTGGATTATGATGTTGGCGAAGAATATTGAAAGTAACTGACTGCCAAAAGAGCAAACAGCTCTGTCTTGGAAGAAGTACAGCATCTTAGAGGAGACAAAGATGGTGAGACTGTGTGTCCTGTACTTCTGACAGTTGTCAGGAGAGCCCAGCACCTAGAGGAGGACATCATGCTTGGTACAGTGGAGGGGCGGCGAGAAAGAGAAAGGCCCTCAGTGAGCTGGGTGGACAGTGGCTACAAACAATGGGCTGAAGCATAATTGTGAGGATGGATCCTTCCGGCGCTCGTAGCGTGGTGAAGAGTCGGAAGCGACTCCACAGCACCCAAGGAGAACGATGCCATGAATTGGAATTGACTCGGTGGTAGTGGGTGTGTTTTGGTTTTGCTAAGGAATGACAGATTTAGTGAATGAAAGACTGCAATGACCTACCTTTTACCTCATCTGCATTGGAACATGGAGTACTTGACAGCTCAAGTGCGTGGAAGCTTTCTGAAATAACTGTTGTGCAAATGTTGCTTTATTGGCGTTGCTGTTGTCAGTGTGATTGGTAACTTCTCATCTCTATGAGGTACAAAAGGAAAAAGGAAGACTTGGCTGATTCATATTCGAAGACATTTAGATTCTCTATGGAAGAAAATCCAGACTCTGAGACAAATAAAATATGATTTGATTTCTGAAGATGATTTGATAGGCATTGGCAGTGAAGGCTATGGTCTATAGCAGTGGTTCTCAACCATCCTGATGCCATGACCCTTTAATACAGTTTCTCATGTGTGGTTCACACCCCCCCAGCCATAAAATTATTTTCGTTGCTACTTCATAACTGTAATTTTGCTACTGTTATGGTCATGTAAATATCTGATATGTTGGATGTGTTTTCATTGTTATAAATTGAACATAATTAAAACATGGTGATTAATCATAAAAACAATATGTAATTATATATTGTGAAATATTTCTTTCTAATGACAAATAAATGAAATTTTTGTCTTGAAGCATGTGTAGCATGGGGAACCATCTTCACGCCAGGTCCTCCTATGTGGGCATATCTGCATGTGGCGGACCAGCCTGGAGACAGAGGAGAGGTGCCTGGGTTCCTAAGACCACCAGAAATATGTGTTTTACAATGGTTTTAGGCGACCCCTGTGAAAGGGTCGTTCGACCCCCAAAGGGGTTGCAACCACAGGTTGCGGACCACTGGTCTATAGTATGGTGGCGGAAGGGAAAGAAGACTGGAAATAATTACAGCAATCTACTTAATAACTCTGTTCTTCCCAGTCTGCTAGCAGCTAACTTCATAAGCAGACGATTTAAATAATGTGTATGGCCACACAAATGTTTTTAGTGTGTATAAATGTAAGTCAACCAGTAGTACAAACATGATGTACAATGATTGGAAAATTCACTCCAGGGAAATAGCAGGTTATTAAGATGTGGGGTTAAAGGGGATGGGGAACTCCACAAAACATCACAGCAAAGTTTGGTAGGCGCAATTGTACAGCGATAACAAGTAGAGATTAAAGTTATAGAGAGCATGAGAGTTAAAAGATGGAGTCAAGTAATGGAGTCAGAAGCAATTGATGGTAGCATTGCTCACCTCCACCCTGCTTGGTGGTCCTCGTGGGGGGAACCCGGCCGCGAGAGTAGAAGCAGCTGCCTCCCTTGCGGGAGCAGCCGCCCTCATCCACCCCCCTCACAGGAGCACCCTCCTTCCTCAGCCGCCCTCCCAAGAACCAGGGAGCCTCCTCATTTATTGCTAACCACGCATCATATCACTTTAGGGGGATCAGATTACAGAGTCATACATTACAGGAAGGGGCAATACAATTCATCCTTGAACAAGTTTGATCATTCTGGTGTCTCATAGAATAAAACAGACAATTACTATTCTGGGAGGCATGCAAGCCCCCTGATAGCAGACAATAACCCATGTCATAGGGAGGCGTAGCAACATAGGCAATACAATCAATAGGAGGGGGATGACCTAGCGGTGTGCCCATAGGAATGGGAAGGTCTAGGGTTACATATGTGACAAGATGGGCGGACCCTAGATTCATAATGGCTACCTAACCTTTGTCATCCTTGGGCGGGTTTGACCTCTCTGGTAGCTCCAAGTAAACAGACAACTACTATTCTTATCAGAAGGGAGTGGGCCTTATTTGTTGTGGGATAAACAGTGGTGTCTGCTTGGTCTAGACAGCTGATACCTCTCAGTGAGAATGACTCCCAATCCACTATTGATGACCTGCAAGTGTACAGTCATTCTCAAGCTAAATCTGGCATATTTGGGGGAGACAACGTGGGAGAAATCCTTCTGTTCCCCACATTAAGAGGACCCTATGAAGAGAGACTTTCTTTTTAGAGGTGTATGTACCTAGCAATTAAAATGAAATTGATTAAATGATTCATCTATTGACATACAAAAAGAGAATACAAAAATGCCTTTTTAAATGTGCTTAGACGTAGGACCGCAAGAATGTGGGTAGTTTGGGTTCTATCACATTCATGTACTACCATTAAGATGATTTTTTCAAAGAAACAGGTTTAAAAATATCACTGAGTCAGAAATTTTAAGAAAAGGAATTAAAGGAATGACTGAGCTTTTCTTTAGAAACTAATCGGGTGGTCTAAATTTATCTTTGTTCAGTAGTGTTCATTTCTAGAAGAAAACTGGGTATATTTTCAAATCTTTAATCTGCCTTGGTAAAATCATGTTTTAGAGTGGTTTGGAGGTCAGCAAATTAGTGTAATTTGTTTAAATTGTTTAAAGGGTTGGTTTGGTTCACACCCTTCTTAGGTATGACCCCAAAACTGCAGTGAAAGATTATTCCTGCAGGAAAAATGCCAGGAGGGAAGTATTTATCATCAATGATCTATATTGCCACAAGTTTATAAAATTGATGTATTATCTCTACACAAATGCTGAGTAAAAGTTTATGGGAATAATGAGAAAACAAAACCAAACCAGTTCAACACTAAAAGCTACAAAGAGTTAATAACAAATAAAACTGATAAAAAAAG
>NW_022107431.1:38306071-38307288 GCF_000313985.2 Echinops telfairi | reverse complement strand
ACACAAGTTGATTTGTTTTCCCCTGAGATTTAATATCTGTTGACAACACTATTAATATTAACTGCTAATATTAATCAATACTTTCGTACAATGTTCCGAGAATAGTTTTAAAAATACAGTATCCAGTAATTGCTTATTGCGTAGTTTTTCCTTCAGTCATTTTCACAATTACTCCCTGTCACTCCCCTGTGGGAGGGGTATTCTTGACCCACAGGTCGCAGCCAAGGCTGACACCAGAAGCAGGGTCATCCGGAGGCCAAGGTTGGGGGTCACATCCTTTCCCCTGACTCCGCGGACTGAAAGAGAAGGCGGGACCCGGGGAGCGACCTCCGTGGAAGCACGAATTGCCGGGCACACCAGGCAGGGAGCACGGGGCTGCCTTTGGAAAGGTCCACGTGGTGACGGTTGTCAAGGGAGCCGGCTTTGTGGCGTCAGTGATCTAGGTTTGAATCCCCAGGCCTCCTCCTCTTGTATCAGACTTTCAATGTCCACATCTTTAGGGAGGGCATCTTCGCTTTATCCCGTGGGGGTTACTGACGATTGCATGATAGAGAGCGATAGAGGTTTAGCCCACTACCTGGTGATCTGACGGTCATAAACATAGTTATGCGACGAGTCAGGGCACGGTTTCTCGGAGCTGGACGAGTCTCCATCTGTAACAAACGGCGCCGAGGCGATCGCAGGCTTTCATTAGTAAACATTACTGTGCAATTAAAATAACGAAAACACTCCGGCGTCCTTCGCCGCCCAGACCAGTTAGACTTCCGTTTCCACAGTGCGGAGGCTGGAGGTTCGCACCCAGAACCTCAGGAAACAATAGTGATCAACTAGGGAAATCAGAAGTCCAGGGGGCAGGCCAGGTTGGCAGAGCAGGCGAGGAGGTCTGAAGTCTACTCCAAACAGCCCCCAGCCCAGCCGTGGGCCGGGGGAACCTCCAGCGTCCGCCGCGGGGTCCAGACGCCACTTCAGGACTCCCGGGGAGCGGCCTGCGGGACCGGCCTGGGACGCTGAGAAAGCAAGCCCGGGAGGCGGGAGGAGGGAGTCGAAGGTTAAAGGCGGGCCAGAGGGGCGGGCCCACGGATTGTGGGCGGGGCTATAACTTAGTGGGCAGAGCGACAGGCGGGCTGAAGGCGGGGCCTCTTGGAGTGTCACGGCTGCGCGCGCCACGTCTCTCTTAGCGAGAAAGTAGGAGAAAGACGAGGGGAGGGAAGGACTGA
>NW_022107431.1:38304429-38305624 GCF_000313985.2 Echinops telfairi | reverse complement strand
GGCGGCCGCCTCTGGCGGGGCCCGGCGCTCGGCCGCATTCCCCTCGTCGCCCCCGGGCTCCTCTCCACTCCCCTTCATTGTCTTCCCCCGGAGTTTCCCTTCGCACCTTCTCCCCCATTGTTCTGGACGCTCCCTGCCAGCCTCCTGCTTCTTTGTCTGCGGTCTCGGGTTTATTGGGGATTTTTTTTCCTTTTGGAGGAAGTGGGGTGATCAGGGGGCATGGGATTGGAAAAGGTGCGAGAAGAGTTGGCAGAGGAGAAAAGAAGCAAGCGCCACCCAGCACCCCCGGGCCGCGGTCTCTTTCTCCGCGCCCCCATTTCCTTGTTGCAGGTGTGGGTAAAGATGTTTTGGGTTCCCCTTGAGCTGGGTGGCATGCTTAGGACTTGAACCGAGCTCCCCGGCTCTTCTCGCCGCCCCCACCCCCAGTGCATTTTCATTTGTTCCCACAGCCGGTGGGGCTTGAAAGCAGTGCCATTATTCTCCTTAGCCAAAATAGGATTTTCTTCTTTCCTCTCCTGGAGTTTCCTGTTTATGACGGGAAAAGTGCAAGCACTAGGGATTCAGGTTCTTTTAAATTCTCCTTGTCGCAAGTTGTGAAATCGTTGCCCCATTTGCTTTTACTTCTAAATCTTTTCACGTTAAGCAATATCAGATTAGGGCCCAGCACACTGTAGGCGATTTCCAAGGCCTTTAGGTTTGGATTCCATTTGTAGCACTGTACGAAGACATATGGCAGGTGGTATTCTTAAAGCTGATGGAACTGGGAGGGCCTGGAGTTATCTGTGGTAGCATTAACAGTGACTGCTAGCCTTTGAGTATTAACATTTAGAGAAGGCTTTCTATTCTGCTAAGACCCACGTCAGCTGAACTTGCTTAAACCTTTTCAATTTGGAGTTGTGGAAGTCTAGGCTGTCCATGTTATAGCCTGTATTTGGGGGAAATTGTTACCAGTGACACAGCTCGGAACTTGTTTTGCTGAAAGACTGAGTCCATGCCCCGTAAAACTCTTTTGAATTACATAATGGAACTAAAATAAATGAAATTTAGGTAAATAGTAACAAGGAATGCCAATTTTAAAGTGTATTTACATATTTATTACTTGCAAAAAGAGAAATCCACTAGTTGCCCAAAGTCACCAGTCTTTTATTCAGTGAATAGTTTATTAAAGTTTGTAATTGTTGTGCTTTTTTTTTTT
>NW_022107431.1:38303242-38304219 GCF_000313985.2 Echinops telfairi | reverse complement strand
TCTAACCTTTAGAGTTAAAAGGATGCTCTTGTCAGTAGAGTGGTTTATTTTCAAAGATCCCTATTGTGTAAAGAAAAGAGCATTGGGTAGGTAAGTAGGTTTGGGTAAAAAGTTTACAGAAGTACCCTGATCTCAGCAGTTCATCATCGTTTTAATCTACGTTCGGTTTTTGGAATTTGCAAGTAATTATTCATGGTGGGTTTGGTATAATAAAATTTGCTAGGTAACTCATGTCACAGGCAAGCCTGAGTTGAGCCTTGGCTCTCTATACTGGTCTTAGGGGGAAGGGAATTAATATTGACCATTTGTAAATCAGGAATGTCAAATGCTAATATATTCTTAAAATGTACAATGAGGCACAAAGTTACTTTGCAGATGAAGAACGGAAGTTTAGGGAATTTAAATAACTTTGCTGCCTAGTGGTGCCTGAATTAAAATATTGCTGTGCTTTGAAGCTGTGCTTAGTTTCAAAGGCCCTCTATTCTTTCTATACTGCAAGTAGAAAGTTAGGTGAACTGTGGGAGCCGGTTTGTCCTTTCAACTTGTACCAGTGTGTTTATGTTGATGTGTCTGTTGACTCTTGCTCAACACTGCATTATGAAAATTAAAGAGGACACATATACAGTTCTAATTATTAAGACAATTGGTGGCCACAATCTGGTGTGTGTATATATGTGTGTGTGTGTATATGTATGTTGGTAGTACCATGATATCTATAGATGCTTCATGGCTCAGTTGTAAGTGTATAGTTGCTAATTGAAAGGTTGGCCGTTGGAATCCATTCAGGGGCTTCATTCATGGAAGAAAGATCTGGTAACCTGTAAAAACCAGTGAAGAATACCAGAAAACTTGATGGGGGACGGGGGTGCTCTCCTATGAGGTTGCTATGAGTCAGAAATGACTCAGTGGTACTCAACAACTATAATCACTTGAGTTATTGTTTTACAATTATTAAACAAAATCTCCAAACTCACTGC
>NW_022107431.1:38301433-38302439 GCF_000313985.2 Echinops telfairi | reverse complement strand
AGGCCCCAGGTGCTATATCTTTTGATAGCCAGTCACCATCAGCTTTCTTCACCACCTTTGCTTATGCACACATTTGAGACTCTAAATCTTAACGGGAGTAGAAAGCCTCATCTTTCTCCGGAGGAGCAAGCTGGTGTTTTTGAACTGCTGAGTGCCCAACTGTAACCTCTATGCTACTAGGTACTGTCAAATGCTGGTCCTGTGTTATTCTCAAAAATTGTTACTTTACAATCACAATAGTATTAAAAGCGTATTTTCTTAATAATGATTTGCTTTCCACAGTTGAGTTGCATTATTTTGAATTAGAAGTTCACCCACGCCTCTAAGAAACACACTTTTTAGATGTCTACAGCAAAATGATTGCTGATTTGTAGTTATTTATGATCTTAATTTCATTTAGAAAATAGTGATACCTTTTACTGTTGGAATATCAATGTGTTTGATTAAATACAGTACAAGAGGGCTTCAGAAAGTTTCCAAAAAGTGAAATGGAGATGATGGAGTTTTTCCACGAATTATTGGTAGCCTTCTAGAATTTTTCTAAAATCTGAAATATTATTAACAAATCTGCTCTAAAGATGTGCTGCTTTAATTTTGGTGAAAATATAAGAAAACGTACACCGATGCAACAATTTCTAGCTATGTAGAGCAGTGCCATTGGTGACATTCTTCACATCTTCCTTGTCGTCGTTTCACCATCTCTGTTCAGGACTTCATGGGACAGGTTTGGTTCAAGATTCAAAGGTTATTTCCAGACAATGAATTTGGGGTTTCCCTGGTTTTCATAAGAATTGTTGTTCTGGTCCACATTCCTCCTCTTTATTTCTCTTCAGGATCCATCAATTGGGTCCTTCATGGAAATTCAGTAATGATAACAAGTACCATCCGTTTCTTTCAGCCTTTTGGCACAAGAGGTAGTAAGTTGTTTCAAAAAGTGATTAGACTTGCAGTCCATTTCCTTCTTCAATTCCTGGGTCTCCTACTGTTTCAGGTGAATTTCAGGTGA
>NW_022107431.1:38299258-38300386 GCF_000313985.2 Echinops telfairi | reverse complement strand
CTGCTAACTACAAGGTCAACAGTTCAAAACCACCAGCTCCTTTTCAGGAGAAAGGGCTTTTGATTGGAAAGAGGTATAGCCTCAGAAATTAAAGGGCAGTTCCACCCTATCTTATAGGGATGCCTCGACTAATGGCAGTGAGTTTGGAATTGGGTTTTGGAAGTGATTCCTATCCAAGATGTAGTACATTTGAGAACTGTTGCTAAGAGCACTTCCTTAGTAATGGCCATTTGCTGGAGTTGCAAGCTTGACTGGGAGGTGGTGGTTTTGTTCTGATGGGTACTCATTGGTAAAAGCAAAAAACTAAGAAGCACTTTCTGTAGAATAATGCTATTAAATCCTTGTAGTTGAAATCACAATATTTTTGTCACCACACCTTTAATAGAATTTATAACCAATTTATCATAGTTAGCTATTAATGACGTCCTCTAAGTATTTGTCATTGTGCTGTGAATGGAACCTTTTGTATTTTGAATAGCCTTTAACATTTAAAAATTATTACACATAGTTATTTTAGCACTTCCCATTTGGGACTTTGCCGACAATACTATATTGTGACCTTTTATGTACATGGCCTATATTCTTTCTTGGTGGCTATGAATGTTTGTCTTGCCTTGTGCTTTTAAAATGTTTTGACAGGGGAGTTTGAGGGGAAATGGGAGCTAATAATAATGGATACACCAGTGAACAAAATGATAAAAAATTGGTGATGACTGCACAATTCTTAAAAAAATGTAATATGTTAATAGTGTACAGGAAGATACCATTAAACTGGTTAAAATGTCTTCTTAATGGCTAGATGTAATTTAAATCTGACAGCTTAAGTATCACTTAAGTGCATAATTTATTTACAATAGAAAAGCCATATTCTAAAGTTATTTATCAATAGGTGTTCATTAGGAATTAAGTTCTCATTAGGATATTTGACCACCCCCCAAAAAACATTGATTTTTTTTGGCATTACTATTAAACTATTCAAAAGCATGTTTTTAATTCTTTCCATAGCTAAGGGATTACAGATTCTTTTGATATTGAGAAAATATATTGTTACTTATTTCCCCATTTTCATTTTTGTTTTACTTGATCTTATTTTTATAAATCTTGGTTTGTTTCAAGATGTCTGGTTTT
>NW_022107431.1:38296287-38297384 GCF_000313985.2 Echinops telfairi | reverse complement strand
TGGTCCCATTGTTTTCTCCTCCAGATTGTTCATTTCAGCCTCTTATCTAGAGCTGCAGATAATATTGTGCGACCAAAAAAGGCATAGCAAGACAAAGTGACGAAAGAGAACACAACGATGACAACACAGAAAACCAATGACCAAGAAAAGAATAAATTAATTAAAAAAATAAGAAGCAAAACAAACAAACCTATACATAGATTTAATTAAAAAATAAATAAAAAGCAAAACAAACAAACCTATAAATAGATTGAGATCTGATTTTTGGCCTCTAGGTATGTCCTCCAGTCAAGTCCAATGGGATGCCATTCTCTGACCCCAAAGTCTATTTTTTTCACTCCCTTGGGAGCTCCCTGCTTTGTGGTGTGGTCAGATTGGCCATTCCTGACACTGAGTCTCCAGTGTTGTCCCCCGTAAGGCCATGGGTCAGCGAGGGGGCGTCGTGTCTTATAGTGGGATCAGCCATATGGTCCACTGTGTATGGGCTGTTCGGAGCACCTCCAGGTCTGGATGTGCTCCCCATTCATTTGCTCCCGTGTGCTCTGACCAGACATGTTCCGCTCCCTGAGCTGCAGCTTCAGTGCCATCCTTTAAAGTAAATTCTTCTGGGGGGAGGGTCAATTGTCCAAGTAGCTGGGATTGGGGCTGAGCCCTCAGGCCCCTCCACTGGCTCCCCTCTCCCTGCTGGCATGCTGCATTCGCATCCCGGATCACTGGGTTTAAGTCTGGTCCCTCTTTCCCTGTGGAGACACAAATAATACCCTCCCCTTGGGTGGGTCAGTGCCCTCTTCCCCTGCTACACATCTCTATCATTTCTGCCCCCATTCCTTCTCTCCCCCTCCTGTTTTAGTTGGCTACCATATGTACCCCTGGATTTGCTGTGGCCCCTGCACCTCTACAGTGTTTGTATACAGTAGCTTTTTCCCTGTGCCCCTTTTACATTTTTCTTTTTTTTAAAAAAAAACTTAACCTCAGCGGACTCATGTTGTACTTGTCCTTTTGTGCTTGGCTTACTTCACTTAGCATAATTTCCTCCAGTTCTTCCCATATGGTGATATGCTTCATGCGTTCATCACTGCTTTTTAGCAAAGCATAGT
>NW_022107431.1:38294608-38296083 GCF_000313985.2 Echinops telfairi | reverse complement strand
CATTTCTCTTAATGGCTAATGATCGGGAACATTTTCTCATATGTTTATTGGCCATTCGGATTTCAGACTCTGTGAAACTTCTGTTCAGGTCCTTTGCCCACCTCCTCAGTGGGCAGTTAGTTTTTCTCTTATTGTAAGCTTGCAAAGTATTGCAGATTTTAGTAATAAGGCCTTTGTCTGATGTGTCATTACTAAAGATGTTTTCCCAGTCGGTGGGTTCTCTTATTACTCTCTTTGTGTATTCTTTCAATGTAAACAGGTGACTTAACTTCAGTATATCCCACTTGTCTATTTGTGACTGCTCTGTATTTGTATTCTTCCTTATTTCTGATAGCCTATGTATTCCTAAGGGTATTAATATTAATCTGCCTTCATTACCCAAGAAGTGGTTATGAGAAGCAAATGCAGAAATACCTGTTTGTAACTACATGCACTATAGACATTTCCTTCATTTAGGATGTGTAGAGCCATCCATTTTATGTTAGATCCTGCTTCTTGGTGATGAATCCTTATGTGTGTAATAACTTCGTACTACAGAAGTTTCACATACCCCATGTAGGAAAGCACAAAGAAACAGAACAAAAATTGCTTGTAGTTCTGTTACTCAGATTATCCAAAGGTGATTAAATGTTTTGGTGTATGTACATCCCCCTCTGCCCCCCTCCCCCCACCTCCTTGCCCCCTGTACCCCCATGAAATGAGATGTAGCTCTAGTTTGAGACCTATACTTGTCCTCTTTATCAGCTTAGATTTCTGGTGCTCTGACAGTACTTTACAGCAGCATTTTGAATTAGACGCATGTAGTTTCCTTGTTTTCATGGATCATTGGCAGCTGTCTCACCTCCCAGGTGACAGACTCAGGCTTCTAGACCCTTGAGGATACCCAAACTGCGGTTTTTGACGTGGTAGTTTAGAGAGCACAAAATTCTTTAGGGAAGCAACAGAAGACTAGAAATACCTCCTTCAGAAGTATATAGACCTATATGGGAGGATATTATAGAAACAATAGCTTCATGTTTTTGATGTTTTTGTCTAATCAGAATTTTAGTGCTTTTGTAGCTATATAGACTTATCCTGCACTTCTGAAACATGAGCCCCTATAAACCCTATGGATCACACAGTTCTACTCTGACATGTATAGTGGTCACTATGATTTGGAATTGCTTCAGCTGTAACTGGTTTTTTTTTTTTTTTGATCCGATTACTGGGATGGGGTTAGTCATTTTATCAAAATGCTTATACTTTATCCTGCAAGCCCTTAGTTGTCAGTGGACATTTTAGAGTATGTCATAGTCAGTTTTGCTTTTGTGGCATGGAAAGTGGTGGCAGGCTGGGTAGGAAAGACTTAGAGTTGTTAGTTGCTGTCCAGTTGCCTCTGACTCATGGATTCAAGAATGGGAATCCATATCGGAGGCTGTTGGAGTCAATTGGAATGTAGAGGAATGGCCAGATTAGAAACAGAATTTCAGAGTAGT
>NW_022107431.1:38292769-38293990 GCF_000313985.2 Echinops telfairi | reverse complement strand
TCTCTTTGTGTCCTCTTCTAATGAGAGAATTATCAGACCCGTAACATTTATGCATTAAGTCCTACATAAAATAAGAAACCAGCTAGGAACTTGATATGAATTATAATATACTCAGGCTTTGTAGTGACAAACATTAGGTTATGCAAACTTCTTGATATTTAAAGGTCACATTGCATACTTCATCTTGGAGAATCTGAAAAATGAAGATTAGGATTATTTTCATTTTCTCAGATGTTTGTTTTCTCAATCATACTTTTTATTTAAATACAAGGAAGGCCATTAAAAGTGTATTGTGGAGGCTAAGCTCCACCTGTGGTCCCATGGATCTGTGTCTTGCTTCAACAGTGTTTGAGCAGAACAGATCCAGTGACTCTCTTCCTCCAACCTTCCGCCACTCTCCAGTTTCCTTTCCGGAAGTAACTTCGGGACCATCTTGGCCATCCCCTCTTATTGAAGGACCAGCGAACACTTTTATTTTGTGTGTGGTGACCTCCAAACCAACCCATCATGAGCTGAGCTCTCAGGTCCATCAGAATTATTTCGCCGACGCAGAGGCCGGCCTCCACCGTCTGGTCAACCTGCATCTGCGGGCCTCTTACACTTACTTCTCTGTGGTCTTGGAAGTAGGTGTCATGGGACACTTCTTTTGCCAGCTGGCAAAGGAGAAGCGCGAGGGGGCCGAGCGCGTCTCTTGAAGCTGCAGCACCAGCGCGGTGACCGCGCCCTCTCCCAGGATGTGCAGAAGCCACCCCATGATGAGTGGGGTAGGACCCTGGATGTCATGGAAGCTGCCCTAGCCCTGGAGTAAAAACTCAACCAGGCCCTTCTGGACCTGCATGCCGTGGGGTCCACTCAAGCTGACCCCCATCTCTGTGACTTTCTGGAGAACCATTTCCGGGACAAGGAGGTGAAACTCCTCAAGAAGATGGGCGACCACTGACCAACCTTCACAGCTAGCCATACCCCAGGCCGGGCTGGGCGAGTATCTCTTCGAGAGGCTCACCCTCAAACACAACTTAGGAACCTGAGGCTCCAAGCCACCTGCGAGGGACCCCTCTGCCTCCCCCCTGCCAACCCTAGCCCCTCTGCCCGAACCTGCCCCAACGGCAGCCACAGCGCCACTGCCCTGGAGCCCCTCCCCCAAGCCGGAGACCAAATGGAAACAATAAACTTCCTTTTGCAGTTAAAAAAATGTATTGTGGAAGGGACGGCCCCATTCCC
>NW_022107431.1:38288564-38290493 GCF_000313985.2 Echinops telfairi | reverse complement strand
GATTTCTCTCTTGTAGATACCAGATATCTTTGGTTTTAGATTTTTGCCCGTTTAAATTTAATAGCTACCGATTGAACATGCACTGTTTTTATAAGGTACAGCTGACAATACAAGATGGATGGATTATAAATAGTTCTGTTTTGATCATTTACAACCTAGGTGGTGTGAAGATTGTACAAATACCAAAAAACAAAAACAACCCAACAATCCTTCCCCCCAAAACAAACCCATTGCTGTTGAGAAAATTCAGACTAATAGTGATCCTTTAGAACAGAGTAGAACTGCACTATAAGGTTTTCAGAGCTGTGATCTTTGTGGAAGCCGACTGCCACATCTTTCCCGAGGAGAGGTTGTTGAGTTTGAACCATGTGCCTTCAGTTAGCAGCCGAAGACTTGATCATTGTACCATCAGAGCTCCTTAGAAGAAGTCCCTTTCCCCCAAGAGTTTTAAGTCATTTGGAGAAACTTGTATGCAGGTGCCATTGAAAAGTTTGTATGATCTTTGGTTGGCACTATGTGGGTTCAGGCATAGGAACAATTGTGAGAATGGCTCAGGACTACAGTGTTTCGTTCTATTGTGCACAGGGTCACTATGGGTTGTAACCAACTGAAAGGCACCTAACAACATGTCATTTTCACACACTTTAGAGCCGATTTTTGTAACTGTGCTATAGTTTGTTCATTTGTTAGCTTTCTTTCTATCCTTGCTTTTTATAATCTAGACTCAAAATAGTAACAGTGATTCTTTCAGAACAGAAGTGAGCTCATGAGACTTTTTATTGAGAACGCTTTAAGACTCTCTATCTTAAACAGAATAACAACTAAAGTGCTTGCAGTGTTCAGTCCTTCACTGACTCTTTGACTTCTTTCCTTACTGCTTTCCCCTTTGCTCTTTCCACTCCAGCCACAGTAGCCTCCTTGCTATTCTCGGAGCAGATGAGGGACATTCCTTTTTTCCTCTAGAGCAGCGGTTCTCAACCTGTGGGTCCCAACTCCTTTGGGGGTCGAACAGCCCTTTCACAGGGATTGCCTGATTCATAACAGTAGCAAAATGACAGTTATGAAGTAGCAATGAAAATAGTTTTATGGTTGGGAGTCAGCACAACATGAGGAACTGTATTAAAGGATCATGGCATTAGGAAGGTTGAGAACCACTGCTCTAGAGGTTCGCTTTATGTCTTCCCTTGTAAACACTATCAGTGTCAAATACCATCTCTTCTGTGACACTTTCCCTACCATTTTCTCTTCCTGCTAATACATTATGCAGTTTTCTTATTCTGTGTATTGCTACCTCTTCCACTAAGGATAATCATTGTTGTACAGGAACGCCTCTCTTCAGCCAGAAGCCAAGTCTCTCAGCCATGGGGTTTCTTCATCTCTGGTTTCCATGGGCCAAGAAACCCGCCTGGTGCTCTGTCTCACACTCTTACCCACTTCATATGCTCTGCCTCAGGGCCTCCTTTTACTTGGCCTCTGCTGCCTCCACCACTTGAGACGGAATGAAAAGTGCTCCACTGCTAGATCTTCCTTACTAGTCAGGCATTCGTTCTGATCCTATTTACGTTGGCTTTTTTTCTTTTTTTCCTTCTCCCTCCCCCCTCTTTCTTCCTAATTTTATTGGTATATAATTTACAAGTCATACAATTCAATAATTTAATCATACTAAGAAGAGTTGTATAATCATCACAATAAATTTTAGTACATTTTCTTCCTTCTTGTATTCATTGTTATTAGCTCTCCATCTCCCTCCAAACTCCCCTGTTATAATGGTTCCTCAAGGGACCATTAATCTAGTTACTGCCTTTATAAATTTACCTGTCCTGGATTTCATAGACAGAAAAACAAACAAACAAACAAAAAAATCCCTAAAGTAATAACAGTAAAACAAAAAAACCTCAACTGAAAAGAAAGTAGAAAATATTAAAAACT
>NW_022107431.1:38286217-38288285 GCF_000313985.2 Echinops telfairi | reverse complement strand
AGGGAGGGGAAAAATGAGGACCTAATGTCGGGGGTTTAAGTGGAGAGAAAATGTTTTGAGAATGATGTACAAATGTGCTTTACACAATTGATGAGTGTATGGATTACGATAACAGTTGTATGAGCCCCTAATAAAATGTTTAAAAAAAAAAAAAGAAAAAAAAAAGATGGGTCAAAGGGAGATCAAATAATGAGGTACCAAATTTTAACCTAACTGCATCTTCATTGCATTTTCAAATACATTCTGCATGATAGCAAGGCTGTTCCCCTCCCTGGTTTGTGGTCAGAGTGGATTCACCAGGGACTTTATCCACATATTTCCCCTTCACTTTTTTAAAAAACTGAAACAAAAGTGAGATCAAATGGTAAGATAATGCATTCTAACCTAACTACTTCTGAGTTAGTTCATTCTTATAGCCAAGGATTGGCATCTAAAACTGACCAATCCCTTCAATTAGTGTTTCTCAAACTCTATTTGCATGTTACCACTGAGTCATTTGAACTCATTATTATTTGCCTTCCATCCGCTCCTCCAACCTCCCCTGCCAAAGCTCCAAGAAATTATTAATGTTACTGTCTCTCCTGACTTACTTATCCTGGATTATATGAACTTTGCTTTAATGAGTGTGTGTGTGTGTGTGTGTGTGTGTGTGTGTGTGTGTGAAATCACGGATGATTTTGCCCCGGGAGGAGAAATTTGGTAAGGTTGGGACATGTGTCTTACTCACTCTACTGCTACTGCAATAGTTCACCTTCCTAGTGCCGTGACCGTTTAATACAGTTCCTCATGTTGTGGTGACCCCCAAGCATAAACCCATTTTCGTTGCTACTTCATCACTGTCATTTTGCTACTACTATGAATAGGGCGACCCCTGGGAAAGGGTCATTCAACCCCCAAAGGGGTCTTGACTCACAGGCTGAGAACTGCTGTGCTACTGGGATCTAGTGGGTAGAGACCAGGGATGCTAACATCTTTTAGTGCACAGGACCTACCCCACTAACAAGGAATTGATTCTAACTAGTAGTCACCCTATATAACAGTGGTTCTCAGGCTTCTGAGGCTGTAAATCGTTACAGGAACAGGAAACTTCATCTTTCTTTCACAGAGTGGTGGATAGGTTTGAATCGCCGACTTTGTGGATAGCTTCCCACTACACCACCAGGCCTGAGCTTTCCACAGTAAAGAATTGACCAGTTGAACATGTCAGTAGTACCAAGGTTGAGAAACTGCTCTATACCAGTGTATCTCAAAGAAACAAAATTGAGGTGGGTGAACATATAATGTAATTCTTTGTTACTATGTAGCCAAGTACTGGATTTAGACAGACGGTGGTTGAGTTTGGTTTGGTTTGGTTTGGTATGGCTCTTTGGTTTAGATTGGTTTGCAATTATACTGTCCAGTTATCCCTGAGGATTATGGATTTCAGTGGGCCTGTGTTCTGATTAAGTTATTTCTTATTTTTAAGAATATTTTCAGTTGCCCCCAGATTCCTTCTCCATTCCCAGGGAGTGCACAGGAGTAGGTGGTAGATAAATTGAATTACCTGTAATCCTTCCAATTTAGAAGTGGACTTTAGAATGACACATGGCTAACTTTTCAGATTCAAGTTGTGAGTAGAATAGAAGCTTTCTTAATTTGCTTTCAGATTAGGATGACTGAGTGAGCTATATTTTTGGTGACTTCTAATTTTTCACTTTCAGATGATCACTATTATGCCTTTTATGTTTTGAATAGTTCTAGGAAGTGAACTATACTATTATAATAAAAATTATTTCCCTGTTTTAAAATTAATGGAAGAACAATATTTACCCAAACTGAGTCAGTCACCACTGTGAGTGATACGAGGGGGCTTCAAAAAGTTAGTGGATATTGGCAGAAATCCGAATGGCCAACAGACATATGAGAAAATGTATCCGATCTTTAGCATAAGAGAAATGCAAATTAAAACAACAACGAGGTAGCACCTAACACTCTCAAAGATAGCCCAATTAAAAAAATCAGAAAGCAACAAGTTTTGGGAGGGGCTGTGGAGAGACAGGAACTCTCATCCACTGCTGGTGGACCTGTA
>NW_022107431.1:38281214-38282855 GCF_000313985.2 Echinops telfairi | reverse complement strand
TACATCTATAGCTTTTAATTTGTAAGGAAATAAATTATAACCATTATTTAACTTTATTAGTTTTAGTAATCCATAGCGCAGGGTGTTTTCTAAAATTTATTTCTTCATGTTTTCATAGTAATTTACCAGTTTGCAAGTTTATATTACTTGGGTATTTTATCTAAAATAAAGTAATGTCTTAAATGTGTGAAGCCATCTTGCTCACAAGTAGATTTCAGCATTATTCTTAAAATCTTATTAAACATTTTTTTAGTTTAACACTTGAAAATAGGAGACAGACTATTTTGGTGATTTCTTACACTGATGGAGGCTTGATTCAGTGGAATAAAGATTTTAAAATAACACCAGTGATATTTTCAAGTGCCCATAATTTAACCATGAAAATCAGAAAATTTTCTACGGTCACATTCAAGCCCCATTCAGATTTTGTGCTTTGTCTCAATATGTCGTTTAGGGCAAGAGAGCCAATTTAAAATCACATAACATGTTACTTGGTACGTTTCTTTAGCGTCTTTCAGTTTGGAACCACTCTTCATTCAGTGTTTCCTTATCTTTAAAGATTACAAGCCAATATTTTGGGGGAATCATCCTTAATTTGGGTTGCCTGATATTTTCGCATGATTAGATTCAGGCACAGATTTAGGAAGATTTTATAAAACTAATTCATTGTTCTGCATTCTATATGTATATGATTTCAGTGTGTCCCTGATTTTGTCCAGTTTGGGCTAAAGTCACCACAGCAGAGAGCTGGTTCCTTCTGGGGATCCTAGGGGAGTCTTTCTTTGCTTTTTCTAGCTTCTAGAAATATCCTGCTTTCTTTGGTTTCTGCACCCTTTCTTTTTCAAAGCTCATCATCCAACTCTTGTCTTCTCTTTGACCCTCCTGCCCTGTCCTCTTTTAATTGGCTCACCTGGATAATCTTTCCATCTCACGATCTTTAATTTAGGCATATTTGCAAAGTGCTTTTTGCTGTGTAAATTCTGGGGTTTAGGACCTGGGCATTTATAAGAACAGTTATTTGCTATCACTCTTCCTCATTGTATAGTTACACTTTATCCCTGTGTAACTAATATTTTTGGATAGATATTTGGAAACATATCTTCATCACATTTTAAAACATATCGAATAGTTTCCTATTCAGTGAGCTATAATTTGCTATTATCCTGGTTTTGATACTCAAATTGTTTTCCACTTCGTCAGAGGAGCGAACTCCTTTATGGTGGCTTCTGTGTTCTTTTGAGATAGCCCTCTATTTTTGAGCACTTTCCTGCTTTCTATAATTTTCCTTGTACATTTACTAAGTAGATGAATTAGTTATTCAGGGATTACTGGTTCCATTTAGAAGCCAACATATAGGTGCACTCACTGCTATTGGGGTGTCACTGCTTCTAGACCTGCTTAGTAAAAGAGTTGAGAGTATATATGTATGCATATACATTTACATCTTTATTTCTGTAATAAAAGACATTAGTTCACACTGATACCTTCACTTCCAATCCAACAGCACAGGGTTTATTCTTGTTTTCTAATTTTTATATATGTAATTCCCTTCTATGATTATAAAAACTAATTTGTTATTCTTAATAATTTATCTGATCAGTTTTATAACCAGTTTCCTTTTTTGCCATTTACCCTCCCTCC
>NW_022107431.1:38278173-38279122 GCF_000313985.2 Echinops telfairi | reverse complement strand
TCCTAGTTCTTTCCTCTATTTCCTTTTACTTTCCTCTTGTCCCACTATCATGCTTAGCCTTCATGTGGGTTTCAATTATTCTTCTCGGTTACATCAAGCCCTACCAGGCCTCCTACACCCTCTTCGCTACCAATTTTGGATCATTTGTTATTCCCTTGTCCCTGGGTTTGCTAATAACACCCACCTCTTTTTTTGCATTTTCAAGGAGCAGTTATATCCGTAATATTTATGTGAAAAATGAGTATCTGCTACTTTAATGTTTTCCAAATGGATTCATTGTTCTAAGTGGTTAAAATTTTAACCTGAATTTTAAATGTAAATGTTTAAAAGGCAATATTTTCATGTTCTGATAAAATAGTTAACACGATACTGACTTTGAGTTCTGTGAAAAATCGTTTTATATATCATGTTTTTCTTTCTTGACAGAGCAAATTCGATTAAAGAATATACGAAAAGTATATGGAAGATGTATGTGGTATCGCTTACGATTATTAAAACCGCAGCCAAATATTATTCCTACAATAAAGTAAGTGATGGATTTATATAAAAAAATACATGGTGCTTAAATCTGTTAGGTATGAGAAGTAAGTGTGCAAGGAAGAAGATGTATTGAATAAAAATCTTGTAGGTTGAAAATTGTGTCTGGATTGGGATAACAGTTGTATGAGTCCCTAATAAAATGTTTAAAAAAAAAAAAGACCAAAATACAAATAATGAGTAAGAAAAAAAAAAAAAAAGAAAATTGTGTCTGAACATCAAAGGAGAGGAGGAAGTCAAATCTTGGTAAAAGACTTTATGTACTAGATGTCATTGAATTTTCTCTCAAAGACTAGAGGAATTTTAAAAGTTTGTATTGTGATAATTAAAATTTACTGAGCACATACTGTATGTCAGATGTTGTGCTGGGATTTTATGTTTTTTTTATTATGTTACCTTGAAGGTAGATTTT
>NW_022107431.1:38275211-38277162 GCF_000313985.2 Echinops telfairi | reverse complement strand
CTGCTAATGGAAGATTGGTGGTTTGAATCCATCAGCCACTCTGTGGGAGAAAGAAGCGGCCATCTGTTTCTGTAAAGATTTACAGATTTTGAAACTCTCTGGTACAGTTCTAATCTATCCCACAGGGTTGTTATGAGTTGGAATAAACTTGATGACAATGGGCTTGGTATTTTGGGTTAATAATCATTTAAGTATAGCCAGAAACTGTCAAACTTTTGCTGCTTATCCTGGAAGCTTTATCTTTTCAAAATCAGGTAGTCATTGTGTAATGCTCACTCTTGACAGCATCGCTGAAACAAAGATAAGTAACTTCTGGGAGTTGCTTCTAAAATGGCATTTAAAGTATGCTTTAAAAGTACTAGCTGTTACATTTTAAATTACCTTCATTTAACAAGTACTTACTGTGCAACTGTTGTGTGTCAGATTTTGTTTTGTAGTAAAATGCTGGATATGCTCTGATTGACAAGAGATGTAGCTCAACAACCTACAGTCCCGAGGGGCACGAGCAAGTAAATAAGGAATGACTCTAGAGTTTAGTGAGGACTGTATGGGGGTGGGTGGGGGGAGTAACATGGCAGAGCAGAGGAAGGATTTCTAGCTATGGTTTGGAACAAAGGAGGCTTCCTTGAGTACATGGGAACCAAGGATCCAAGCTGAGAACTGAAATTTCAGTAAGAATTGTAAGAACAGCCAGTAGCTAACATGAATTCATTGCTTTACTCTCAAAGACTTTTTTTTTACGTTCTCAATTACAGTTAGTAGAAGAAAGCAGGTTAAAGTTATTAGCCCTTAGTTGAGATTAGGGTAGTATTTTGAACAAATGGGAAGAAAATTTCATTTGTGCCAACTGTGTTAAAGCTACTCTGGGATTCGTTAAAACGGAGTAAGAGAACTGTTATACTCTCAGGGAACTTGCAATGAGTTAGAGGTTGAAAGTCTTGGGTCCCGCTTCTTTGTTGTAACCACACCCTGTGCAGTAGATAAAGGTGGCTTCTTAGAAGACGGTTGGAGTTGAGTCAGGAAGGATGAGTGGAGTTTGAATAGGCAGAGATGGGGAAGGGTGCTTCTAGTTGGAGTGGGCCAGGAGAACAAATGGATGATGGGGAAAAAGCTTAGGGATCCTTGGGTTGAAGAGTGGTTTTGGGAATTGGATTCTTCAGGAACAAAACAAAACAAATTCACTGCCATCTAGTCAATTCCAAGTCACAGGCATGAACTGCCCTTGTGGGTTTTTGAGACTAACTCTTCATGGAGTGGAACAGCTTTCTCCCTTGGAGTGGCTGGTGGTTTCAAACTGCTGACCTTGTGGTTAGCAGCCCAACTCAGAACCACAGTACCACCAGGACTCCAAATAAACAAATTTATGCTGGGTTACTACTAAAGGAGCTTTACCAAATGGCGAGTTCTCACTCTGATTTTGTTTGATTAGACCATCAATGATTCAGTTTATGTTTCTAGCATAAAATTTGTGTTCAGTGCAACAAACATTGATGGTAAAAAGTTTTTAAAAAAATTCATTTTATTGGGGCTCATACAACTCATCACAAGTTATACATACATCAGTTGTGTAAAGCACACTTATACATTTGTTGCCCTCATCATTCTCAAAATTCGCTTTCCACTTGGGTTCCTGGAATATGCTCCGAATTTTCCTTTTCCCCCTTCCCCTCCCTCCCCGCACCCCCTCCCTCATGAGCCCTTAATAATTTATAAATTATTATTATATCTTATCTTACACTGCCTGGCGTGTCCCTTCACCCACCCTTCTGTTGCCCGTCCCCCAGAGAGGAGGTTATATGTAGATCCTTGTGATCGATTTCCCCTTTCTACCCTCTCTTCCCTCCTGGTATCGCCACTCTCACTGCTGGTCCTGTGATCATTTGTCCTAGATTCCCTGTGTTTCCAGTTCCCATCTGTACCTCTGTGCATCCTCTGGTCTAACCAGGTGTGG
>NW_022107431.1:38246481-38273353 GCF_000313985.2 Echinops telfairi | reverse complement strand
ACGTTCCAGTTCTGTGGGGACACAACCAATACTCTCCCCCTGGGTTGGTTAGTGCCCTGTTCCCCCTGTGCCATCAACTCAGTGTCTCCCCACCCTGCTTCTCCCTCCACTTGCCCCCCTTCCCCATCTTTATGTTGGACCCTCATGTACCTCCCTAGGTGTGGCCTGCCCTCCCTCCAACTGTCTATGCTTGCACCCGTTTATTGCGAGATAGGTGTTTATTCTTCTATTCCTGGTGTGCTGACTGTACTTACCTCAGGGGACTCACCTGTCTACCTGTCCTTTTGCGTTTGGCTTACCTCGCTTAATATGATTTCTTCCAGCTCTTCCCACGGGCAAACTCTTTAATCACACAATGATAGTAACTAATTGTTTTAACTATTATTAAACCTTTTTTTGGAAAACCTTATTTTTGGTTTACCTGCCAGTAATAACAAGGTGGACAATCTTCCACAACAAATACTATTTTTAGTGACAAAACACCCACTGTTCACTTATCGACATGGTTAGGTTTCATGCTATTATGTACTGACTGGCATTATGTGAAAATGTTTTATAATGTGCCAAACTATTGAGAATCATGGCCTAGCCAAGCTGACACATAACACATAGCTAATACTCTCCTTCCCTTGACGTGTTAATGCCATATGTATGTTGTTAAGATGCAAAATACTCAGACTTTTAAAACTATTACCGTAAATGCGAAATATTGAGTAACAAGATAAGTGAGAAATGTGTGTATTGCATTTCACTGTAGTGAGGGGCCATTAATTAATTATTTGGCCCCCACCTCAAACAAAACAAAAAATAAAAACCTGTTGTGTTTGCATTGCTTCTTACTCATAGTGATCCTCTAGGACAGGGTACAACTGCCACATAGGGTTTTCAAAACTGTAGTCTTTTTATGGAACCGTACTGTCTCGTGGTTCTCCTGTGGAGTAGCTGGTGGATTTGAACCTCTAACTTTTTACTTAGTAGCTGAGTGCTTTAACCATTGCAACAGACAATACATTAACCGAGTCCCTCACTCCTTTGCTGTTTTTCTTCTCCATTATTTATGATGGAGTTTAAAAAAAATTTGTGAAAAAAGGAATTAAAAGATAACTAGAATCTTCCCACAAGCTTTTTTGAAGCCCCTGCATATATTTGTAACTATTCTTTTACCCTTTACACCTAGATCTTCCTAATTCCCTTAGAAGTTTTTTGAAGAGTGATGTATTAATAGTTAAAAGAGTATGCACTTCTCCAGGCTTTGATTTTCTAAATTATTTTATACATTTGTTTATTTATTTATTCTCAGGCTTTTAATACTTAATTGGTTAATACTTAGAATGTAGATTTTTATTACATTTCTCTATTTTTATTGTTAGTTGCTAGAACACAGGTAATCTTAAATATTTTTACTAAATAGAACATACTAGAAGAAGTTAGTGTTTTCAAATTAGGTGCTGTTTTATGTCATTTTTAACCTATTATGAATGTATTATGGTTTATGAGCCCTCAGTAAATGTATGTGACTTATGTTCAAACTTTTAAAGGCTAAAACATGATTTTGTTGTGTTTTGTTTAAATAAAGGTAGAATTACTAGGTAAAGATCAATTCTTTTTTTACAGTAAATGGTTTATTGAAAACTGTGCATTTAAACACTTTGATCTGATTTAATGGGTCCGCTAAGTAAGTTATTTTAATTAACTTCTGTACTTAAAATTCTACGAATAGTAATGAGAGGATATGTTATACACAGAGCACTCACAGGATTCTGACACATTCAAAGGGGAAAAAACTGTCCCTGCTGTAACAGTTTGCAAGATTTGAGTCTGTAAATCAGTAGTTGCATGTTAAGGAACTGCCTTGGATTGTTTTATGCCCTATTGTTTGTAGACTTTTAAAAGGAAGTCTTACAGATGTACTAATTTATACTTCACTTTTTCCTAAACAGGAAAATAGTTCTGCTTGCAGGATGGGCATTGTTTTTATTCCTTGCATACAAAGTTTCAAAAACAGACAGAGAATATCAAGAATACAATCCTTACGAAGTATTACATTTGGATCCTGTAAGTAATTTTTTTAATTAATGCACATTGATTTAATGATTTCTTGAAAATACTATAGGCCTACATCCTAAAAGAAATAAAGTCATGCCTAAAGAAATTCAACTCTGATCAGCTAACTTTTTGAAAATTAGGTTTTTTTTGTGTATATAGTTTTCAAGCTGGAGCTATTGATTACTATTCTATTAGGGATTGGTCTGTAACTGCTGAAATGGAAGACTTTCGAAGATGAGAAGTGAGCATATTTTTTAAAGCCATAAGTAAAACTGGTTTGATGCAAAATAAAACCGACACCTTCATTTATACAGCTGACTCTCGGTATATGCAGGTTTTGCATCTCGGATTCAGCCAACTGTGGGACAAAAATATTTGGCTGAGAAAAGAATGCAATTAACTGGTCGGAACAGCACCTCAAAGATACTATACGATTGTCTATAAGCTATTTAAGCATCCGTGAATTTTGGTATGGTAGGGTTAGAGTCTGGATTTTGAGAGATGAAGATATTAACTAGATGAGTGATAGAAATTGCATGCCCTGTGTTGGCTGACACTTGGGCAATGTGTCAAGTTCTATCTGGAGTCTTCTAAAGTACTGATGTGGAGGTCGGTGCCATAAAAATCCAGCATAACCTTGGACATTGCCTATTAGATGGGTCCCAATAGAAAGTTAGTCTTTTAGGCCTATCAGAGAATTTAGAGCTGAAATGAATAATGTGATCGCTTAGCTTCTTTTTAGATTATAAAATGAGTTCTGGAAACCGTCTTTTCTGGGTTTTCATAGCGTTTTAGTAGTCAAGCAGAATTTAGCAGGCTCCATTTTTTTCCCTCCGAGATTCCATCCTTTTATTTTCAGTCTCTGCTCAGTATTCATAGATTGACATATTACAAAGGAAGGAGTATGTTTGTCTTCTAGTTTTCTGCTTTGTAAAAGAGGTTTGCTTGTTACCTAATTTTTCTTACTGTGGTGATCTTGTTCAAAAGAGAGACTTTCTAAGAGTAAAAGGTTTCAGGGCAATTTTATGCCATAAGAAAGCAACATAAAAGATGTATGAGTCCTGGAGAATTGGCTAATAAATTACTTTAAAATATATTTTAAATATGAGACAAAATATACAGAATGAAACATTTCAGTTCTGAAAATATTTACTGAGTAATTCATGTTGTTAGTTCAAAAAAGAATGGATTATTTCTTTACTGCATTATGACAAAGCTTTTCCTTTTAGGGGGCAACAGTAGCAGAAATTAAGAAACAATATCGTTTGTTGTCACTTAAATATCATCCAGATAAAGGAGGTGATGAAGTTATGTTCATGAGGATAGCAAAAGCTTATGCAGCGTAAGTATGATAGAACCCATTACATATTTTTTTTTAAAAAAATGAGTGGTAAAGATAGTTTTCTATTTTAATGAAATAAAAGTAGTTGTTACATACATTTATTAAATCCTTATTTCATATGTTGAGTCTTTCATTTATGGAACTACCTGGGAGCCCTGTAGTGATAATTTAATTACACCCCAATTTTAAGTTGGCTTTTGTCATGTGAACTTAGTTAAACTAAGTAGTAAGTGATAGGTTAATTGAACCATTTTCTAAGTACTGTATTCTGATGAGAAGAAGGTATACTTATACTTTATTTTCCTTTCTAGGATTTTTGTTAAGCTTGATTCATTTCTCTCATGATTTGTGTAGCTTGTTGGCATTTAAATTACAAGAGGGTATCCAAAAACCCTGAATTTTGTTTTCAAAGCTATGTATTTAAATTTTTTTTACAAAACAACCTTATCACCTTCAAAGTACTCTCCATTACACTTAATACATTGTCAAATATACAATTCCATTCTTGGAAACATTTTTTTGAACTCATCGGTTTGGAGGGCTGCCAGCACCTTCCTCTTTCTTTTTTTCACCTCTCTACTTCATCAAATTGCTGTCCTTTCATGTCCCTCTTCATTCGTAGAAACAAAAAGAAGTCTCAAGGAGCAAGGTCAGGTGAGTCAGATGGGGGGTGGCGGGGCAAGAGAGGCATGCTGCCTTTTGCCAAAAACTGGTGCACTGAAATGGCTGTATGAGTAGGTATGTTGTCGTGGTGACAGCACCAGTCCCCCATGTGCCATAAATCAGGCCTTTTTTATTGTGCAGTGTTACGCTATCTTTTCAGAGCCTCTGAATAGAAAGCTTGATTAGCAGTCTGACATGGTGGAACAAACTCCAAATGCACTACAAGTCACCATTTTCTTCCTTCCATTTGGGAAGTTGATGGAAGTCCAGAATGAAGTTTGTCATCAGTTGATTTTTCACCTTTTTTTGAAACGAAAAACTACTCGTACACTTGTTTTTCCCATAGCCCTGCCCTTGTAAGCTGTGTTGAACATCAGAGCAGTTTCTGCAGCGTTTTTTCCAAGCAGGAAACAAAATTTCACAGCTGCATACTGTTCTCCTAAAGCGGTCATCACAAAAAAAGAGGTTCAAGCAAAACTGCTTTTATGAAGAAATTCAACCTGACCAGAAAGAACCTTCCCAGGTGACACCACTGGGTGCACTAACTCAGTGAGTTACTCATTGTTTGCATAACAGCAAAAATGTGTGCTATAGAAGCTCCGTTATTTTGCGGGTACCCCCTCATATTTAAAGATGTTTTATTTTTTAGTTTTAGGTAAAATGAAAAGTAAAATTGAAATACCTAAAAATGTCTCAACTCTTTAGAATTCACGCTAGATTATATCTATTCATTTTACACTTGTTGTGATGCCATGAAGTTTTAAGACCTCCTTTTTAAATGCTACAAAAGTCTTTTCAGAACTTGCAAATTATATGTTTCTTGTCTTGGAATGCAAACAGTATTTCATTGTCAAGATACATATATAAAAGGGGGCTTTTCCCACAAATTTTTCACATATTATTCACATATACATTGTATGTGAATAATTTATTTGTGAATGTATAAATTTTCAGGAACGTTTTGTGCACACTTCAAGAAACAAAATATAGAGCGCAGGTAGTCTTGGTGTGCATTAAAAGATCGTCCTTCTCAAGTACAAAGCAAATGTTTTGAGAATGATGAGGGCAATACATGTACAAATGTGCTTGACACACAATGAATGTTGTATGGATTGTGATAAGAGTTGTATGAGCCCCCAATAAAATGATTTTTAAAAAAGTTACTGTCCTTATGACTGGGATTTATTTTCGTGTGTGTGTGTGTGTGTGTGTGTGTATCTTGATAGTAATAAGTACTTTTTGAAGTGTTGCTGCATGTAATTTGCTCGTTATAATTCTCACGCCAACCCCCAAACCCTCCAAAATCGATTTGTAAAGATACTAATAATAAAAGGCAATAATAGTGAAAAATGAGATATTAGACTTGATGTCAGAACCAACTTCTAATGGAGTTATTATACCAGAACCTCATCATAATTTGGATACTACCTGTATAAGAAATTTGAATTCCTTGGGTCTTACTATTACAAGAGGTAAAAGTTAGCGGACTTCTCCAGGACTCATGATATTTACATTCCCACAGAGGCCTTCTATTGATTTAAGGAATAAAATACACAAGAGTTTCTGTTTTTTGAAGACTTGATACATAATTTTATGGGATAATTTAGAAACATCACGCAAATAATAAGATAATCCAGTATAATAACAATCTATTTGACTGGCACATGACTGATAAATGCTTGAGAAGTACTGTCTTTGGGTTTAAAACTAACTTTACTCAAAGATTCTTGCCTTTTTCTATGGTTCCTGAGAGAGAAACCACAAAACCTTGAAATTTCTCTTGTAATCTTAAGTATTTGATAAAGTCTCTAGACTACATAACTGAGCAGTTTTGAGATGACTCTGTTGGTTGGAGGCCAGTCAGGCCAGAGAGGCCCACCTGCATTCAACCAGGCTGTGGGGGCAGGGAAAGGGAATTATCTGACGACAGCCCTAATAAAGGCTTTGGACTCTGAAGCTCTTGGTTGGGGACAGATAGTGATAACATGGGAGAGTCATTTGTCTCTAGACTACCTTATGTGATGTGTTAATTTTTAGAAAGGGTCTATTTTGATATGTTCCTACACATTATTATGTGAATTTTACACAGCCTTTACACAGTCACTCATAAAATATAGTAAAGACATTCTCTAGGTCAGAGATTATAATCTGAGAACCCTGGATTGTATAGAGAATTTATGTGTAATTGTACATGTACATTTTCCCCCCTAAGAATGAGGGCTCATAGAGTTTAATAGTCTCAATAAGATGTGAAACCAGTCACCAGTTTTGATTCATGGAGCCTTTATGTAAGAACTGTGCAGCAGAGGGTTTTCATTGGCTGATTTTTCAGAAGTAGACTGCCAGGCCTTTCTGCTCAGGTACCTTTGTGTGGGCTCAAATTGCCACCCTTTTTGTTAGCAACCAAATATATGACTCTTCAAAAGTCAGGGAATAGAATTATGTTTGGAAACTTAGCAGTAATTGAGCTTAAAAATATTATTGCATCATTGGTCTTAGATTTTTTACATATTATGCTAAAACTACATTGCTTTTAAGTACTTTAAGTTTTAGGGATGGTATTATACTGAAGCACTAATAAGTAACAAATCAATTGCTCTTTTAAACTTGGTTTTTTCCCCCTCCAATTATATTTACTTCTGGGATTATAATGGTATATATGTGCTATTTTCATCTGCTGTTGGTGCCTTTAAGGCTGCCGGTAGTACCAAAATCTCTGCCGTAAAGTTAATCATTTGTGTGCAGATCTTTGAATTCATCAGTTCAGGTAGTTGGAAATTTAAAATGTTGGTGCTGAAGGAGTCCCGAAGACCCTTTTGACTGCCATTGTATAGGCTTATTCGCAGAGGTGATATTTCAATCTTTGCTTTCTCCAGTTCCTACTGTAATTTTGGGCATATATTTTAACTACTTAAGTCGAAATGTAATTGATATTTTCCCAATGACTGAATTTGTCCCTGTGATTTGATTCTTTGGCAATATTTGAGTAGAGGTTGTGTGGAATGTGAGGAAAGGCAGAGTGCTGTCTTTCCTTGAAAGACACAGGCTTGGGATGACGTTAATTGGGAGATATCCTTGCCATTTTGGGGGGTATTTGCAGGTAGGGAATGTACTTGAGGGTGTTTCTATGTAATCATTACTAGTCACTTTAAATCTTTACAAGTAGTTAAGAGCCAAACTTTCTGGAGATGCCCTATGGTTCTTAAGTTTCTTGAAATAGAATATAGAGTAGTAGTCAAGAACATGGCTTTGGGATCTAACAGACCTGGTTTGAATCCTCTCCCATTTAATAGACAGGTGTGGATAAAACACTTCATTCCTTTGCCCCCTTGGATAACGGTTAGTAGAAAATGAGGTTACTACTAAACCCACCCTAGTGGGTTGTTCTGAGGTGTCAACACATACTGTACTCTCTGCCATTGAATCAATTCCGACTCATTGGAACTGCCGCTATGGGTTTCCGAGTCTATAAGTGCAGTGGCTGGTAGGTTTGAACCGCTGACCTCGTGGTTAGCTCAATGACTAACCCCTTACAATACCTGGGCTCCTCGCATTGCATATAGTAAGCATGTGATAGATAATAAGCTGCTTCTCCCTTTTTTGGGTAAACACATTATGTAAGTGTTTGAAGAATCAGATGGTTTTCATTCTAATCATCTGAACCCAAACAAAGCATGATAGGGTATGTGGTTATTTAGTTTTTATTCACCAAAGTGCTCTCTAGCACAATATATGAAGGGGCATCAAAGATTGTGGGGAAATTACATTATCCCACTTTTCTGAGAACTTTTGGAAGCCCTTTCAGTCGGGTCTGTACCCTCAGTCATATTTGCATCCAACCTTTATTCTTTTTGCTGTGGTCACATACTTACTTTTATTGCTTTGAAATAATATTGAAAAATAATTTACTTTTATCTGTTGAGAATATACTCAGCAGAAAATAGACCAAGTTTCGTCATTTACAATTCAGTGGCATTGATTACTTTCTTAGAGTGGTGCAACCATTCTCACCCTCCTTTTCAGAACTGTACCATAACATTTCCTGACAGTTCACCGCCACCTCTAGCTTCATCCTCATCTTGTCATTTCTCTTGTCAGTTTGGCCCCACGTAGATAGATTTTTTTCAAAGGGCATAGTGCTTATGACTAGACATTTTTTACTACCCCAAACCTGGTTACAACTCATAGCAGCACTATCTATGTAGGGTTTCTGAGCCTGTAAATCTTTATGGGAGCAAACAGCCTCATTTTTCTCCAGGGGAGTGGCGCATGGGTTTGAAATGCCGACCCTTGCAGGTAGTGGTCTAATGCTTACCCAACAATACTACCAGAGCACTGTGCATTCTTTACTAGGTAAGCTTAATTATTGTTTTCTTTGAAGAAAATTTCATGGGATGTATTTAGTTTAATATTTAAATATTAACCCAGAGCAGTGTTTTCAGGAGTTATCCATCTGTAACTTCCGAAATTAGGGATTCCATGTGAATTTGAGAGTCTATTCTGTATTTCCACCCTTTTGATCAATATTCATTTACATAGAATCTTTGAACAAATGTTCAGTATTGTTAGCCAGGTGTCATGGCAAAGGAATCAGTGATTCGTCTCATATTGACTTTGAAAAAAGTGGATTCTTTTAATTTGACTGAGTATATCCAGCATGGTTGCCTGTCAGGCATTATCCATGCTGATTTAATGAATGAGTTCGTGGAACTGTGAGTGTGCATGTGTGCACCGCAGAATCAGTAGTGTTCTCTAATGTGAGTTGTGAGGGCACTGTATGGGATGTTTGCTGTATTGTCATCCGAAAGTCTGTAAGGGGCAGCAATCATTATTTTTATGATAACAATTAGATTAGAAAACGGTATTGAGAGAAGTAGTAGCTGAAACTTTGGGTTGGATGAACATGAAAATCGGGGCATGTATTTCAAGAACTGTCTCATAACAACTACTGAGTTATTGCCAGCTCACAGCCACCCTGTGACAGAGTAGGGTGGCTCCCACCATTCCCGCAGTTGTCATCATTATGGCAGCAGCCAGTTTCTCTTTTTCCCTGCCAAGCAGCTGGTGGGTTCTCACTGCTGACCTTAAGGTTTGCAGCCTACCAGGTAACCAGGGCTCCTGTGCCTCCCGTAGAAGAAAAGAAATCTTAGCACCAGGCTTTACTAGCCATTTCTTGTTAGTAACTACTCTTCTTACTAGGAGAAGAGTCGTAGAATAATTATTCTTCATTTTCAGTTTTTGTATGGCCTACTACTATTCATTGGTGCCTGTATTTTACTGGGTTCTTAGGTCAAATAGTGGAAATAAAATTATAGGCAAATAAGGACTAAAGCTGCCAAGACAACTGTTCTTAGGAAGGACTAAATTGATACATTGATGAGTATACTGTTTGTTGTTGTATAAAGGCATTCTTGCATTGTTCCTCTCAGCTTGGGGCTTAGTTGAGTAGAAAATACTTATCAACTTAAAGTCCTTACATTCTGGGAAATAGAAATAATGGTTAAAACTCGATTTGGACATAATCCTTTGCCAATTGGTCTATAAGAATGCATTCCTTATTATATTATCGGCCGTGTGTGTCTGCCCTGTCTCCTTAATTACGTTGTACAGTTCGGGAAGGAATTGCATTTTCTTCTGATGTTCTTTAACCTCTGCTCTGGGGCCTGGGGTAAGACCTTTCTGATTCTATTCCTTGAGCCATCGCTTAGGTCTCATTTATATTTAGATGTTTAAAAATCACTCTGTCCCTTTCATATTGCCCGAATTAGGAAGCGCAGTCCCTTTAGCAGGCATTTTCTTAGCCTTGTTGGCAATTGGCTTACAGAAAATTAGATCTCTGCACAAATACAAATGACACGTTCTGCCGGAGGAGTTCTTTATAGGTATTCATTTGTTCCTTGAGAATGCGGTGCCATTATATTGGATAGAGCCACCATTGTTTATTTAGTTCATATATTTTAAAAAATCATGATTAAAGGACAGTATGTAGTCATTGAAGAAAATGTGGGTATAAGGAAATGACCTATACTGCTCCTTAAGGATCCCTGGTGGTATAGTAGGCTATGTGTTGGCCTGCTAACTACAAAGTCAGCTGTTTGAGCTCATCAACCACTTCATGAGAGAATGATGAGGCTGGCTGCTCCTGTAAAGACTTAAACAGTTTCGTAAACCTAAAGGGGGCAGTTCTACTCTGTCCTACAGGATGTCACATCAAGAATTGATTTCATGTCAGTGATTTGTTGTTGTTGTTATACTCCCTATTTGCTTTCTCAGAAAATGTAGTCTCAGGTAAAGCTTCATCTTCTGGCTGGAACTGACTAAACTTGAGTACACATGGGTCACACAGGACTTTGTATTAAGGCCCAGTAGTTAACATTTCCTTTGAATGCAGCATGTCATGCCTTTCCTGCTCCATACAGCACACTACCTACTCCTCCATGCTGTCCTCATCAGAGGCTTTTCTTGGTTCCTTGACATTAGTATCTTTTAGGAATGTGCTCCCTAGTTAGTGAATTTTTATGTGTAAAGTACTTATTTTTCAGATATATCTTTTTAATTTTGAAACTTTTTTCTTTTGCTGCTAGTTTAACTGATGAAGAATCCCGGAAAAATTGGGAAGAATTTGGGAATCCAGATGGACCTCAAGGTGTGTTAGCGATTAAAAAGTTATATTGATTAGGTTATGTTAATGACAATGTTAATTAGATTAAAAGGGGTATATTTTATTTTTTTCATTCATGTTTAGGACAATTACAACCATGTTCAACAGATACTCAAATTGGGTTCACTTTAACTTTCATTTTAAACTGAAAGATAACAACGAAGATTGATTAAAAGAGATGAGTAGTCACTATTACTATTCATTTCTAGTTTGTGATTGATAGAAATTGAGTGAAGCTCTCTTTCCTAAGTGAGTTAAATTTTTTTGGCATATATGTATAGTGTTTATATAAATTCAGGACCTGTAAAAGAGTTTTCAAGTGTTATAAGAAAAAGGAACTCACAAAGAACCTCACTTCCATTGATTCAGATTCCCAGTTACCCTATGGGGCAGTGGTTCTCAACCTTCCTAATGCCGCAACCCTTTAATACAGTTCTCATGTTGTGACCTCCCCAACCATAAAATTATTTTTGTTGCTAATTCATCACTGTAATTTTGCTTCTGTTATGTATCGGGCAGCCCCTGTGAAAGAATCGTTTAACCCCCAAAGGGGTCGTAACGACCGGTTGACAACCACTGCTATAGGGTATAATGGAACTGCCCCTGGGGATTTCCAAGCCTGTGACTTTGTAGTAGTGGAAAGCCCCATCTTTTTCCTGTGCAGTGGCTGATCGTTAGGTGGGAGTGACTTCATGGTTAGCAAACGCATGCGTAGTCCACTACACCACCTGGGCTTTTAACTTGATGTTTCAGGTAATAAGTCATATTTTTAACTTTTGTGTTCTGGGAAAATACGTACAGTAGTCCTTCTCAAAGGTTTTTTTGTTGGAGTAAAATTTTAGTTTATCAATATTGGTAAAACTGAAAATAGCTTATTTAGAAATATTATATTCTTTCTATTTCAGCTACAAGTTTTGGAATTGCCCTGCCAGCTTGGATAGTTGACCAGAAAAATTCAATTTTGGTGGGTGTCTTTAAATAAAACACAGTGTACTTGATACAATTTTTGTTATGTGTGGTATCTTGGTATTTCAAATAGATAATGGTATGTTATTTTAAAATTTAATGCTTCTTGAAGAAAATTTGTTAAATACACAGGAATATTTTAAACAAAAAATCACCTATAACCTTTGCTTACTCAGAATATGTAGAGTGGCTTTTACAGTTTTGTTTTCTGGTTTAAACTGTGAAGACAGTTTTTATATAACGGAGAACAAATTGGTTTCTATTATAAGGCTGCGGGTTTGGGGCAGTGTGTTCTAAAAATAATTTTAAAACAATAATTTCTCTCTTTGAACATGGTCTCTTCTTTTGGGCCCGATTGGACCCTACCCTTGGTGTACTCTTTTGGAAAACTACTAATCTTTCCTTTACCTTACCCAGGCTAACTGAATCTCGATGTCTGGCAGCTTACTAGTATATATTCCTTGTGGTGCTTCCATTGGTTCTAGGATAGCAGACCTCAATCAGGTATAGGTGCTTGCCACTTTAAAACACCAAGATTGATCTTAAACCTTTACAGTTCAGGAATAGTGACTTCCTGCTTCATTTGATTGAGAATAATTAAAAGCTATCTCTGAGGCAATTAAGAAAAATGATCCCACAGTCTCATTGTAATTTGTTTGGAAATTGGCTATTAAATCTTATTTTTTTAACAGGTTAAATTTTATTATCTTCAGGAGTATATAGTTTCTTCATATAAGCATGTGTATCATGTTAAGGGTTATTTGGTGAGAGTAATAAGGAAATAAGAGAAAGGTAACTATCAGAGTGGAGTGAAGTGGTAGGAGAAAAATCAGCTCACCAGACAGGTTACTAGCAAACAGAATCTTACTAAGTGGCTCCTTGGTATTTAGGCAAAGGAGCCATTTTAGCCAAGGGCTTCTTATCATTTAATTTGAAGGCACTGATTACTTGCCAGGACCCCTGATATCCCAGTGGTTTGTTAAGCACTGGCTTCTATCTGTTGGAAGATCAAATCTACCAGCCATTTCACAGGAGAAAGAAGAGGCAGTCTGTTCTGTAAAGGTTTGCAGTCTCAGAAACCCTATGGGTCAGTTCTAGTCTCCCCTATGAGGTTGTTCTGAGTTGGAATCCATTGAATGGCAATGGAATTTAGGGGCAGTGGGGAGGGGGGGAGATGGGAGTAGGAGCAGGGGGACTACCTGCAGGTATGATTGGACCTGACTGGAAGATGATTTAATTTATAAACCGTGTTTTGCTGGGGTTATAGATAGAAGGTTGGAAGTAGCAAATTAAAAAATAGTTTATTATAATGGGTCAGAGCATAGATTTTAGGATTGCACTGCATGGGTTCAAATTCTGGATCCACCACTTTGCTAGCTACTTGACCCTGGGACAAGTTATATAACCTCTATGTTCCTTGTCTCCAAAAGAGAGACTACTGACAGGACCTTCCTTATAATTAAACATGAAGAGTACTGCTTACTGTATTGTAAGCCTTAAAATAAGTCTTCATAAATGCTGTTATAAATTCTCTGATGAAGACCATACTTATTTTCTTTTCATTTCTAGGTGTTACTTGTTTATGGATTGGCATTTATGGTTATCCTTCCAGTTGTTGTGGTAAGTGCTAGCTCCTTTTATTGACACTTTTGGAAAGGGAATTATTGGTGTGTTTTGGAGTTCCCCAAGAGCATAATTTGCACTAGACTGTAAATTGCTAACTTGCATAGAATATAATCCATGTGAAGTGTTCAGCTGGAAACTATGTCACTGTTACTTCAAGTGACTGCAAGGTCATTCATGGTGGGCCAGTTTTAGGAGAGGTTCCAGACTAGAAGCAGGTGATCTCTTTCTAGAAAAATGGCCAGTGGAAACATTCTCTGTAGCAGGGGAACATTATGTTAATTTTTTTAATGTGTAGCAGCACTAAAACATTATGTATAATGTTAGAGGTTAAGACCCTTGGATTAGAAAGCACACAAAATAATCTGAAGAAGAGCTCCCTCCAAGTTAAAGTAGACCTCAATGACATGAATGGAATAAGCTTTCAAGTTGTTATTTATTGATGTGGCATTACGTACAATGAAAAGGAGCAGATGCAAACATCCATTAATTGCTAGAATGTAGAATGTGACGTATTAATCAAGAAAAATTGTAGTTTTCAAAAATGAAAGCAACACTTGCATATGCATATCCTAGGCATTAATAAGCTGAAATGGAGTGTTAGTGGCCACTTTGTATCAGGTAAAACCATATAGTTTATTGTGTTAGGAGTGACATATTGAAGAGGAATGGTGTTGTGTTCACTGTCAAAAGGAACCTTTCATTATCCGTTCTGAAGTATATTATTGTCGGTGATTAAAAATATCTATGTGCCTCTAGGGAAAAGCAGTTAATGTGACTGTCATTCAAATTTACACACCAACCATTAATTCAAAAGATGAGGAAATTTAAGGTTTTTCTCATCTTCTGAGTGAAATTGATCCAGCACCTTATCAAGATGCACTGGTAATCAGTGGTATTTCGAAAGTGAAAGTTAGAAACCCCAAACCAAAGCCATTGCCATGAGAAATAAGGCTTCAGTGATAGAAATGACTGTAGAGATTGGTGGCCAGAATTTTGCAAGACTAATAACTTACTCCTTAGAAATACCAACCTAGACTACATATATGTATACTTCACTGATGCAAATACATAGGAATCGAATCAACTACATCTGTGGAAAGAGATGATGACGATGCTCAGTGTCATCAGTCATCAACTCCAGGAGCCAACTGCAGAACAGAATCGGTTGCTCATGTGCAAGTTCAAGGTAGAACTGATGAAAATTAAAACTGGAAAATTTTGACCCTCGAGGAGGGGACAAACTGTAACCTGAGTATGCCACCTGAGACTAAAGAATAGAGTTGATGCATTGAACACTGATTACCATAGAACAGATGTATCGTGGGATGACATCAAGGGCATTAGGCATGAAGAAAGCAAAGCATCATTAAAAAATAAGGAAACAAGACCAAAATGAGTGCCAGATGGGACTCTGAAGGTTGCTCTTGAATGTAGAAAAGCTCAAGTGAATGGAAGAGACAGTGAGCAGAAAGAGCTGAATAGATTTCAAGAGGGGGCTTGAGAATATAAAGTAAACTATGTAGTGAAATGTGCAAAAGACCTGCAGTTAGAAAACCAAAGGGAGAACATATTCAGAATTTCTCAAATTGAAAGAATTGAAAAAAAATATGTATAAGCTTCACTTTACAATATTAAAAGCTTCTGTGTTAAGCTGGGTTGACTAGAGAAGCAAATCCAGTGACTCCCATGTGTAAGAAAGCTTTATATCAAGAATTAATTAATGTATCAAGAAAGCATCCTCATCTAGTCCAATTCAATTTCATAAGTCTGATACTAGTCCATAAGTCCCTCTTCAGACTCACAGTCATAAGCAGTGATGCAGAATGTGGGATGATCACAGGCTGGTGGGTACCAAGTTGTGTAGAACCAATGGCGCAGTTCATTACAGGGCTCTGGTGGCAATCAGGGCCTGCCAGCATGAAGGTGAAGGCAAAGAGAAAAGGGTTGGTTCCCAGGACCCTCTTTATGAGAAGGCCATGCCCATAAGGGTCATCAGGCTGTGACCCATTGACAGATTCTAATATGCACAGTTTTAGAGATTTGTAAGTATTCATATAAATAAAGCTAGAAGAAAATAATTTGAAATATGTAACCAAGTGACATTTTAAAGCTTGACCTTTTATTTTATGAATTATTAGAAAATATGACTAAACATTTTGAATCAAGCTTCAAATCCATTTTAGTGTTCAGGTGTTACTCTTGTTTAATTTTGCATTTTAGGGCTCTTGGTGGTATCGCTCAATACGTTACAGTGGAGACCAGATTCTAATACGCACAACACAGATTTATACATACTTTGTTTATAAAACCCGGAATATGGACATGAAACGTAAGTAAATTTAGGTGACTGTGATTTTAGTCAGATTGAGTTATTTATATGTAATCGATATGTACTTTTAAAATATATTAGAAATTCAATTTTTAGAAATTTGTAAATGAATAGATGAGTAAATCTATTTACCTTCAGATTTCTTGTGTTTTCATAGGTCTACTCATGGTTTTGGCTGGAGCCTCTGAATTTGATCCTCAGTATAATAAAGATGCCACAAGCAGGCCAACAGATAATATTCTAATACCACAGGTTAGGCCAATCTCCCAAATTCCATGGTGAGCACTTAAATGCTAAAGCTAATGTTTTGTTAAGTATATATATTTGAATAATTATTTTATTTACTTTAGCTAATCAGAGAAATTGGCAGCATTAACTTAAAGAAGAATGAGCCTCCACTTACCTGCCCATACAGCTTGAAGGCCAGAGTTCTTTTACTGTCTCACCTTGCTAGAATGAAAATTCCTGAGACACTTGAAGAAGGTATTTGTGATTCTACTATCTACAGGGTTTTAATGGGACCAGCACAGTGAACTTAAGTAGATCTCATACTACCGTGTTTTTGTAGCTTTTCTTTTTGGCGCAATCAAATACTTAATTGCTTAAGGACCTTTTAAAAAGAAATCTATATGCTACATAATTAGTTCACAGTTTGAAGGTCTAAGTAAGTCAGATGTTTAGGCAAATGTTAAAATTTAAGAATTCAAGGTGACAGAATGTTCTATATGGGAACTGTTTAGTTGATTGAAGATTATACAAAAATTCCTAATGACAAGTTGTTTAAAAAATGGTTTTACTACGTTGATCTCAGTGTTCTTCCACCACCACCCACTGTGAACAATGGATGGCGGAATCATTCTGTTTTAAATGAACAGCAGTAAATTAGAACAGTAATATTTCTAAAGATGTCATCAATTTGTGTTAGTTTCTCTTCACCTGCATTATTTTAGTTGAAATTTGAGAAGAATGTGGTTATCCTAGGGAATAAGTCTTCCTTGTGAAATGAAATCTCCCACTCCACCTCCCCACTTATAAGTCAACAATTAACCAATAATTTTATTGCAAGTGTTCTGTATAGATAAACACCCATCTCCATTTTAGCCAGTGGTGTGTGGTGGAAACAGCTGTTTTTGACTTTAAGAATGGTGAATGATCTTAGAAGAGTTGCTCTGTGTAGTATTAGTGAAAGTAGTACTTCTCTCTCTTGGCATTTAATTGACATTAATGTTCATTATTGACATTAATGACATTACTGTTCTCAGTTTTAGGCTTTGGAGCTATCCTTCGTTATAATTACAGAAACCTAACTGCCCACAAGAAAATTCTTTTTTAAAAAAAACTTTGTTTTTTAGTGTATGCACAGCAGAACATAACAGCAATTCAACAATTTCTACCCATGCAATTCGTTGACGTTACTTGTATTCTTTAAGTTGCATGGCCCTTCCCACCCTCCTTTTCTGTATTTTCTCATCTATTCACATAAGCTCACTAAATTTCCTCTGTAATCTTTCAAGTTGTTATTTACAACTTGTTTGATCCCATATAGATAGTTTCTAAAACAACACAGTGTCTGTCTACAAAGACGTTCTTTACTAGTTAAACTCCATTCTTACATGGTGTTCAGAATAATTTAGGAGATAGGCCTGACATAGGTTTCAAGATTCTTTTATGAGAATCGTTTTGGAGGCTCATCCGGCCCCCATGGCTCTGAAGTTCTGGATTCTTTGGGAATTTGCAGTTCTTCTGTTCTCCCTTTCTAAGAATAAAGTTATAAATGTTCTTAATCATAGTTAAGACTGTTCTAGAAAATACTGGGAATTGAGCTATATTGAAGCCCCAAACCATAGGACTGAAAATTACCTTTCAATCATCAAATCTGTTCTAGAGTTTTCTGACTGGCTTTTGAGTTAACAATGCTGAGGAGAAACTCTTCCATTCAATCTGTGAATGTTGTGGTCTTTTGTTAAATTGATAAAGATACTTTAATTATAAAAGCGGAATGATTTGTTTCAGACTTTTTCGTTATTTTGCAGATCAGCAATTTATGCTGAAAAAGTGTCCTGCTCTCCTTCAAGAAATGGTGAATGTAATCTGCCAACTAATAATTATGGCCCGGAGCCGTGAAGGTTAGGAAATGTTATTATGTATTTTTTCTTGCAAAATATGCAGATTGGGTTTTAAAGCTTTAAAATTTGGGGTATACTTCCTGAAATTCATCTATCAATCCTATCAACTCTTTGTATTACTGCTTATGGTTTTACAGATTCTTTCCAGTATTTTTTCTTCTGTGAAGTTCCTGCATTTTTGAATTTCATTTTTAGTTGTTTACTTGGTAGAGATTTTAAGCATCCCTTTTCTTCCTCTGAATATTTTTGAAGTTAGGTTATTCTGTTTTATAACAGTGAGTTTGAACTAATTCTTTTAACTGCTGTAATAGTGCCTTTTTTTTTTTTTTTAATGAAAGGGCAAGAAAGGGGATTGTGGTCCATAACGGAACAGGGAGACCCTTATAAAGGAGGCGGTGATTCATTGTTCTGGACGGTGGCTGTCTATTCTCTGTACTGGAGGGTTCCTAAGGAAGGCCCTGGTGGTGTAGTGAGTTATGCATGGGGCGAGTCAGCAGTTTGAAACTACCAGTCATTCCGCAGGAGAAAGTTGAGGCTTTCTATTCCTCTAAAACGTTAATCTCTGAAATTAGCAGAGGCAGTTCTACCCAGTCCTCTAGCATCAGTCTGACTCAGAATTGACTGGGTGGCAGTTACTTTGCTGAGGTTTAGTTTTTAGGATGACTCCTGGTGATTTACTGTTACTGGAAGTGATACAAGTAATTATTCTATTAAATCATTGTTACTGCATAGTGTGCACATTTCTAGTATCTTATCTAGTAATTTTCAAAGGAAAATCAACACTGATTTTAAAAGTTAGAGCTGTTAAGAATATTAGCATGAATCGTGGTTTTTGTGACAAATTGTATACTCCTGAGCATGTAAAAAGCCCAGCTCTGTTTTTTCTTTTTTTCCTATTTCTAAGAAAGGGAGTTTCGTGCTCCAACTTTGGCATCCTTAGAAAACTGCATGAAGCTTTCTCAGATGGCTGTTCAAGGCCTTCAGCAGTTCAAGTCTCCCCTTCTGCAACTCCCTCACATTGAAGAGGACAATCTTAGACGGGTTTCTAACCATAAAAAGGTATCTCTTTGCTACTTTAATGTTTATTTTTAGCAGTTTTTTTGTCAAGTAATAAAGATAGCATGAGCTGCTTAGAAATGGTTATTAAGAATTCTTAGATTGAAAATATCTTAAACATTCTAAAGTGCTCTCTGGTGCTTTCCATTGAAATGGAAAATTCTTGATAACATAGCTGTACTTTAGTAGTTAGAGAGTCAATGGATGTAAACAATTAATGCTGTGTTCCTTATGTGATTTTATCAAATGTTACCCAAAACGTGCACTAAGTGAAAATTGCACTGTGCACTTTTCGTTATTTCATTCTTGCCTTAAAGACAGGATAAAGGTTTATTGGTTGAGTATGAGTTTAAAAAATGAAACATTCAATTAATAAGTAGATTAGGTAAAGGTAATTCTGACGTCTAAAACATGATCAATAGCGAAGACCTGGTAATGAACCTTAAAGATAGCCAAAACGATGTATGAATGAAATGCTTGAGGTAGTATAGGAAAGATTGAGTGAAACGGCAAGTATGATCGATCTTAAATATACTCAGGTGGACAGAAGATAGACATTGAGTTTGATATTATAAGGTAGAATGAATAAATGTGTATTAGACATTTTTTATCACAATACTCTCTCCTTTCAAGCAATTGCGTCACCCTTGTAAATGTACTCATGGTAGGCAATAATTAAAAATTGAAAAATAGGAATTCCACATGCTTTATCTAATCCAAGTGAAAATTAAAAATTAAATAATTAGCACTAAACACTTGGAAATTAGAGAACTTTCTCCCAAGTAACCATCCAGCCAAGGTGAGCATTACTATAATATTTAGAAAGCAATAAAAATGAGAATGTTGCATTGTAAAACCTTGAGAGTATATAACTGCACTTGGAGGTGAATTCATGCCGAAGGTTCTTATTAAAATTGAAAAAATGGTACTGTTCATTTAACTATTTTTAGTTAGCAAAACGTAGTAAGGAAATAGTGAAGAATAAACTATTTAGACTGGGTAAAAAGCAAACATTTTCATTAAGAATTAAATTTAAGAGGTGTTTTTCAATTCTAAAGGAGATAAATCTTTGGTTTATGTAATTAAGAACAAATGATAAAATTAAAAGTTAAAACAGAAGTTGATTTTACAAATATATAATGTTTTATACAGTTCTAATTCTGGAAAAGTGAATGTCTTAGAACAGGAAAATTGATATATGAGGTGTACCCAAAAAACCCCCGGAATTTTTTCGCCCCCCCAAAAGCTATGTATTTAATTTTTTTTTACAAGACAACCTTATCACCTTCAAAGTACGCTTTACACTTAAAACTTTTGTCAAATCTGCTATTCCATCCTTAGAAACATTTTTCAGACTCATCTGTTTGGATAGCTGACAGCACCTCCTTCATTTTTTTTCTTCACCTTTTCTATTTTATCAATATTCTCTCCTTTCATGCCCCTCTGCTTCGCAGAAACAAAAAGAAGTTGCAAGGAATGAGGTCAGGTGTTGGGGCAAGGGAGGCATGCTGTTTGTTGTTTTTTTGCCAAAAACTGGTACACTGAGATGGCTACGTGAGCAGGTGCCTTGTGGTGGCAAAACCAGTCCTCCATCTGCCACAAATTGGACCTTTTTTGTCCCACACTGTTATCTTTGCAGAACCTCTAAATCAATGTTTCTCAACCTTTCTAAAGCTGCGACCCTTTAATACAGTTCCTCATGTTGTGACCAACCCCCCCAACCATAAAATTATTTTCGTTGCTACTTCATCACTATAATTTTGCTGCTGTTAGAATCAGGCGACCCCTGTGAAAGGGTCACGACCCGCAGGTTGAGAACTGCTGCTCGAAATAGGAAGCTGATTAACAGTTGGACTTGATGGAACAAATGCGTTTGGGAAGTTGATGGTTGTCCAGAAGGAAGTTTGTCTTCCATTGACATTGCACCTTTTTAAAAATGAGAAAACCACTTGTATATTTGAGTTTTTTCCCCATAGCCCTGTTCTTGTAAGCTGTGTTGAACATCACAACAGTTTCTGTGGCATTTTTCCCAAGCAGGAAACAAAATTTTACAGCTGCATGCTGTTCTCTTAAAGTGGTCATCACATAAAACGAGGTTCTAGTGAATGCTTTTACAAAAAAGTTCACTGTGATCAGAGAGAACCTTTCCAGGTCACACCTGGGTACACTACCTCAATGCTCTGCTGGCAGGAAAAATGCATTCTATGAAAGTTTTGCCCAGCAGAGCTTTTTTCCAGTTCCCTTTGTGCACCTCTTTGTATAATATTATGAAGTTGAAAATTGGCAACATTTATTAATTGAAGAAGATAATGAAATAATTATCAAGAATCAAATCTCCGAGATGCCCTTCTGAGGACATAAATTTTCTAGAACAGAACAACAGAAAGTACCTCACTTCTTTACTTTCAGAAGAAAAATCATATAGCACGCCTTTGGAACACTGGAGAAAACATTTTCTAGGACAAATCATTCTGTATTGATGGTGAAATCCTACATAAAGATTAAGCATTAGAGTAAAATTAGTCTACTCTGGTACTAATTTCAGCAGATAAAAAAAAGATTCTATTTTAAAAGAAAACTGTTAATACGATTGTTCTAGGTTAAATAAGAGACTGTCAGTGTCAAATAAGCATTCGATTAAAATTTAACCACCATTCCAAATAAAAATAAAAATGTACAGTAAACAAAACCAAGCAAAACAACAAATTAAGAATGATGACGTACTGTCTAACCTAGTCTTTGTAGAATGGGTGATTTTTTAGTTTTGAAGTGAGAGCACGTGCAGCAAAGGAGAAGAAAGTGACTTTTGACACCTGGGAGCAGCGTTTAATACTTGAGAAAGAGGAAGACGTGTATCTGAGTGATTGTGATTGCATCATGAAATCTAGGAAAGGCAGAGTTGAGGACAACCAGCATGGTTCAGGGAGTGAAAGGTTTTATAACATCTGTAAGACTCCTTCGATTTTTGTCTTGGGAGTAAGAAGGTAAAAGGATCAGAGTGTGTGCTGATCTTGGCAAATATATTTGTGGTTTTAGGGGTTAGAAGTTGAAAGGCTTGATAGTTGATAGTCTGGGAAAACAAGGTAGCATTGTTCCTCAAGATAAAAATAACTGCTGTAACTCCTTAACTCAGCAGTTCTTGTAGTGGGAGTTTGTCCGAAGAAAGTAATTCTTTTTAAAGAGAGAGAGAGAGAGAGACAGAGACAGGTGTACACAGAGATGGTGCCGTGTGACGGCAGGAGACCTGTAACTCTGGGGAGAATCCAACGCTGAACACTAGATGGACCTTTCTAACCCGCAATAGAGTCACCCAGGTGACACCATGTAGACATTACAAATGTGTCCCATAATAACAGAAAGTATATATAATAACAATATTAACAGTATTAAGATAGCAGTAATAACAGTAATAAAAGGATAAATGGCATAGGCACTATGAAAGGTTACTTATGTCATGAAAGTATAAAGGAATTTTGTGCCTATTTTAAGTGCCTATAATCTCAAAATTGCCCTAAAGAGTTGCTGATTTTACTGAATTTTATTTTATAAAATATGCTGATACTTTTCCTCATATGCAGTTTTATGAATTAGAAGCTTATTTTCCCTCTCTTTTTAAAAATTCAGTACAAAATTAAAACGATCCAGGATTTGGTGAGCTTAAAAGAATCAGATCGTCACAATCTTCTGCACTTCCTTGAAGATGAAAAGTATGAAGAGGTCATGGCTGTCCTTGGGAGTTTTCCGTATGTGACTATGGACATAAAATCACAGGGTAAGTGGGAGATTTCGCTGTGGAACAGTGCTTCCCTTTTTATAGATTGGTTCCAATTTATTTGGCTCCATATTCTCAAAACATTTCATTCAAAAACGTCGCTGGTCATTAGACTTAGCAGAGCTGTGGATTAACGGTGATGGAAAATTAGGCCTAGTTAGTAGTTTTGGAAATGCTTATCCAGTTCTGCTTTCATCTTCCACAAGCTAAAATTTGGTTTGCAGTTGACCTTTCAGAAATTTCTTAACATTTCAAAGGACGAAAGAGTTTGTTAGGTACAATAGAAGAATGCGCAGTTAGAAATACAGCTTTTAATAGTGTGAAAGAAATACTCTAGCACTTAAGAATACAAATACTCTTAACTTCTCAATAATAATATTTAGACATACTGCCAGATTCTAAATGGATTCCAAAAATCCCAGTTTATTTAAGCAATTTAAGCCTGGGAAACCACTCTTCCTGCCACACTTTCCAAGTGTTTAACTTGTCTCACCTCTGTATCTGCTTCAAGAGACAAGGAAGAGAGCAAAGATAGGAAAAATAGAGATCACTTTTCCTTCTACACAATTGATCTGAAGTTGCCATCCTAATTGTTGAATAATGAATGCATCTTAGCCTGGTGACAGAATGAATGATCCTCTTCATTCTTTCATGGTGGAATTGTCCTGAGCTGCACACACTCGGTTACTGCTGTAAGCATACAGAGACAAGGCAGGAAAGGCTTGACGTTCGAGGACACGTTTTCGTTGAGAAACTAGGACATAAGCATTATAAGCTAGGGAGCATATGCTGAGCTTTACGTGATTGACTTAGATAGACACTGGACCATTTGTCCAACCAGTACGAATTTTATGGCATGCACTGTTCGTAGGAGGACAAAGTTTCTTCCTTTTGAGTTTGCATTCTAGTGGAAATTGGAAAAGAAAGGCAAATTAGTAGATTCTCTTTCAATTAGGCTGGAATTAGAGTGCAGGCCACATGCAGGGAAAACATAGACCACATGAGGGTTTTCTTTGTTGTTTGTGAGATTTTTAAACTTTAAAAATCACTTATCTGAAAGTTGCATTTAGGACCATAAGATTGACTCCCAAGCTCTCTGTTTAGCAATCTAGTTTCATCAGGGGATCGGGGGTGGGGGTAGAGGGGGAAATGAGCTGATACCAAGGGCTCAAGTAGAAGAAAATGTTTTGAAAATGATGATGGCAACATATGTACAAATGTGCTGGATATAGTGGATGCGATAAGAGCTGTCAGAACCCCCATTAAAATGATATTTAAAAAATGTATAGTTTCAGAGTTGGAGATACCCTTTGTTGGATCAGAGATTGTAAAAAGTACCTGAGTCTTGGAAAAAGTGTCACAGGACATTTTCTTGTAAGAAGCAACGGAAAGAATATTCAACTCACTGGGAACACTGGCGTCTGTTCTACTCCGTAGTATCCGAGACAGAGCAGTCTGTTGTTTCATAGCTTTACAGCGCTGCCTACGTGTGTTAACACAAGTGCTGTGGTGAGTGGAGTGAGCAGAATTACAGAAGCAGTAAAGGACACCCACATGGGGTGGTGTGCCCCTCATTGCTGTCGGCTGCAGAGAATCTCCTGTAGGCATTTTCTGTCAGACAGTAGGCAAATTGTGACACAGTGGTTATTTTACACTCAGTGCATGCCACATACCACATGGCAGTGTTGATGACCGTGTCACCTAGATTTGGGGTCACGGAGGCTTCGGGGGCGAAGGGAGGCATAGCATACATTGTGTTGGCGAGCCGGTCCTGCTTCTCATAGGCACTAATAGAGATTAGTTCATGGAAATTAGTAGGTTGGTGGAGGCCCATTCTCTTCCAAATTCTGTACTTATTATGACAGAGGACACTACCTTCAGTCTGTAAAGTAGGCGCAGACTTGGAAAAGCCTTTACTACACAAAGTGAAGCGTATCTGTAACGGATAAAATCTGTAAGGAAAAAATGAAGACTGTTAATTGTATAGGAGATATTTGAAAATATAGTACTTCATTATTAGACCTCTTGGGGATGGTAGTGGCAAATAAGATATTAGAAAATAAAATAATTGCAAGCTCATTTATTTGGCACCATGATTGCATAAAATTGTTTAATGTACAGAGACTATAATGTTATGTTCTTTTTTTTAATTGATCTTTTTATTGGGGCCTCTTACAGATATAACAATCCACAAATCAATTACATCAAGCAAACTTGTATAGATGCTGCCATATAAATAGTTTGTTTCAAAACATTTTCTTTCTACTTGAGCCCCTTAATATCGGCCCCTCTTTATTCCCTCCTTTCTCCACCCTACTACCCTTGTGAACCCTTAATAAAATATACACATTTCATGTCTTACACCATCTGATGTATCCCTTCACTCACAGTTATGTTATTCCTCCCCTTCAAGGGGGATTATACATCCATCATTGCTATCAGTCCCCCCACCCTCCTTCCCATACCCATATGGAATCATTCCTCCCATTACTGTCTCTGAGGGGTTTCTCTATCCTGAATTCCATGTGTTGAAAGCTCTTATGTGTACCAATGTAAACAATCCAGTCTAGGAGGGTTTGTGAGGTTGAACTGGGGCCATGATAGTGGGGGCAGGAAGCATTAAAGAGCTAGAGCAATGTTGTGTGCTTTATCGGTGCTATCCTGCTCCCTGGATGAGTGATCCCTTCTGTGATGGAGTTTCCATATCGTGTCATGTTCTTGCCTTAAAGAATAAAACAATGGCTTAGAATATTGGTTTTTGTTATTTTATTTTGATAAACAGTGTGCATACATGTAATGGACAATACAGTATAGTAGATTAATAGAATCCCTGCCAGAGTAATCTGTTACACTTATGGTTGCAAACTAACAAGGTTAGCAATTTGGCTCCACTAGCCATTCCTTGGGGGCAAGATAAACAAGTTTTCTGCTCCTGCAAAGAGTTACAGCTTCGGAAACCCACACAATAGTTCTAAGTTCTGGTCTGTCCTACAGAGTCATTTTGAGTCAGAATCAACTTGATGACTTTGGGTTTGATTTTGGTTTTATAAGATAGTGCTGTGACAAGTTGCTACTCATACTTTATTTGAAAATTTCTTAATTTGAATCTTTTATTTATTTTTTAAAGTATTTAAAGTAGAAATAATATTTTGTAGAGCTACTTTACAGATTAAATGGATCAGTTGTTATAAACATTTACTAATAATACCAGCTACATGGACAACTGTCCCTCTCCCCAGAAGAATTTACTTTAGAGGATGGCGCTGAAGCTGCAGCTAGGGGTGCGGGACATGTCTGATCAGATCACATGGGAGCAAATGAATGGGGAGGAAGAGAGTGGAGCACATCCTGGCCCACCAGGCCTGGAGGATGATATCCCTGCTCCGAACAGCCATTGCACAGAGTAGACCATATGGCTGATCCCACTATGAGACACAACGCCCCTCGCTGACGCATGGCTCTATGGAGGACAACACTGGAGACTCAGTGTCGGGATTGGCCCGGTCTGACCCCACAACACCGAGACAAAACACTTAAGACGTGTGGCAGAGCAACGAGGGAAGCAGAGCAGGGAGCTTCCCAGGGAGTGCAAAGGATAGACTTTGGGCCAGGGTGTGGCACCCCATCGGACTCAACTGGAGGACATGCCTAGAGGTCAAAAATCAGACCTTGATCTATTTACAGGTTTTCCTTTCTTTTTTAAATTATTATTTTTTTCTTTTTCTGTTTTTTAAATTAATTTACTCTTTTCTGGCTCATTGGTGTTCATTTTTGGTGTCATCGTTGTGTTCTCTTTTTTCACTGTCTTGCTATGCCTTGATTTTTGGTGCATATTACCTCTGCAGATCTATCTAGATAAAGATAGGCTGGTTGAACAGTCTGGAAGGGAAAACAACGGGACCGATGGTTCCGGGGGACGTGGGAGAGGGGGAGGCGGGGGTAAGGAGGTGGTGTTGACCAACCCAGGGACAATGGAGCAACAAGTGATCCAAAACTAGTGGCCAGGAGGGTGTGAGAGGCTTGGTAGGGATTTAGCAAGGGCAATGTAACTGGGAGAAATTACTGAAACCCAAACGAAGGCTGAGCATGATAGGGGGACAAGAGGAAAGAAAAAGAAAATAAAGGAAGGAACTAGGAGGCAACAGGCATTTATAGAGGTCTAAATATAGGGATGTACATATGTAAATATATTTATATAGGATGGTGGGGAAATAGATCTGTGTGCATCTATTTATAGATTTAGTATTAAGGCAGCAGATGGATATTGGACCTCCACTCAAGTACT
>NW_022107431.1:38243171-38245512 GCF_000313985.2 Echinops telfairi | reverse complement strand
ACATTTACTAAGAGCCTAATGAAGAATAGACAGCTAATTGTTTTTTATTGTTTAAGTTTACAATATAGTATGTTTGCAATCGTAAGTATCACAATGATTTGGGTAAATTAAGTTTTACTTTGACTTAGGCCTAAACCTGATTTTTATATTTAAATCTCGTTTTTTTTCCTTACTTTAGTATTGGATGATGAAGATAGCAACAATATCACAGTAGGATCCCTAGTTACAGTGTTGGTTAAATTAACAAGGCAAACAATGGCAGTAAGTGGTCCTTTTATGTTTTCATGCTTTTAAAAGTTACATGTGAAGATTTTTGTATTTATTTTCTCATTTTAAGTAGTACTTGCTTAAAAGTAAAACTGTGATAGAAATGTAATATCCAAGTTTGCCAAATTTGCTAGCCCTTTTGGAATTTAAAATTTTATGAAACAGGGTTTACGCATCTGTGCATGCAATGAAAACAAACACACACTGTGGAGAATAGATTAATCCTTTATGTCATAGTTTGTAATTTCTTTAATAAAAATGACAAGAAACAATATGAGCTTAGTTATTCAGTTATAGTTATATACAGAGATTAATTTTTGATTATTGAGAATTTCAACTTTTTAGTTATTTTTTTAGAGGACTAATCCTTTAAATTTTTATTTTAAAAAATTCATTGAAGAATATCAATATATTTCTCTGAATATATGAAAAATTCTCATACTGTAAAAAGAATAGCAATGCCGAAAAGTGTGAGAAGTTAAAAACAAATGCCTACCACTCTGAGATAATTGGTATTTGCAAGCATATTTTTTATAATATTAATATGTAGAGTTACATGATATATTTATCATGGACCCCCTTCTCTCATCCATCTCTGAACCCCTCATCAGCTCCAGATGACTAGAGTGCAGTCTTCTGTGTATCCTTCCATACTTTCCTCATGCTCTTATGCTGTCCATATGTATCACTCACTCACTGCCACCGAGACCCTATAGGATAGGGTAGAGCTGCCCCTGTGAGTTTCAAGACTAGTTCTTTACAGGAATAGAAAGTCCTTCTCCCCTAGAGTGGCTGGTGATTTCACACTGTTGACTTGCCAGTTAGTAGCCCAGGGCATAACCACTACGCCACCGGGGCTCTTCGTCATCTGTATTGGCACCTTTTTCAGGTTTCATAATTCGTGTTTGCATCTCTCTCTCTACACACACACACACACACACACACACACACACACACACACACACACACACACTCCTAATCAACTGGTAGAGTCGTAATACATTAATAGACTATCTAATATTTTAATTCCATGTGTTTAGCTGATTATTATTAGAAGAAAAGTGAAAATTTAAGCCATGAAATATTTGCCCTTATAATCAGAATTTACACATCAGAAGTCATTATAGTATATTTGTAAATTCAAGTGGACTATGCTTTTCAAAATATGTCAAGACAGATATGAACTCATTATATCGGATAATAACTACTTGGATAATAATTGCTTAAAGTCTTTTTTCCTCCTTCTGTCAACTGTGTCCAGTGTTTAAAAAGCTGCTGATGTTTGCAGGGCTACTTTGTTGTGAAAGGTGAGCACGTGGGTGACAGGCTGTATTTCCTTCTTGCGCCCCGTAGGAGGTGTTTGAAAAGGAGCAGTCCATCTGTGCCGCTGAGGAGCAGCCAGCAGAAGAGGGGGTAAGACCCGAGTTTCCTGCTAGTGTTTCTTAGTGAGAGCAGTGCTTTGTGGAGCTCTCTGATGGACTTTTGTCCCTGTAGGGGAGTAAGTATGTGTGTGAAAACATCCAGATTAGCCATTTCCAATTTTAAATTGTGTATGGCTTCCAAATGAGCCTCTTGACGTAACTGTGTGTGATGGTTGTGATTAACATCAGGGGGACGCTAACAAGAACAGGACAAAAGGAGGATGGCAACAGAAGAGTAAAGGACCCAAGAAAACAGCTAAATCAAAAAAAAAGAAGCCTTTGAAAAAAAAACCTACACCTGTGCCATTACCACAGTCAAAGCAGCAGAAACAAAAGCAGGCGAATGGAGTCCTCGGGAGTGTAAGTTTATTATTATGTGTATTGAGGTATACACATTAAAATGCTCAAGTCATGATGTATACAGTTTTCCTAAAGTCTTACACATATATGTATGTACCCACTCGCAGTACCCAGGTCAGTATATAACACTACTAGCATGAGGAAGCTCCAGTGTGCCCCTGCCCAGTCAATAACCACATCCATTTGCTTTCTTCAAGCTCAACCACTATTCCAACTCGTAACGATAAATTACTTTTGCCTATTTTTAAAAACATTTGCCTATTTTTATAATCTTCATATAGATGGACTCATGT
>NW_022107431.1:38235288-38242363 GCF_000313985.2 Echinops telfairi | reverse complement strand
TTAATGGATTATCTTCTTAATGATTTGTGGCCATCCCTGACATACTTTGTATGGATCCTTAGTTTTTACTCCGGTGTCTTTTGATAGTTCATATTTTCAATGAAATCTGTTCTGTCAGTCTTTTCTTTTATAATTAAGTGCTGTTTGTGTCATTTGAGGTATTTCTGTTTAAGGACATAAAGATTTTTTTCTCTTTCTCTAGAGCAGTGGTTCTCAACCTTCCTAATGCTGCGACCCTTTCATACAGTTCCTCATGTTGTGGTGAACCCCAACCATAAAATTATTTTTGTTGCTACTTCATAACTGTAATTTTACTACTGTTATGAATCCGGTGACCCTGTGAAAGGGTCATTCGATCCCCCAAAGAGGTAGTGACTCAGGTTGAGAACTGCTGCTCTAGAGTATTAACGTTTTATTTTTTCTGATGAACTGTATGATTCCTATTGAATTAATTTTTGTGAGTAATACGAGGTAAAGGATATGAACTATTTGTTTTCATACCGTTATTGAAAAAACTCCTTGAGGAAATGTCATGGGGCTCCATGCCTGACCACCTGCAGTTTGGGGGGGAAGAGAGTCCAACTTCAGTTGCCACAGGCAGGGGTCAGACTCGCATCTACTGTGCATTCTTCATAATTGTGTTCTGACACCAACCGTTCTTCTCTCAACAGTTTACTTTTCCGCTGGATTTGATAACTCATTGCAGTGGCCACACAGAATTCAACAGACAGTAGCCTTGATTAGAGGGTTTATTAAGGAATTGATAGGTTATCACAAGTCAGGATTAGAAAATACTTAAAATATACTCCTTGTCCACAGCAGTGCCTCTTCCTAGCTCTGCCAGCAGCCACATAGCTCTAGTCCTCACCTGGTCCTGTGGCCTCTTCCTCGTTCCTTGCACTTGGAAGCAAGCCCGTCTACCTCAGTGTCTTGGTGCTGTTCTCTGCTCTGTGCCATGGATTTAGTGCTATGGCCCCTGGTACCTCTGCTACCTTGGCCACTTCAGACAGCTTTTGCTCCGGTGGTAGCTTTTCTCTTCATGGTGTCAAGATTTCCTCTTCCAGCTTCTGAGATGCCTTACTCTGATACCCACTCACCCCTCCATTAGTGTTTCATACCCTATTTCCATGATCCCAAAGACTAATAAAAGAGCCACAAGTAATTTCATTCGATCACAATTACCCTTTCTTTATTCAATCAAAATGGAATCTTTCTCATAAATCAGGAGACTATGATGTGTGTACGTATACACTAGTTTGTCCAGGTCTGCCTACATTTCATTGATACATTTGATCTTGTACCATTAACACCTTATCAGAACTACTGTAGCTTTAGGTTATGTCTTGAAATATGTTAGTATAAGTTCACCAGCTTTTCCCCCACTAATATTACTCCCCCCCCCGCCCCTGCCCCCCAGTTTTTGTCATTGTAGTTTTGGTTGAGAATACACGTAGCAAAACTTAGCGCCAGTTTAACGGCTTCTGCATGGACCTTACCTTTTGGTGACAATGATTATAGTCTTTGAGTTATGCAACCATTTTCACCCACTTGATGTCTTCATTACAAAAATGCACTGCCCCCTAAGGTTCCTCTCTAATCTTTCAAGTTGCTGTTAGCAATTTGATTCCATAGAGATACTTTTTTTTAGAGAGCATAATGCTCAAGGCAGACCTTTTGTAGTGCCCCACCACTCACCGCCATGGTTGATTTCGTCTCCGAGCAACTCTCTAGGACAGAGTAGAACCATCCTTTGTGCTTCTGAGGCTAGACTAGTTATGCTCAAGGACTGCTTGGCTTTAAGAATCCAGGAACTACTTTGTTTTTAAGTTTAAAGATTATCTCACGGCAGTTTCAGGGGTTCATTCTGCTTCCATGGGTCATGAAAGTCTGAATTCCATGAGAATTTAAAATTCCTATTCTATATTTCCCCCCTTTGATCAGGATTCTTCCATAGAATGTTTGATCAAAATATTCCGTAGGGATAGCTGGGTATCACCCAGTTCTTCTGGTCTCCTGGTAAAAAAGGGGCAGTTGTTCATTGAGGTCCTTAGTCACCTATTCCATATCCTCCTCCGATTCCTGAGTCTCCTTTAGTGCTCCAGGTTAATAAATACCAGTTGTGACTCGGTTGAAGACTCAAGCACAGCACACCCAACTGGGAGGTAGAGCAGAACCCTTAAACATGTTACTAGATCAGTTAACTGGGAATGTCCCACATGGAACCATGACACTAAACCTTCAAACCAAGGAACCAAATTCAGTAAGTTGTTTGGCTGTGCATAAGCATGCTCAACAGTGACTCTAGTGTTGTAAATGTATCTACCACACAGGTCGAGCCAGTTCAACTTGTAGGTGTATAACTTATTGACAGACAAACATTTGACTCTGCATTTCTTTAATTAATGTGGTATTTCCATCACTGTTTATCACCCTTCCTTCATTATCAGCCACTGGTAACTAATAAATTTTTTTAAAGTTCATTTGCCTCGGTCTCTTTATATTATAAATGGTGTTATACAATATTTGTTTCTTTGATAGCCACATGTCTTCCAGCTCTGTTGATATTGTAGCATATATTAAGATTTCATACCTCCTCTTGGCTGAGTAGTGTCCCCCTGTATGTCTGTCACCGTTGTGTGTGTGCGTTCATCCCGTGGTGGTTGTTTCCACTGCTGCGACCTGGTTGCTGTCGTGAAGAGTGCTGCAGTGAGCACAGTGGCAAGGCTCCAGGTTTTGTACCGGGTTTATTTCGGCTTCTTTGACGTGTTCTTTCTCTTTCTCGAAAGAGTATATGTGATTGGATTTACTTGGAAGAATTCTCTAGGGAAACCATTTGGTCCTGTTGGATTTACTTGGAAGAATTCTCTAGGGAAACCATTTGGTCCTGGAATTCTAAAGAGAGTTTTGGTTATGGATTCTGTTTCTTTAACATATATAAGACTATTCAGATTTTCTGTTTCCAAGCATTAATTTGGTAAATATTATTTGTTCATCTGCCAAATTTGTTGGCATAAAGTTTTTCATAACATCCTCTTTTTTTTAATGCCTGCTAGGTCTATAAGGATGTCTTTATTCCAAACATTGATTATTTGTGTTTACTTATATCTCTTGAACAGTCTTTTGCCTAGGGGTTTATTGATGTTATTCATCTTTTCAAACCCCAATTTTTGGTTTTATTTTTCTGTCATTGTTTTCTGTTGTTGTTGATGATACTTTTCCCTCTTTTTTCTTTGCACTTCAGTTGGTATTCTCTTTCCTCCTGAGATGGAGGGGATGTTTTTGCTTGATGCCTTGGCTTTCTTTATTGCATTATTTTCTGGCAGTGATAGAAGATGATTCTAATCTCTTGAAGGAGTATTTTTCTGAAAACTTCCTAAAGACAGATATACTGTATAACTGCTACTTTGGAAAGATGAGCTATCTTAACCATTGTGGTGTAGTGCACTTTGCAAATAGAAATAAATATATTTTAGAAAATAAAATAACTATTAATAGATGAAGAACAAACATCAATATAGGAATTTTCATAATGAAAGAGAATCTGTATGGATAATGAAATTGTAACCATGAGCCAGTTTAGTTAAAATCACAATAGGTTAGCTTTGGGACTCAGAAGGGGATATATACTTAGCTAACATAAAACTTTGTATGGTTTCTTTTTTCCCCTTTAGGAAGCTGTAGTAAAAGAAGACGAAGAAGAAATGTCTGACAAAGGCAGTGATTCTGAAGAAGAAGAAACCAATAGAGATTCTCAAAGTGAAAAAGATGATGGTAGTGACAGAGACTCCGACAGAGAGCAAGATGAAAAGCAAAACAAAGATGATGAAGCAGTAAGATGGTTTAAATAATTGTATTAAATGTCTGATGATTGTGTTAGGTTTTGTGGCTTGTTTGTTGGCTTGTTTCAAACATTACCAGGGTTGTTTTATAATACGTCTTTTAAAAAAATAATTATATATATATTTATACAGATAGATAACATAAGAAATAAACAGTTAATTAAATTATAAGGCAGTAAAAATGGCTCAGTGCTGTAATACTTCTTATTATAGTCTTATGTATAGACTGTTTTGAGGATTACTAGGGCTATAAATAAAAATGGTTTCTAACCAAGATTAAAAAATTTTCAAAACCAGCCCCAAACTCACTGCTGTTGAGTTAATTCTGACTCACAGGAACCCCATAAAACAGAGTATATCTGCCTCTCTGGGTTTCCGAGGCTGTTAATTCTTTATGGGACCAGAAAGCTTAATTTTTCTCTCAAGGAGCAACTAGTGATTTCGAACTGCAAACTTTGTGGTTGGTTTTCAGCCCCACGTGTAACTCACTATACCACCAGGGCTGGAAACCCTAATTTTCTAAGATCTTATATAGGCGGCTGGAGTGGAAACTGGGTTTAAGGCAGTGGTTCTCAACCTTCCTAATGCCACGACCATTTAATACGGTTCCTCATGTTTTGGTGATCCCCAACCACAAAATTATTTCGTTGCTACTTCATCACTGTAATTTTGCTACTGAGATGAATCGGGCGACCCCTGTGGAAGGGCTGTTCGACGCCCAAAGGGGTCAAACCACAAGTTGAGAACCGCTGGTCTCAGGTGAAGTCAGTTTGGTCTCTTAAGGGGTTTTTCAGAGTTGGAGATGTTGGTGAGCATTCGAGTAAGAATTGGTGGGTTGTGAAAAAGGTATCAGGTTCGCTTACCTTTGCGCATGCAGAACCTGTACATGGATCAAGAGGCAACAGTTTGAACAGAACAGGAAATAGTGCATAGTTTAAAGTCAGGTAAGGTGTGTGTCAAGATTATATCCTTTCACCATATTTTTTAAATCTGAGAAGCTGGATGATATGAAGAAGTATGGGGCTCAGGATTGGAGGAAGGCTTATGAGTAACCTGCAATATGCAAACAGTTTTATTTGCTGTGAGGAGAACTTGAAGCACTTGCTGATGAAGATCAAGGACTGTAGCCTTCAGTAGGGATTACAATACAAGTCAGTGTAAAGAAGACCAAACTCCTCACAATTTGCCAATAGGCAACATCATGGTAGATGGAAAAAAGATTGAGGTTGTCAAGGATTTTACCTTGTTTGAATCCATAATCAGTGCTCCTGGAAGTAGCAGGAGCAAACAACCTGTTTTGGGCAGATCTGCTGCACAAGCCCTCTTTAAAGTGTTTGAAGAGCACTTTGAGGACTAAGGTGTGCCTGACTCAAACCGTGGTATTTTTGTTTGCCTCTTATCCATGTGAAAGTTGGACAATGAATAAGGGAGACCACAGGAGAATTGATACATTTGAATTGTGGTATTGGCAAAAACTATTGAAGGTACAGTGGACTGCCAAAAGAACTCAGGAATCTTGGAGGACGTACAGCCAGAAAGCTCCTTGGAAGCAAGAACGACGGGACTTTGTCTCATGTGTTTTAGACATGTTATCAGAAAGGACATCCTGCTTGGTAGAGAGAGGGTCAGTGGAAAGGGGAAGATCGGATTCATGAGGTGGACTGACACAGTGGCTGCAGAGATTGTAAGGATTGCGCAGGACTGGCAGTTTTTGTTTGGATTTTCATAGGGTCGTTTATGAGTAGAACCAACGCAACAGCACAGAGCACTAACAACATAGTGTAGTGAGAAAAAATAACCACGCAGTGGCATGAAGTCTCACGTGATCTATGGAAAGACTGTAGAGAAAAATGTGTTTGATAGGCAAATAGTAGTCCTCATAGGCTTACTGTAAATGATCTGTAATCTGGTCAGCAGTTTTCGTGTTTGTTGGTGTACCTCTTTTTGACTGCACTAGTGATCTAAAAGGAACCCTTGCGATTTGGGGGAGAGAGAGAGAGTCCCTAATTAACCCTTGAGGCAGATGGAGAGGCCAAAAAGTGGGAACAGAGGAAAAAAGAGAAGGATGGCTTTGGTTTTAGCAGTGGGTAAAATGGTAGGCCCATGTTTTGTTTGTTTAATGTTTCAAGCATTAAATTGATTGCTCAGGCATTAAAAGCTTTGGAGAAATTATTTCCATAACCACTATGTACAAATGTGGGAACATGTTGACACAGTCTTGTTTGAGTATGTTAGGATTTGTAGAAGTAACCGATAGGGTTTAACAGACTCATTGCTTTAGACTTATTAATTTCTGTCATGCCGTAAGCACTATGAAATAGTTTCTGCCCTTGCCTGCTTTGTAGGCTCTTGGGGCTGGAAATCTTGTAAATAAGCAGTGCCATACATACTCGTGTGCATACTTTTCGGTGGAGTGAGAGCAAAGAGGAAGGGGAGTATAATCATGTGAGGCCTGAGGTCGAGGGGTATTGACAACAGACTTCACATACGGCTGCAGACATTAGAATTTAGCTCATTCTCTTTGCCAGGCTGAGAAAGGGAAAAACAAGTTCAGCTAGAGCTCAGGAGGAGTGAAACAGCTTGGCGAGTTCAGATAAGGGAAGGAGTTTGAAATGGCTAGACTAGAAGGTGGCAGGTGGAAAGCCAGTGACAGACTGGAGAAGTAGGCTAGGGTCAGCACACGAATGGCTGAGCAGTTCGTGCTGAAAGGGGTACACTAATCTATAAAAACTGGACGATTTGAGCAGAGAAATTATCTAATCTGTGGGGCTTAACTCGTTCTAACCCTTACTAGTTAACATTGTTCGGAATATTCGGTGGAAGAAGATAAGAGCTGGAAATGATTGAAAATAGATTTAGTTTTGAATATTTTAATTCTTTCTTCACTAGGAATGGCAAGAATTACAACAGAGCATACAGCGAAAGGAGAGAGCGTTACTAGAAACCAAATCAAAGATAACACATCCTGTTTACAGTCTTTACTTCCCCGAGGTGAGTTTCTGGTGCTTTTTTTACTCTATTCACCTCTGGTATTTTCAGTTTGCCTTTTATCTCTCTAGGATGAGCTAGCTCAGGTAGGCTACATGCCACAGGCCACATTTAAGATTGATATGACAGGAATTACATGTATTGAGTGTGAGATTTTTCAAAATTACTGTTAGCTTTTATGTGTTTTGGGGGTTTCTTCTGAGGTTTTTTTTTTTTAAACATTTTATTAGGGGCTCATACAACTGTTA
>NW_022107431.1:38218545-38233776 GCF_000313985.2 Echinops telfairi | reverse complement strand
TCATGATGGTAACTTCTCTTTATTAGACAGATATGGTTTGGGTCTTTGCTTGACTACTGTGAGGCTCTCACCCCGACCCATTTCAAAATCGGATGAAATATTCTTAAATTTCCCATGAGTGTTCTCAAGGGGTCCTATCAGTATAAGACCTGGAGCCAGCTAGCCTTGCCCTGGCCCTGGTAATTGCTCTAATCCATGGGAATGGGCAGCCCTGTAGCAGTGGGTAAGGTGGTGGGCCCAGGCGTTAAGCATGAAAAGCTTGACTGATTTCCAGGCTCAGGACACATCATTACAGAATTACTTTCTCCCTGGTCCTTGTTTACTTAGTGGTCATGGCCTGCTCAGCTTCTGACCTCTTGATAGGTGGCGGTTTTGCTGTTTGATTTTCCAACTTGTTTGGGATTCTTGAGCATGAGTGTCTGGGAGCAGAGGTGAAGAGCCAGTTGCCCTTACTCAGGGAAACAGCTTCATTGACTGGCTCGCAGCTTTGTCACAGACCTTCTGCTTACCACTCCCGGGTGGCAGAGGTTTATGTAAGTTTGTGGTCTGCTGTGGAATGCCAGTTCAAATTTGCTGTTGACTATTTATGGCAGATCGCCAAAGAACTTGGCTTTTCTGACTTATTTTTCGGAGTAAACGAGTGGCTTTGCTCTGGCTGTTGCCTTGACTTGGATAGACATCTGCCCAGGATTCCAGTTGAATGCCCACACTGATCTTCTGCTCTGTCTGGAGCCCTAGCCCTACCCCTAGCCCATCTGTTAGGGACATTTTGCCCGTAGCAGAGGTGGTTTGTCAACACTAAGCATGAAATCGACAAGTCGACCGGCTAAATTTCCCTCAGTGGTTGGTATAAAAAGTGGCACGGGGTGCTATAGCCTGTGTAGTTTGTACCATAGAACAGACATACATGTTTCAGTGATGAAGTTTTTTATGATGAATCACTTTTAATAATGATGTTTCTCCTTTCACTAACGATCTTATCAATCTTTTATTGCACTTAACTGTGCTAGACACTCTGAGGTGTATTTTAGCTGTATTTCATTTTCACAACCCAGCCTGTGGTGTAGGCACTCATCAGTGAGCAAGCCGGAGATCGAGGCGTAGGGAGATGTAATAACCTAGGTCCCTGCCTTTTAAACAAGTGTGGCAAGTTAAAGGTCGCCGGCTTAATCTGGTGCACTGCCTGCTTTTGCAAAAAAAGTTTTATTGAAGCACAGCCACACTCACTTTGGTGCTACAGTGGCAGAGTTGAATAGTTGAAGTGCAAACTGTATAACCTGCAAAGGCTAAAATATTTATTCTCTGGCTCTTTACAGAAGATACTTGCTGAGCAATGCTATAAAGCTCACTTATGAGTCTGTTGTGTTTTTATACACTTATAACTGTGCACACGCAGAGAGCCCTGGTGGCATAGTTGGGCTGCTAACCATAGGTTAGCATTTCGAAAATACCAGTTGCTCTGTGGGAGAAAGGCTAGGCTTCTCCTCCCTTAAAGAGGTGCAGTCTCAGAAATCCCCAGGTGCATTCTGCCCTGTCCTCCAGGGTCTCTGAGGTGGAATCGACATGAAGGCGCTGCGTTTTGAGAGAGAGGCACAGATAAATTGACTTTACACGACACCCCCTCGGTGGCAGTCTTAACTCTTGGGTGAGTTTCAGATTTAATCAGAATGCCCTTCTCTGGTTTGGTGCTATTCACACTCACATTTTCCTGCTGTACTTTGCGCATATTTATAGGCCTAAACAAAAGAGCTTTTGGTTGTATTTGGTGTAGTATTATGAGGAAGATAATACAAGAAAGTTTAGCCTCTCATGGTTGCAATAGAAACTACAGTGATTGTGGTTTAAAACACATTGTCAGTATAGAAAGATTTTCAGTTAGAAAAATTAATGTTGATTTGGATAGAGAATTTAGAATAGTCTAGAATTATTTTAGTTAAATGATCATTTAGAATATCCCAGAGTTCCTTTGTAGCTCCAAATCTGTTTCTGTAAGCTGTTTTAGAAAGCTAACCTAGCTTTCCCTAGCTCGTTCTTACAAGGAAGACCTCAAACAGGGACTGAGCAGTGCACATTGCTATAGTGTTTCAGTGGACACTGAACACACTCACGTTTGGTTTGCTGCTTCCCGACAGCTTGACTTTCTAAATACTTTAAAAAGTTTATTTTTCAGTTTCTCTAGTGTTTTGTCTTTTGTTATTTCATTCTTCTTTGTTGTTAGCCTGTGCGCTGGAAGCAGTTCTTTGTCTGTTTCTAATCTTCTGTGGACGAAAATGAGAAATGCTAAGCTTGTAAACATGGTGCGCAGTGGAAGGTGTAAATTAAGCCTCTTGGTCTCCAAGATGTCTTCAACGAGTGCAGGGATTGCTGTATTATTGATTCTCTGATTGGGCTGCTCAGGTCCCTGTCATGCCCACTTTCTGACTCTGCTTATTAGTAGGGGGTGTTTCTAACATTATTTGGTAGATTATATTTTGGTTGTTTATATAGTTTCTTTGTTAGAATATGAGGGGATACCTCCCCGCTCCCAAGAAAAAACAACAAAAAAGGGGAAAACTCTGCTAGGCGGAGCTTTCATAGTACGCATTTTTCCAGCTAGGCAAGCATCCAGCAGTGGCGTTGCCTGGGAAGGTTCTCTCTGCTTACGGTGAAATTTTTCATTAACACAGTTTCACTCGAACCTCATTTTTCGTGATGGCGGTTTAAGAGAACAATGTGTAGCTATGAAATTTTGTTTCCTGCTTGGGAAAAATGCCACAGAAAGTGTTGTGATGTTGAACGCAGCTTACAAGGACAGTGCTACGGGAAAGACTCAAGTGGTTTTCTCATTTCAGAAAAGATGAAATGTCAATTGATGACAAATCTCCTTCTGTATGTCTGTCAACTTTGCGAAAGGACAAAAATTGTTGACAAAATTTGTGCATTTGTGCTAAAAGACCAACAACGGACCATTGAAGAGATGGGAAGTTATCTGGACTGTCTTGGAGCTGGGGGTCAGTGAATTTTAATGGGGGATTTGAGAATGAGAAAGGTCGCTGAGAAGTTTGTGCTTCGGGTTCTGACTGACCAGGAAAAGGAGCTTTGATTGGAAACTTACCATGCTTTGAAAGAACAGTTCTGAAGCAACTAAGACTTTTCCAAGGTCATTCATTACTGGTGAGGAGACATGGTGTTGTTCTTACGACCCTGAAAGCAAGCATCAACCAAGCCAGTGGAAGACTCCATCGTCTAAGAAAAGCTCAAGTGAAATCAAAGACAGGATGATGCTCATTTGTTTTTTTTAATGTGAGGGGATAGTGCATTTGAAGTTTGTTTCATCAGGTCAGACTGTTAAATCAAGCTTTCTTTTTAGAGCTTCTGAAAAGATTGGGTAGCAGTGAGTGACAATAAAGGCCAGATTTGTGGCAGACGGGGGACTGCTTTTACCACCACGACAAGGCACCTACTCAGGCAGCCAGCTCAGTGTGCCAGTTTTTGGCGAAAAACAGCATGCTTCTCTTGCCCCACACACCTGACTCACCTGACCTCTCTTTGGGCAACTTCTTCTTGTTTCTGTGAATGAAGAGGGACATGAAAGGACAGCAATTTGACAATGTAGAAGAGGTGAAGAAAACAATGAAGGTGGTGCTGTCAGCCATCCAAACAGATCAGTTTGGAAAATGTTTCCAAGAATGGAATCGCAGATCTGACAAATGTATTAAGTGTAATGGAGAGTACTTTGAAGGTGATAAGGTTGTTTTGTCAGAATATTTAAATGCATAGCTTTGGGGGGCAGGGGGAGAATTCACTTTTTTGGGAGAGTACCCCTCTATGTTATCAATTAAAGTAGATTGGAGGTTTGTAATATGAAGGCCATCAGTTGGTTTTCAGGTCTATTGAAACATTTAAACTTGTGCAAAAGTTTAAGCTTGTAAGAAGTTCTTTGCTTAGCAGATCTATAACTATTTTAAGAATGAATTATTAAGTTAGTACTTACTGAACACCTTTTATTGAAACTTTGTATCGGTTGTGTGCCCATGTAACAGTGTTTGTGGTTCAAACTTTTTTTTTTTTTAACTTCACAGGAAAAACAAGAATGGTGGTGGCTCTATATTGCAGACAGGAAGGAACAGACATTAATATCTATGCCATATCACGTGTGTACACTAAAAGATACTGAAGAGGTAATTATTCAAGAATAGTCCTGTTCTTAAAAATATATATTTCATCATTCCTGTGGCTTTGTAGAATCATTTTTTTTAAAAGTCTCCCCTTATTTGGCTGCTTGCATTGCATTTATTTGGTTATTTTATAGTGATATTTCTCATTAAGAAATACATTAAAAATTTACACAGATTGGTTTGTCAAATCTAAGTGACCAGATCAGCTTTAAAATATAACAAAAAGTAACAAAAAGCGTGCTCTTGATGTATTTTGGGGATTTTCACTTGAGTGCACCTAGGAACATTGTCCTCTTTCTCCCTCCTGTGCTCTCAAAGTCATCGGTATGTCAGGGTTGTTCTCTTCCTGGGACTAGTGCCATTACGGTGCTTCTCTGGGGAAAAAATGTGTAAGCAGTAGTGATTGAGATGTTTGTCGGTAGGACTTTTGCTTGCATGGCGTGGTCGACTGTTGGTGATACCACTGTTGTGCCATTGTGATGAACCTCTCCATTTTTTAAGATGTGTTTACCTTTTCTAAAGAGATGGTTCTGTTTGGACTTTCTGGATAAAATCAAGGCTTTTGAATTTCAAAATAATTATGTGATACTTAATTTTAAACAAAGATGTTGATAACCACGTGGGTTGGTTTAGTAGTGTTTGTTCATTTATTTTACAGGCGTTTATTTATTTGATATCTAAAGCAAACTGAAGAGTATTTCTTTGAAGTTCATTTTGTGCATTCTCCTTGTTTGAAATTTTAGTCAATGCTAAAGTGTACACCCTGAGAAGTGTTGCAAATTGTCACCATTCCCCTTTCTGAAGGGCCTGAATACTACCATATTTTTAATGTATCCTTCACTTTCTATGGGATACAAGTTACAAAGACTACATATGGGTATGTTTCCTAATTACACAAAAACTACTGCACACAGAGCTCTGCACCGTACCATAACGCTTTTTCTCAGTAATGTCCCTTAGAATTTGTTCCATGTTAGTACATTAAAAGGCTTGGTGGCACAGAGGATAAAGTACTTCTTGGCTGCTAACCAAAAGGCTAGAGGTTTGAACTCACCAGCCACTCAGGGATAAAGACATGCTTGTCCATTTCCGTTCAGATTGACACCTCGTAGGACAGTTCTGCCTGGTGGTGCAACGTTGTTAGGAGTCAAAGGACCCCACAGCAATGGGAGAACATAAACACTTCCCAACTTGCCTAGATAGCTTCCTGACAGGCTTTGTGTGAATGTACTCCTATTCATGAGCACGCTCCTGGTCTGTGGACTGGCAGGTGGTTCTGGTCTTGTGCTGAAGCGAATAGAGCATGCTATTTATACCTGTGTGCAAACAGATATGGGGCATGTGTGTGTGTATGAGATTTCTCCATAGAGGACAGGGTGTTAACCAGATAGTTGAATCTCATTCTTAATCAGAATGTGAAAAATGATTTCTCAGTATAAGTTTCTCTCTGATAATTTTCTTTAAAAAAGTTTAAAACTATAGGAAAGTTGAACACTCAGTACCATGAATCCATATGCCCTTTACCAAGATTCACCAATTATTATTATTTGGGCTTGTTTGGTTTTATTTCTCTCTTCTGCATGTGTACACATAAATACATGCTTCTCCCCACCTCCTGAACCATTTGAGCCACTTGTAGACATTATGACATTCAAGAAAACCTCACTGCCATCCAATCTGTTTTGACTCAGATAGTATCCTCCTACATACTTTAGCTATCCAGGGGCTTTCTCTATATAAGCACAGGGTAATTATACTGAGGGTATGGTATTGTTATCTAGTACATGATCCATCTTCAAATTGCCCGAAACATTCTACTCATAGATGTTTTAATTAAAAAAAAAAAAATTAGGATCCATTCAAGGGACATACTTGGTTGCTGTGCTTCTCTAGAACACTTTCTTTTTTTAAAAAATCATTCATAGCCTTGAGATTTTCTTTAAGAGTCCAGACAAAATATTTCATTTGGATTTGTCTTGTTGGTTACTCATGATTGTATTTAACTTAAATCGTTTTGGGAAAGGGGGAACCGATTACAAGGATCTACATGTGACCTCCTCCCTGGGGGACAACAGAAAAGTGGGTGAAGGGAGACGTCGGACAGGGCAAGATATGACAAAATCATAATTTATAAATTATGAAGGGTTCATGAGGGAGGGAGGAGCGGGGAGGGAGGGGAAAAATGAGGAGCTGATGCCAGGGGCTTAAGTGGAGAGTAAATGTTTTGAGAATGACGAGGGCAACGAATGTACAAATGTGCTTTACACAATTGATGTATGTATGGATTGTGATAAGATTTGTATGAGCCCCTAATAAAGCGATCAAAAATAAATAAATAAAGACATACACAGATGGCCCCCCCAAAAAAATCATTTTGGCCAGAATAGGACCAGCTGCTGCCTCTCTGTGTGTGTCACACCAGGGCTCCTTGCTGTCAGCTCATCTCCGGTCAGTGGTACTCAGCTTGACCACGTGACTGTGGAGTTTATCAATGGCAAAAGTGTTTCTTTTTTCTGACCTCTGGGATGATCGATATTTCTCCTCAAATTATTTTACTGTCTCTATGATGGCTTTTGCTAGTCAGAAATAATAAATATTTGCTTGTTTGTTTTATATATGTTGTAGTAATCCTTTATTTTATGGCTTCTGGGTCCTGTATAAGTTAGAAAGGCCAAACTGATGACTTCTAGTGTTTTTTTTTTTAAGTCACATATTAATATAGATTATCCATAATTTGAATTTGTTGATTGACGACACATCCAACTGCCATTTCTCTATATTTATTCTTTGTTCGGGTGGGATTGTATCAAGAAGACTCTTAGGAATTTGTTACTTTTTTCATTTGAAGTTTTATAATTTGATGGGTAATACAACATCTTGGCCTAAGGCAGTGGCTCTCAACCCTTTGGGGGTCGAACAACCCTTTCACATGGGTCACCCAATTCATAACATTAGCAAAATTATGTTATAAAGTAGCAATGAAAATATTATGGTTTGGGGGTCACCACAACATGAGGAACTATATTAAAGGGTCGCGGCATTGGGAAGATTGAGAACCGCTGTTCTAAGACATTGGGCTTATCCTAGAGATAAGAAAATTTAGCAAGAATTATCTTCTGTTTCACGAAATCTTTTGTTTTACTAATTCCAACATTTCACTTACTTTTATTTTTCTGTACCCTGTGTAAATTTTTTTGGAGGGTGGTTTTGTAACATTTGTTAAGATTATCATTTGAGTAAGCACTTATCTATTAAATAATTTGGGCTTAGAGTTTTAGGAGTGAGCTGTTGTTTTTTTTTCAAATACAGAACTCCAATACTGATTCTATCTTCTAGGTAGAATTGAAGTTCCCTGCACCGGGCAAGCCTGGCAATTATCAGTATACAGTGTTTCTGAGGTCAGACTCCTACATGGGTTTGGATCAGATTAAGCCATTGAAGGTAAGAATAGAAACTCTTTAACTAATGCAGCTGTCTATTTGAACAAGAGCTTCCCATACTAATGCCTCTAGTTTTGAGATAGAGAGTCATGGGAAGGTAGGGAGAGAGCTTAAGAGGTATAATGATTTAGAGTCTTGAGTAGAAATTATCTAAATAGTATATTTTAATATGCTGTGGGTCTACAGGATCTTAGCAAATGAGTTCTGTTTGCTTTAGAGAAACACAGATTCTGTCGGAGTATTGATGAATTTCTGGGACTGATAGTGTTTTTTGCGTCGCTTCTATCAGTGTGTACCATTTCATTTGGACATTGATATCTGAGTTTCTCAGTTCTGCTGCAGAGTGCTCTGGAGTCCCAGAGGAAAGGAAGCCCGTCTTTGTCCTCAAGAGAATGCACGTTTCTGCTCACTGGCTCTAAAAGTTTCACCTAGTGTGTTGGAGAATGCATCACTTGCTTAAGTTTTCTTCCTTCAGCAGGAGACATCACACAGAATCACAATGATTAATGCTTTTGTGCCACAGAATATATATATTCCTAAGTAACATGACTTCCATAAAATCAAAATATCAAACTATTAGAAGCGTGATTACATTGATATGTTAGTGGATTTATGTACCTGTTGGTCTCTGGGATGCAATGCTATTCCACACGATAGTATTCAGTTGGAGCCACAGCTATGAAAATGCCGTGGTGGCCAAGGAAGATCCTTTGTTTACCAGGTATTTATGCCGTCCCTCCTCCCAAATTGCTGATGTCTACGTTTTAATCCTTCTTTATAGTTGGAAGTTCATGAGGCTAAGCCTGTGCCCGAAAATCACCCACAGTGGGATACGGCAGTCGAGGGGGAGGAAGACCAGGAGGACAGTGAAGGCTTTGAAGATAGCTTTGAGGAGGAAGAAGAGGAAGAGGAAGATGACAACTGAACAGTACTATGAATGGACCATCATATTTGCAACGTTTTGCTGTTTTGGAAGTGTATAATAAACCAGGAGCGGTGCGGAAGGATGTTGATGAAAGTGTTAGTTCTTTACTAGAAATGGATGCATAATTTAATTAGGCAGTGACGGTGTCTTGGTACAACCTGAAAACACTGAAGGCTTGTTAAACTGGCACGTTAGGGATGGTGCATTTATTTCATCTGCAAATGATAATAAACCCTTTGTTATAACTGTCCAGAGTGTGGGCTATGCATTATATGATCAACTTACGGTCCCAAAGTAAAGATACTTGAAAACCAACGTAGAAACAAGCAACTCCTCTTGGTTCGGCATTAGTTTGAGCAAACAGTGCAGTATGACACCACGAACAGGTTTGAACAACCTCGGAGAAGCTTTTTGACATTTTACTGTGGCACATGCCTATCAGCTCCATCTGTGGCTCTTAAAGTTTTCTTGCTACCCATCATGGCCATAAGTTTGTGTTTTCTCATATTCCACATTATAGGGATGGCTACATTTTGGTATTTTCTTCTCTTTTTAACTGCCCAGAGTTATCACACAGATCGTTAAAAAATGGCTTTTTATGGCTTAAAACATTTTTAAGCCTCTGTGTTAGCAGATCAGTTCAGGGTCTTAGTGATGTGGGACCATATGTTCTCTGATGCTGGCGACTTATGTTATTAAACCTTTACTGAAAGGTTCACTATGAAAGCTGAAATACAGTCTTAGCTTTTAATCTACCTGACTATCAGAAACCTTTTAAGGAAAAACAAACACAAAAACATGCAGAGGAGGAACTTTTTGTATTCACTTTGGACTCCTGTCAATAAAATAGATGTTTGGTTCATTTTATGTTTGTAATCATGTGTCTTTTTCCTCCCAGAGAAAGGACATTAATAGGACAATCACTTTCGTTTTTCCCGAGTGGTAGCAGTGTGCACTCCTGCGAGAGCGACAGCTGCTGCTGTACAGCTTAGAGAAACCAGTGAAGGCAGCGTGGGGCTGGGGGTCGGGGTGTCCCTTCTTTAGAAGCACTTTGTGTCCATGGTGAACCATCGAGGGACCAGGACTATTTCTGTCACTCAGTGCTGAGGCAGCCCAGGCCCGTAACGCAATTGGGCTGATGGGGATCATCCTCTCCCAGCAGTATCTCCACAGACCAGAGTGCTGCTGGGCTGTGAATCTGCGACTACTAGTACAAGTGATCCATTACCCCTAGCCTTTTGTCTCTGCACTCGCTGGAAATAAAATGTGAGAATTAGCAAAACCCACTCAGTTTTCTGGGTTCGGAATTGAGGATGCAACGATTCCTATCTAATGGTCCAAAGCAATGATTTCCTTGGAGCCTTGCGCTCACCTCCGGTCTTTCTAACGTTGGGCGTGAAACCTTCCCAGGCAAACAGGAAGCTGTGCCATTGGGCATGTATTCTGTTTGCGTGATTTCACAAGTAGGGGGGCTTAATTATAGAGGCAGGCTTTTGCCATGAAGCTCCACTCAAGGCAGATAGTGGTCACATGTGGCGGGAAGAGTAACCAGCTGCCGTGCTTCAAGTGAAAGGAGGTCAGAGTACAGCCTCTGTGTCCAAAGTCAGCAGGGGTCTTTACTGTTCTCCTTCAAGATACAAAGGGGAGAAACACTCAGTAGTTCTCCTGGTGGGTGCTTTTCAAGGAGAGCGTTGGTTTTCTCAGTGGGCGTGTTGTTTTTAAAGAATCTGTACACACATTCTTTCGAACCACGGGGAGGCTTGTAGGGCTCTCAGGTTTCTGGAAAGGATGACATCACAACCTGTAACTCAGGCCCTGTGCTTAATTGCTGGCCTCTCCTAGACAGGAGGCCAGTGCCACTGCCACCAGTCCTGCTTTCCTTTTCTCTTTGTGGGTGGGTGTGTTCTCCCCGCCAAAGGTGACAAACTGTTGTTTCCTTCCTCCCAGATTGTGAAAACGAGGGACCCAGCCCCTGCCTGATGGTCTCATCTCTAGCGAGTCACTGAACCTAGATTTAGCAGTTTGCCCGGCTTGCTTTTAGTCTGATGGACACCCTTCTTGGTAACAGAAAGTTTCATGGCTTGTCAGGAAACTGTCATCCTCCGAGCGAGCATGTCATTCACAGCACTCATTGTGGGTGGTACACCGAGTGAGACGCAGACGCCAAGTTCCCAACATGGTGTCAGACTTTTACCTCTCAATTGATCACTACTATTAGGACCTCCGCCCCTGTCTTCCATAAGGAGACCTCGTCAACCACAGTTGGAAGTAGAGCAGTTTTAAACTTCACCATTCTTAAAACTTGGTGGTTGAGGCGTCAGTGTGTTTTCCAAAAGCGTTTCTCGACCTCAGAGGTTCTGGTCCTTTAGATTGCTTTTTAAGTTGAGCACTTGGTATAGAAAAATACCAGGCGTACTGCTTTACGTCTGAAGGGTGGAGACGTGGGAGTCCCTGGAGAGGGAAGCTCAGGCCCTGGGGAGAAAGAAGGAGGTGGGTCCCAAATGACTGATGTGGCTCAGAAGAGGGCCCTGTTGGAAGAATGCAGCGAGCCTCTCTGACCGTATTTGCTTCAGCTAATGAAAACCAGGTATTGGAATTTTTTATAGTCAAAATTCTTAAATACAGGTTAGTGCTTCTCGTATTTTGAGCGCTTATTCAGCATTCATCATGCACTGAGCTGAGCCTCTGCCTGGTTCTCTGGTTGGATGGGGGGCGTTGGTGGGGGAGGCTATAAAAATCAGACTTCCTGTTTTCAATTACACGCTGTATATCTGGCAGGAAGATGTGGCAATCCACGTGAAACCACAAGCGTGGCCATTGTTAAGAATGCCTTTACCCCTTGTCTTTCTAGTGACAAAAGCACCCCCTTCTTTTGGGGTGTGGCTAGCTATTTAATTTGTTGGGTTTTATTATTACAAGTGTCAAAAATCGGCCAGCCTTCCTTCATCTTTTGTTTTAAAATGTTTCTTTATGCAGCACCCCCTCACCCACTGAATATTTTGCCTCACCTCCGTGACGTCGCCCATGGCCGCCTTAAAGTGTAACCAGCTGTCCACGAGCCACAGCGTGGCACTTACCAGCTGCATAGTGATTAGGCCAAGTTTGTCTCAAGAAGTTGGCATCAAGTATCGTGACACATTTAAACTCGATGCTGGGGCTATTTTACAAAATGGAAAGCAGTGGGAAAAATGAAAAAGCTGTAACCTTGTACATTTTTCTGTAATCGGAGCTAAAAATCCAAATGCAGTAATATTCATTGACCACTTTACGAACAGTGGTTTCAGGTGGGGTGGGCCGAGGTGGGGATGTATTTATCCCAGGTGTACACAGGTGGGTGTTCAACCCATCGGGACAATGTTCAAATGGCTATTTGTATTTAATCTCATCCTTTTAAATTTCTATTTTTGTGTGTTTTATATTGTACATAAAACTGTACAATTGTACACTTCTATAATTTATAAATAAATACATTTATTGGTGCATTATATATGTTTTTCTGATGGGGGTGCGCATGCAAACGTTGGTCACAGCAAGCTCACCAAGATGGGTTGGAAGTGGTGGCCGTTCTGGGGTCCAGCCGGACCAGAGCCCTCAGGGGCAAAGCAGTCCTTTTTCGCCAGGTAGGCTTGGTGGTGGCCTTTACAAGATGATGGGAGGACGCTAAGCTGCTGTTGACATGGAAGTGGCCAGGGAGGGCAGAGGGGCCCAGCTGGCTGGGACTCAGAGCACAGGTTACCGCTGCTTGTAGTCCCTGCCTGTACTGTGGGGAGGAGTCTGTACAGGAAGCAGTACCCTGTGCTCCACGTGGGATGCTCAAGAGGGTGTTGTGTCCCCTTCTCTATTAACCTTTCTGAATGCCCGAAGCTTATGCTGGACGGTGGCAACAGTGTGAGTGGATGACCAACAGCATCTTCAGACTTCTTTGTCCTTTCTAGAATGGCTCCAGCAGAGGGCGACAGGGCCATCATTTTCCTTCATAAAAGACTGGTCTAACCAGAGCCTTATAGACCTTTGGAGAGCTGCCCATGTGCCCTTTTGTGTGAGACTAAGAACCCAGATTCAGAAGATGCTTTGCCACTTATTTCTCTACCTTCTTAGGTTGCCTTCTTGAATGTGAATCTTTCATATTCTCGAGGCTTTATCTTCCTTACATGAAGCTCCTGGGTTTTCTGGCTGGAAACATTAAGGTAAGGTGACCAGATGTCCCGCTTTTTAATTTTTCCCGTGTCCTGCAGCGTTTTTAAAAAGTCCTGATTTTTGGAAAGAATGCACAAGCCTAGGGTATACGGTTTTCAGCTGCCATGTGGCTATTTTGCCAGGATATGAGTTTTATCAATGATGTCCCGCTTTACCAATGTTAAAATCTGGTCACCTTACATTAAGGGCCTTTGCCACGAACTCTAGAAGACGTATTTATTCATGGTACTAGAATGACTGCAGAGAGGTGGGTAGCTAGGCAGGATATAGAAAGACTATCCTACACAATTAGATTGGGTTTTTTTGTTTGGGAATGTTTGGTGTTAACTGAAATTCATTGAAATTTGACTCTCCACACATGATAACCAGGTGCCCTGACATGGTGCCTGGATATTGGCAGAAGAAGGGAGAGTCCCAAGCTAGAGGCACAGTGGGCGCTCGAGCTGCAGGCTCCCATCTGCACCCTGATGTCCCATGAGCGGACAGCTGTGGATCAGCCCAGCCGGGCGTTGGACACACACTGGGTTTTGCACAACAGGCGAGGAACCCCGAGTTTAGGAAACCTAACATTTTAAAATGAGCCCTGGGGCTGCTGTGGGAGAAAGACAGGGCTTCGACTCCTGTAAAGAGTGACAGTGTTGGAGACCCACAGGGCAGTTCTACTCTGTCCTATTGGGTTACTTAGGAGTTGGAATAAACTCACTGGCAGTAGGTCTGGCGTTTTTTTGTTTGTTTGTTTTGTTTTTTAGCCTTCTCTTGGCAAAAATCAAGATGCTGCCCATGGCCAGGGAGTCGTTGGACTTTCTTTGGTTGATAGAATTGAGTAAGCGCTGAAATAACATTTCTCTGAGAAGGCTTGTTGGCACCTTGTTACCGAAAGATTGTTTTCAACTATGAACTAGCCCTATAGAGATGATGCAGGTCTACAAACTCACACTCGCTGTCGTTGAACCATTCTGACTCACAGTGACCCTACCCTATAGGGCACGGTGGAGCCAGCTGCCCCTGTAATTCTTTACTGCCATAAAAAGCCTTGTCTTTCTCTTAGAGTGGCTGGTGATTTCAAACTGCTGACATTGAAGTTAGCAGCCCGACGTGTAACCACTATGCCACCAGGGCTCCACACAGATCTATAGGGAGGGTGATCGGGTTTGCTAATTATTTTGCTGGTATTCTGATTAAAAAACAAAAACAATGTGACTATAATATGAGATGCTTTTAAAAAAAATGATGAGAGAAGGCTTGACTTCTATGTGGGGGAGCTGGGCAGCCACCTGCTGTCTGTCAGAAAGGCTTACAGGTTTCAGCGGAACTTCTCTATTAAGACAAGATAGGAAGAAAGGCCTGGCGATCTCCTTCTGAAGTTCAACTGATGAAGACCCCGTGGATCACATGAGGCAGTGTGCCCTCCCACTGTGCAAGGGGCCTATGAGCCAGCATCCAGGTCTCCAGCTTTTCTCTCTCTTCATTCTAGGCCACAGTCTGGGGACTCCATCGCTCGCAGTGATGTATGTCACTTTTCAAATTCTTTTGAAAGCCTACAGTTTCTCTTCTCGGGGAGGAAGGGAAGGAGAAACGCTGGGGGAGGTGCTCCAAGTTGAAAGGAATCAAGGCACCCCTTTCAAATGACTGGGGTGGTTGCTCGCTCTACAGCCACTCTGCAGCTGTTTACAATGGTCCCTAGAAGAGCTTGCCCCACCCACCCCACCTCAGCTCACAAAACTTTCATCTGGGTCCAGTGTCATGGAAATGAAGTGGATTCGTGTGATTACCCTAGAGCGCTTTGAGGAAGGGGGAAACTATAGTTTTGATCCACAGCGTTTTTTCTTTCTAGACTGAAACCCCCCCACTCTCCAGTGTGCTGACTTAATGACATGCCAGTTCTCTAGAAAAAGTGGCCTTTCGGGAGTGTTCAGACGGTGTAAGGTGGTACTACTCAAACCGAGCTCTGCGTGGAACAGTTTCAGGAATTTTACAGGTGAGGGGGAGAAAGTCTGCCTTCCCTGGGGAGAAAGCCAGGGTTCTCCACTCAGGTAAAGAGTGACAGTCTCACAGATGGTGCAGAAGGGACTCCAGGGCCACCGGTTTGGGTTTGTCTTTTCCTTGACCCATGTCAGTAATTTGTACCGTTTTCTTTGTACTTGGTTCCTTACAATCTGGTAACATTTTCTCCTGCTGCCACCCCCCACCCCCGCCCCAAATCAGTAGACTTTAGGATCAGAAACCTGGGATTTTCAGTCTTGGGGCTAGCCTCCATGAGGTGAGAAGTGAGTGGTGGAGTGGAGGTGGTGAGGGTGAGGGTGAGGGAGTTTAGACCACACAGTGATTTCATAGGTGTGGCTCAAATTCAACTTCTCGAGATGATTATGAGCCACAGCAAGCCTATCAGACAGTAGACTTGCCCCCGCTTATCACGACTCGACGACGAGCGGGGGCTCCCAGGTCCCGTCTTGACGCGGGGGGCTGGGGTACCCTGTTCCTTTGCCAAGCGAGGCGGCGACTAGCGGGAGCC
>NW_022107431.1:38208702-38210334 GCF_000313985.2 Echinops telfairi | reverse complement strand
GGCTGGGGTACCCGCCCCTGGCGTCACGAGGCTAGGAGGAGCCGGGCTCCCAGCCGCAGTCTCGATGCCGAGGCCGGATAACCAGCTCCTGGCGTTCCCACCCATCACCGCAAGGAGGAGCCAGGCTCCCAGCTCCCGTCTTGAAGTGGGGCTGGGTACACCGCTCCTGGCGTCTGCCCCCCCCAACCCCCTCGCCCCGCTACCGCGAAGAGGAGATGCGCTCCCAGCTCCATTCTTGACACGGGGGCTGGGTACCCCGCTCCTGGCATCACCCTCAACCTCAGCGAAGAGGAGCCCAATGCTTTCTGTCTCTCTTTTTGACCCTTAATCCTCACTCCCCCTTTCAGGACCGTTCAACTCGTAGGCAGGCTCTGACACCTCACCCTGGGAATTTATGTGTATAGTAGCTTTCCCCCTATGTGGCTTTTGCAATTTTAAGCTCACTTCAGCAGACTCATGTTAATACCCGTCCTTTGGTGCTTGGCTTACTTCACTTAGCATAATTTCCCCCAATTCGTCCCATTCAGCAATGTGCTTCATGTGTTCAGCACTGCTTTTTAGGAATCCATTGAATGTATGTAACACAGTTTTTTAATCCATTGATGGAAATTTGGGTTGTTTCCAACTCCTTGCTATTGTGAACTATGGTGCAATGAACATTGGAGTACAGATGTCTGGTGTGGTTTGTTTCTTGCCTCTTCTGGGTATATTCCCAGTAGGGGGATTGCCAGGTATGTTACCTTGATTTCCATCTGTTTCAGATATCACCAAATCAATTTCCATAGTGGCTATTTTACCTACAGGTCCACCGGAACCAGATGAGACTTCCTCTCTCACACAGTCCCCACACTGTCCCCTTGTTATTTTCTGATATTTTTAATTATTCTATCTTTGAGGGTGTTAGGTGGTATCTCAGAGTGGTTTCAGTTTTCATTTCTCTTATGGTTAATGATCAGGAACATTTTCTCATTTGTGTTTCAGACATTCAGGTTTCTGCCCTCGTGATGCTTCCGTTCAGGTCCTTTGCCCACCTCCTCTGTGGGTAATTATTTTTCCCCCCTTCTTATTGTAAGTTAGCAGAGTACTGTAGATTTTAGTAATAAGACCTCTGTCTGAGGTGTCATTGCTAAAGATATTTTCCCAGTCTGTGGGCTCTCTTATTACTCTCTTGGTGAATTCTTTCAATGGACACAGGTATTTTATCTTCCGTATATCCCACTTGTCACTTTTTGTCTCTTCTGTGTTTGTGCCCTTCCATTCAGCTCCTCAAAACCTAGTGGATCTTTGTCTACTTATCTTTATGATGCTCCTCCTATGACACAGAATATTGGAATTCCCCTTTCAGTGTCTCTGCTGTGCTGATTTCTGCAGAGTTATCTGGTGTATTAGTCTAGGTACTTTAGAGAAACAAATCCACAGCAACTCATGTATAAGAGAGTTTTATGTAAAGAAGTGTGCATCCTGAAAACATCCCAACCCAATGCTGCCCAAGCCCACAAATCCAACATTAACCCATTAACCCAACACCAGTCCACAAAGCCCTCCACCTCACAAAACAGAGGCAATGATGCCGACTGCAGGAGGAAAGCTGAGTCAGTGAACGTGTAAGCATCTCAGCACTAGCAGGGGTCT
>NW_022107431.1:38205395-38206929 GCF_000313985.2 Echinops telfairi | reverse complement strand
CAAATTATAATCATCATCTGAAACCTGCAATGATACAGTGGCCATGAGAGGGAGAAAAGCAACTAAGACCCTGGGGGTGACAGTGGTAGCATTTTTATTTCATATCTACTGTATATAATTAATGCATTTCTTGACTCTTTTGTTTTTTCTGACCCCTTCTTCTTTTTCTCAATAACTTTATTGGGAGCGCTCAGAGTTCTTATAATAATCCATGTGTGGATTTTGGTATCCTAAGTGGTCCTGCAACAAATACCCTCTACACATTTTGTTGTTGTTGTTGTTTTGAGGCTATTGAGGGATGACAAGATAGAGGGAGAAAAATTTGCCAGAATGAAAACTGCATTCCAGGTACACATCGATGTGGAGCTTTCCTCTTACAACCACACCTGAAACAGTGGCTGCAATCGAAGTTACTGCCTGATTAAATTTATGAAAATCCACGGCTATTCTCCAAGATCCCTCTGTCTTCCTCATAGCTCAAATGTACAAATTCAATGAGGACTTCATAGAAATCAAGTCTCTACTCCAGCATCTTCCAAAACCTTAATAGTTGCATTCACTATGGATTTATTAATTATTTTTGTACATAGAGGCAGTTCTAGTGGTTTCCACTTGGATTTTACAGCCACAATAGCTTTCACTTTCTGGGTCAGCAAGAAAATGCTGTAGTTCTACCAGTTGCTAAATGTGTCTATTTCATTATGAAACCCTACACCAGGGAAATAACAATTGGGTGGTTGGCGTCACTGTCAGATGGAACTGTGCTAAAGCTCTATTAGTCATAGGATATAATAATCCCTGAACCATAGAAGCACTTTGGGCTCCTGGATATAATGCCACTTTAACATGAGTGTCCAGTAATTGTCAACACACCAGAACAGTTGCTCTGCTCCAAAGCTTGTTCTGCTGGTAAGTGTGCACATGTCACATAAGGAAAGGATAAGAGAAGATTGACAGTACGCAGTGTTATCCATGGGACAGTGTCTTTCCTCAAGGGATCCAGCTTCCCCTTACTCAAGCTGTGTCACCTGGAGCAAATCTGGGAAGTAAGTCAGGGGCCAAAATACGTTTTGAATGAGTGAAATTAGCCTTTTATTCCTTAGAAGAAACGTTTTCCTGCTTACACAAATTAAGGGAAGACTTGAGCCATCCTTTTCACCTCCTATGTTACCTGGTTCATCATCCCATACATTTGTGCAGGTCATCTTATCCTATTATTTCAACTGAGTGTCATCCCTGTCAACCGGGAATCGTACCTTCCTCATAGTGATTGGGGTAGTAGCAGTTCCCACTCTGATTTCTTACCTACGGAACGAATCGACCACATAGCTGTTCAAGGACGCTCACCTCCTCTGAGGAGTTCATTTGCAGAGGGTGACGCTTCACAGGGGGAGTCTAGAATGAGAGATCCATTTCTGGAAAAGGGCGTCTGGACACCGTGCGTGTGAACGGAGGTTAGTGAAGAAGAGGAAGACTGTGAAGGAGATGAACTGACCCAGTGGCGACAACAAGGAGCTGAAACATAACGATGATT
>NW_022107431.1:38197466-38204621 GCF_000313985.2 Echinops telfairi | reverse complement strand
ACCATCCTCTTCTGAATCCATCCTGAACCTCTGGCAGCTTCCTGTCTGTGTGGAGGTGCAATCATTTTTGGATGATCTTCAGCAAAATTTTCCTGCCTTGTGGTATGAGTGATACTGTTCTATAGTTTGAGCATTCAGTTGGGTCACTCTTCTTTGGAGTGGGTAGAAGTAGGAATCTCTTTCAGTCCATTGGCCAAGGAGTTGTCCTCCAAATTTGCTGTCAGAGATTAGTGAGTGCCACCAGGGCTTCATTGTCTTGTTGAAATGTTTCAGTTGCTTTTCTATTAATTTCTGGAGCCATTTAATGATTATTTTTGGCTACTGTTTCAGTGCAGCCTGAATTCTTGTTCTTCTCGCTCTGTGCAGGGGTCAGTTTTACCCATTGGGTTCTGACATTTTTACATCTCTCTCACTTTTTAGCTGGAAACCAGCGTAAATGGCCTGGGGATCACAGCTGACCTCCCTGGTTACACAAAGCAGAAGGCGAATCCAACAACTCCTAATTGCGAAAAGGCAGCATTAGATAAGTTTCTACCTTCCATCTTCCTTCTCCTATTCTGACACCCACTGTTTCTCCACAGGACTCTCATTCTGAACTAGGCTGGAGATCTGATTACAATGAGAACAGGAACGCTGAGACGAAACTCACCATTATGGAATTTTATTGGGGAAATTAAACTATGTTACCACAAGTTTGAATCCGCAGCTGATTTTAATATTTTATTGTTTATTAGAAGCATAAGAACATTTGGACTTAAGTGTTGTTTTGAATTTTCAAAAAGAGAGAGAAAGCGAGAGAGAAAATCCGTAAATAGGAAGAATTTGGACTTTGGTCCTTGGCACCACCTGACCTTGGGCAGCAGACAAGTTCTCTAATTGATTCTTACTTCTCATTCATCTGGTCCCTTGACTTTGCCATATTAAACTTCCATTCTCAGTACAGACTTAATTTTGGATTTATTATCTTTTATATGTATTCCTGAGTTCTATTTATAAAGATTTTTTTATTACTATGCATCTTTATTGATGTGTGATAATGGTCCTTCATTTAAAAAATACTATTCTTAAGGCTATCAATATGATATTTTGTGTGAGATTATTAAATATAAGCTTTTATCACTATTTTTACTTTGCACAAAGGTGTTTTTTGACATGGGATTTGTTGTTTGTCCTGGGAGCTTGAGTTATTAACTCTACCACCTCACAGGGGGAGGGGTTAATGGGTATTACAAGGTAACTGACAATAACAAAGCCTTCACATCTTAATAATTTTTCAATGACCAATATAATAGGGATCAAGACCAGCTAACAAACGGGCTTTGATAAATTGGAAAACAAGAATTTTTTTTTGAATAATGTATTTGTGACACATTTTCTTCAGAGTAAATTCTTCTTAGGTTTCAATTTTTTCTCCATCTGAAGCACAAAACCAACTGTATTGGAGTCAAATCTGAGTCACAGCAAAATTCCAGGTGAGAACAGAACTGGCAGTAGAGTTTCCAAAGCTGTCTTTCTGAGATTCAGCAGAGCTCCTAGCCCAGACTGTGGACCTCTCGTTAACAGCTGAGCACTTCCTCTTGTGGGAACCAGGTGTCTTTGGATAAAAAGAATAAAAGTGATGATAATTACTTATAGCAAGGTTTATCTAACACTTATGGAACTCTTGATTGTTCCATATGATCCAAAGTTAAAAAATGTATGTGTGACAAATATTTCTAGTGATTAGAGGATGAAATTCATCTTATGGGATCTTCTTTCTCCCAGTTTTTCCATGATTGACAAGAAGGACAGCATGGCTCTCCAGGTAAGCAACACCATCAGCAGCGACAGTGAGTCTCCGCCTCCCACCTTGCAGCTCTGCTATGAGAATGTGAACGGATCCTGTGTCAAGTCTCCCTACTCACGTGGTCTTTGGCTTTGGGGCTGTGCTCGCAGTGTTTGGAAACCTGCTGGTGATCATTTCAGTCCTGCATTTCAAGCAGTTGTATTCTCCAACCAATTTCCTCATTGCCTCCCTGGCCTGTGCTGACTTTTTAGTGGGTGTGAGTGTGATGCCCTTCAGCATGGTCAGGTCTGTGGAGAGCTGCTGGTACTTTGGGGACAGCTTTTGTACTTTCCACACATGCTGTGATGGGGCATTTTGTTACTCTTCTATTTTCCACTTGTGCTTTATCTCCATTGACAGGTATATAGCTGTCACTGACCCTCTGGTCTATCCTACCAAGTTCACTGTACCTGTCTCTCGAATGTGTATCAGCATCTCCTGGATACTGCCCATTGTATACAGCAGTGCCGTGTTCTACCTAGGAGCCAATGATGATGGTTTAGAGGAATTCTCCCGTGACCTCTACCGCATAGGGTGTTGTCAACTTGTTTTAAATCAAGATTGGGTTTTGACAGATTTTCTCTTACTTTTCCCACCTTCCCTTGTTATGATCATTCTGTACAGTAAGGTTTTTCTTGTGGCTAGAAAACAGGCTCAAAAGGTTGAAGCCACTGTTAGCAATTCAGAATCATCTTGTGAAACTTACAAAGCCAGAGTGGCCAAGAGAGAGAGAAAAGCAGCTAAGACCCTGGGGGTCACTGTGGTAGCATTTTTGACGTCTTGGCTGCCGTATATTGTTGATTCATTTTTTGATGCTTATTTGGGTATATGATCCCCTCTTTTGTCTATGAAATATTAGTCTGGTTTGGTTATTATAACTCTGCTGTAAATCCTTTGATATACACTGTGTTTTACCCTTGGTTTAGGAGAGGAATAAAACTGATTTTAACAGGTAAAGTATTAAAAGACAGTTCCTCCACCATCAATTTGTTTTCCAAAGAAGTCTAAATATGAGAAATGAGATATTTGTACATATATTGTAGACATAAATTATAACTCATGAATAGTATCTGTTAAAGTAATATAAGCAAATAAATATTACTTATTTATTCACAATAGTACATGCTTTATACTTTCAGTTATTTGGTAGGGAGCATCATAAATTATTTTCTGCAATGGTGTTTACTAAGTGGTGTAAACAGGTTTTGACCTCTTTTCCTAAACGGCATTTACAGGTCCTCTTACCTACTTTCCTCACAATTTGCCTCTCTCCGGCCTCAGGTATTGTTTCCTTCTTCTGAGCCTCCTTTTCGTGCCTACACCTTCTGTCACTTTCAAAGGTTCATGATTTCATATTTCCTGTTAACCTTCCAAACTCAATGTCTTTCTCTAGATTGGACTGACTTTACCTCATTTTTCTGGAGCTTGTTTCCTATGGCTTTTTCTTTCTGGAACTGCTAGGACTTCTCTGTATCATTTTTATCAGTCATTTTGGACTCAGTGCAGGAATCCTATTTCATAGTGTTGGCAAGTACTGTGAGCTGAGAGTGTAATTTTACAATGATTGTCTCACTGCATAAAATTTGTGATGCTACCTGTTCACCACAGTGAAGGGCAATAGTGTATCTTTTTATTGGTGATTCCAATGTTTTCTGCAAACTACTCAATATTTGTGCACTGTGGGTAATCAAAATAAAAAGGCACTCAAAGCTGTTGAAAAGAGTGGCTTACTGAAGAAATGGTGACCAGACATAGAACTTATTGGACTAAGTATTGCTGAGCCTGTTGCTTTATTTCAGATATTAGGGAATCAGAAGAAACTATTACTTTTGTGATTTTACTGGTGGAATCACAAAGAAAATTCAGGTTAATTTATGACATTCAATTTAATGTTTTAAAGTTTAAAAATAAATTCATATTAAAGCAGATAGAGACAAAACAACAACAAACTATCTTGAATACTTTAAAAAAATAAACATAGGATCCAGTATTTTCACGCCTAGGTGTCTGCTCAAAGGCCTGAAGCCAGAGTGTCAAATAGAGACGTGTTCACCATTGCAGCACTGTTTATAGTAGCCAAATGTAGAAGCAACTTAAATGTCCTCAGCAGATGAATGGACAAACCAAATATGGTTTATATATATAATGATGCAATATTCAACCAGTAGAAGGAATAAATTGTTCATACATATTACAATATGGATAAAACTTGAAATCATATGCTGTATATACAAAATGAGGTAATTACAAAGGGTGTACAGTGTACAACACCATGTTCATATAAAATCAAGAAAATAAAAGTGAATAGAAAACAGATTTCAAGGAAGGACTGAGAGAAAGGAGGGTGAGCATTGATGGAAAACTCACGTTGGTTGAAATGAGGTGGCATGATGATTCTTTTTTAGGTATCATTAAGTGACTGCTTGGCTAAAGCGGTGTTGCACATGTTTGTGGACAAAGAAACAAATGTATTTCAAAATTGACCCAATGAGCAACTCGTAGACATTCTAAGGAAAATGAGTTGTGCATAAATTGGAGTGTAGAGCATAGAATGATATAATGCACACTCTAACTGGGTAGTTATCAATAATATTAGGTACATTCTGCCTTCAGGATCAACAGGTTTGGCATGTCAATTATTTGTGGGAAATTAAGTGATGTTTTAGGGTACAAAAGCGACTGCATCTCAAGTATACTTTAACAAGGACATTTTTTTAAGCCTTAAAAGCCACAAAGACAACACAAAGTCACAGACACACCATCCAGATGAGGGAGACCACAACAGGAAGCTGAAATGGCATCTAGGGTTCATTGATATGTGAAGCTTTAAAAGGGGCAGCAGCAGGTAAAGGGAACTCACAAAAGCATGAATGATGGCAGACCAGTATAGCACAGTTACAGGTGGGTCTATACAAGCAGTAACATGACCATGATTGGGACAGGTACATTGTTAGAAGGGTTTACAAGACTGGTCCAGGGCCTCTGAGCAAGAGCCAGTAAGCACCACAGTAATGGGGCATGATGCATGACCATAGGATCCCCTGAACTGTTCCCTGATAGTGACCGACATCAAGGATGCACCTCAAGAAGCATCCAAGAGAGAGACTGCCCCTCCCTGGGCTGGCTGGAAAGGGGTGGAGGCAGTCCAGTGTCCGAGGCATTCTGCCTGAGGCCAAGATGATCTAGAAACCACTTGAATGATTAGAGAGCATTCATTGGAGGCTTAACTTAAGTGGGGACTCTACAAATGCATTTTGGGCTGTCACTGCCAATCATACCCTTTTGGAAACCAGGGTGCTCAACACATAAGTTTTAATGCAGTGGTTAAAAGGATCTCTCAAAGCTAGGGGGGAATATGAGGTGCTATTTTGATGGCATTTATATTGTAGAGATTACAAGAGATCTAGGATGATTTATAGCACCTAGGGAGGATGTGAGTAGGTCATATGTAAAGACGACCCTATTTCATATAAAGGATGTGACCATGCTGGATTTTGGTATCTGAGGGACTCTTGCAAACAATCCCCTTCACATTTCCATGGATATTGACAGATGGCTGTACAGAAAAAAAATAAAAAAACATTTGCCAGATTTTTTTTTAAAGCTGCATACCAGGTGTCGTTCGGTGCGCTGCTTTGTTTTTGTAACCGCATCTGAAACAGCAGCTGCAATTGGCCCACCACCTTGTTGGCTAGTGAGAGGCGGGCAAGGGGAGAAGAGGTGATACTGGAAGGAAACTGCAGGAAGCTTACCTCAAAAGTGAGGTGGAGCCACGCTTCTGCACAGACCCTCCAACACAAAGGAGGTGACGGGCAGACGGAACCACATTGCCTTATCCCTGGAAGAGACCTGGACATAGTGAGGATCAGGAAATGACGGGGGTGGGGGTGGGGGGTGAGGGGTGGGAAGAAAGACGGGATGTTCAGACAAGCCCCATAATGACTGAAGAGACTCTTGATTTTGAGGTCTGAGACAGGAGCACAGCGAGAAGTTGGGGGCTGAGGTGCCTCCAAAAAGAGGTGTGCGACAGAAAACCAGGCAACGGCAGAAGACCTGCTGAACGCCAGCCCGTGAGGGGAGGTCTGCCACCGGTTGAACTGAAGGCAAAGCTTTCCGTTTTGCCAGGCCTTTCCGACTAGCTGGGGGCGCTTTGGTCTTCTTTTCTAACGTCTCCCCTGCAGTAGACTCGCTCCTTCTATCTTCCTGTTCTCTGACTCTGGTCTGAACTTTGCACCTCACCTGACATCTTTCTTGGTAGCGGGACTAGAAACGAGGACTGGAGACGTTTTGAAAATCTGAGCCTCTTCCTGGTAACAACCGGATTAAATTGATGGTGACCCACTGTATTTCTGTGGATTACCGTCTGTTTGGCCTCCTCGTAGCTCCAAGTTCAATGAGGACTTGATGGACACCAGGCCTCCACTCCAGCATCTTTTAAGCCCTTGAGGGTGCACTTCGATGGGCTCCTCGGCTCACTCCCTTTGTGAGTAGAGGCAGTTCTGGTGCTTTTCATTGGGATTTTCCTACAGCAGTCGCACCACTTCTTGGGTCAGCTAGAGCATTTTGGAGTTTTACCAGTTGATATGTGTGTCTGTTCTAAATATTCTCCTTCCTGGACTGTGGCAACAACCGTAGGGTGGTTCCAGTCTCGCACTGGCTCCATTGTGAGCTGGCCCTGAGCGTAAACTGTCTTACCGATCACCCGATTTCTGTAACTAGTGAAGCACAGCAGCATTTCCGTCTTCTGAATGTCATGCCACTTGAAAATGCGTGTCCGGCAATTCACCAAGCACCTTCACAGGTGCCCTTCTCCAGTGCTCATCCTCCTGATAACTGGATATGGGTAAAATTTGGGAAAGGATCAGAAGAAGATTAACACTACAAAGGTTGGTTATAGTGTTCTTCAAAGGGGTAAGGCCTCCCCTTACTTCAAGGGTTCCAGCTCTGTGAACCGGTACAAATATGGGAATTGAATAATTATTTTGGTTTGAAATTGGTCTTCCAGTCCCTGGAATGAGAACCTTTCTGCTTACACAGATGAAGCAAGGCGTGAAACATGTATTTTCAGCTCTAATCTTACTCTTAGCATCTATCCAATAACATTCTGCAAATCCTATTGTTCCATTAGTTTGACCCTGGTATCCATTTTGGTAACCATTTCAATTTTTTTAGAACTCTGTTGGTATAGTGGGTTTTCACTGAGCTGCTAACCTGGAGGTCAGAGGTTTGAATCCACCAGAATGTCCACAGGGAAATTATGAGACTCTCTGATTCTCTAAAGACTTGTTATTGTTGTTGTTGTTAGGTACCATCCAATTTGTACCTAACAA
>NW_022107431.1:38188642-38196794 GCF_000313985.2 Echinops telfairi | reverse complement strand
CTTAGGCAGCATATTTTCCTAACGCAACGGGTCTTTTGATCCATTCACTGCTGCTTCCATTAGCATTGATTGTGGATCCAACCAAGACAAAATCTTTGACCATTTCAAACTTTTCCCCATTTATTATTATGTCATCTATTGATCCAGTTGTGAGGCTTATGGTTTTCTTGTAATCCATACTGAAGGCTATTATCCTTGATCATCAAAGCATCTTTACAGTTGTCCTTCTCCAGTGCTCATCCTCCTGATAAGTGGATACAGGTAAAATTTGGGAAGTCCTCCACACATTCAGCTGGATTGTGTCAACTGAAATTGCAGATTTTTAATAAGCCTTCATAAATTCTTGATGTCGTGTTATTCTTCTGAAAATACATATTCTCAGATTATTAATTCACAATATAGATTGAATAAGTATGGTGAGAGGATACAGCCATGGTAAAAACTTTCCTGTTTTTAAACTATGCAATATTCCCTTGTTCTGTTCACAGAATTTTCTCTTGTTCCATGAAAAAGTTCCCTATGAGTACAATGAATTGTTCTGGAATTCTCATTCTTCTCAAGGTTGTCCAGAGTCAATTATGTTCCACACAATTGAATGCCTTTGCATAGTCAATAAAACACATGTAAGCAGCTTTGCGGTATTCTCTGCTTTTGACTAAGTTCCATCTGACTCCAGCAACAACATATGCTGTTCCACGTTCTCTTCTGAATCCAACCTGAATCCAGGCCACTCCCTGCCAATGCGCTGCTGCAACCATTGTTTGATGATCTTCAGAAAAAAAAAAATTATGTGCTTGTGATATCAATTGTGTTGTTCTATAGGTGGAGCATTCTGTTGGGCCATCTTTTGCTGGGTTTGGCACAAATTACGGATCTCTTCCAATCAGTTGGCCCAGTAGCTGTCTTCCAAATTCCCTGATCTAGAAGAGCGAGTGTTGCTGCAGCTCCAGGAGCTTGTTGAGGCATTTCAACTGGTATTTCATCAGTTCGTGGATCCTTGTTTCAAACCAATGCTTTCAGTGCAGCTTGAACTTACTTCCTCAACACCTTTGGTTCCTGCGCGTATTCTACCTCCGGAAATGGAGGAAAGTGGACTTTTTAGTCTGGCGCCTCTATGAATTCTTTCCCTCTTCTGATGATGCTTCTTGCACCAGTCAATATTTTGCCAATAGAATCTCTCAAGATTGCAACTCAAGGCTTGATTCCCTCCCACCCCATTTCTTTCAGTTTCAGATACGTTGAGTGTGTTCTTTCTTTTTGGTTGTTCAACTCTAAGTTTTTGTATATTTCCTTACAAAATGTGATTATGTCTTCTGAAGCTGTCATTTGAAGTTTTCTTTTCAGCTCATTGATTTCACTCTTCTTTCCATTTGCTTTAGCTACTCTATGATTAGGGGTAAGTGTCATGGTCTCTTCTGACATCAACTTTCATCCTGTCTTTCTTTCCTGTCTCTTTAATGATATTTTGCTCTCCTCATGAATGATAGCCGTATGTCCTCTCACAGCTCATCAAATATTCCATCATTAGTGTTCAATGAATCAAATGTCTTTTTGAGATATTTTTGAGATACGTTTTAGACTACTAATACCCAAAGGGAATTTCTACTCTGTCATATATGATTTCTATGTGTTGGAATAGACTTGGTGGCAATGAGGATAGTTGGCCTATTGGGCTGCTAACTTAAAGGTCAGCAATTGACACGCTCCAGCTACTCCATGGGATAAATATGAATCTTTGGGCTTCAGTAAATATTACAGGCTCAGAAACCTATGGGGGGAGTTTTATTCTTTCCTCCAGCATCATTATGAATCAGGTTCCACTGTATGCCAGAGATTGAGGGATTCAGGGATTGAGTCCACAGCAATTTCTTGACTACAGTAAGGAGCAAAGTTATAGCATCTCATGGCTACTGACCTCCCAGCAGGAATTAATTTTCACAGATGTGACCACATATATGGGTGGTCTGAGGTATACAAAAGAGCTCCCTAGATTCATAGCCCTTCCTAGGCCTGAGGGGACATATTGGTAAACAAATATATAGAGTTTGGGGAAGTGGGGATATCTTTTTTTCATATTATCAGAAAGATGGACATTTTGTACAAGACAGTGCATACAAAGGTCTCAGGGAGGAGACGAGCCAGTCAGGGTGTGATGTAGCAATGATGAAACATACAACTTTCCTCTAGTTCCTAAACATGATCCCAATTCTACCTTACAAATCTGGCTACACCAGAGGGTGTACACTGGTACAGACAAACTGGAAATCCAGGGAATCCAGGGAGGATGATCCCTTCAGGATCAGTGGTGCGAGTGGCGATACCTGGAGGGTAGAGGGAGGGTGGGTTGGAAAGGGGCAACTGATTACAAAGATCTACATATAATCTCTTTCCTGGGGCATGGACAACAGAAAAGTGGGTGAAGGGAGACTTCGGACAGCGCAAGATATGACAAAATAATAATTTATAAATTATCAAGGGTTCATGAGGGAGGGGCGAGCGGGGAGGGAGGGGAAAAATGAGGAGCTGATGCCAGGGGCTTAAGTGGAGAGCAAATGTTTTGAGAATGATGAGGGCAATGAATGTACAAATGTGCTTTACACAATTGATGTATGTATGGATTGTGATAAGAGTTGTATGAGGCCCTAATAAAATGATTAAAAGCAAAGACTGTCCCAAACTGGGACAATTTGTGGAAGCTAGTAGACCACATGAGCAGCATTGCACTTAGCTACAGCTTTGGTAGAAAAGTCAAAGTAAGCTTATGGCATACCATCAGGTAGTAATTCATAAGAGATTTAGAGCTCAGTTATAAAAAAAGAAAGAAAACATTCCGTCTCACCTGTATTTCAGTTCAGTTTCTCACTTACTATTTTTTCCTCAATTCTCATGTCCACATTGTATCTGCTAATTTATGAACAGCGTGATCTAAATGCCAGTGCACCATTCTGCAGTCTCCTGTTCTTTACCTCAACCCCTTCCCCTCCTCCTCCTCCATTGGATCTACAGTCCCTCCTTGCTGATTCCGTCTCATGCAATTACAGCCATGGGAGCTGATCACATGACATTTCTGACTTTCTTTTTTTCTTCTTCTGGGTATAGTGTACTTTATTGATGGTACATGACAAGGTCGAGTTTTCTAAGCCCCTCCCCTTCCTTCAGGGGTCTGGATGGAATATTCTCAGTGTGTTGGGGGATTGAATTAGGGGCAAAGACTCCCCAGCAGCTGAGGGCCTCTCTCTCTTCCTCTAGCGCTGTTGCTGGTGGTCCAGGGGAGCTCTTACTCCTTGGAGGCCATGTGGACCATGAGGTCCACCACTCTGTGGCTGTAGCCAAATTCATTGTCATACCAGGAAATGAGCTTGACAAAGTGGTCGTTGAGGGCAATGCCAGCCTCAGCATCAAAGGTGGAAGAGTGGGGGTCACTGTTGAAGTCACAGGAGACAACCTGGTCCTCAGTGTAGGCCAGGATGCCCTTTAGGGGACCATCGGCCGCCTGCTTCACCACCTTCTTGATGTCACTGTACTTGGCAGCTTTCTCCAGACGGCAGGTGAGATCCACGACAGACACATTGGGGGTGGGGACACGGAAGGCCATGCCAGTCAGTTTCCCATTCAGCTCCGGGATAATCTTGCCCACAGCCTTGGCAGCGCCAGTAGATGCGGGGATGATGTTCTGAGCAGCCCCACGGCCATCACGCCAGAGTTTCCCAGAGGGGCCATCCACAGTCTTCTGGGTGGCAGTGATGGCATGGACTGTGGTCATGAGTCCTTCCACGATGGCAAAATTGTCATGGATGACTTTGGTCAGGGGGGCTAAGCAGTTGGTGGTGCAGGAGGCATTGCTGACAATCTTGAGGGAGTTGTCATACTCCTCGTGGTTCACGCCCATCACAAACATGGGGGCATCAGCAGAAGGGGGAGAGATGATCACCCTTTTGGCACCGCCCTTCAAGTGAGCCCCAGCCTTCCCTATGGTGGTGAAGACACCAGTTAACTCCACGACATACTCAGCACCGACCTCACCCCACTTGATGTTGGTGGGATCTCGCTCCTGGAAGATGGAGATGGCCTTCCCATTGATGTTAAGCTTCCCGTTCTCAGCCTTGACAGTGCCATTGAACTTGCCGTGGGTGGAATCATACTGGAACATGTAGACCATGTAGTTCAGATCAATGAAGGGGTCATTGATGGCAACAATTTCCACTTTGCCAGAATTGAAAGCAGCCCTGGTGACCAGGCGCCCAATGCGGCCAAATCCGTTCGCTCCGACCTTCACCATCGTGTCTCGGGATGCGGCTGGGACTGCACGGGAGAGGCGGCTGTCTGTCGCACGAGGAGGAGCAGAGAGCCCACGAGGAGGAGCAGAGAGCCTCTGACTTTCAATTCTATAAATGTGCTGACTTTAGCTTGAAGTCATCATGTTCTTACATTTTTATATCTGCCTATTATCATAGAGAACAAATAAAGACAGAAGATATTCCTTGTTTATATGTTTTTATATTCAAGCACTTGATGCAAATAGTTTCATAACAATTGGTTAAGTTGGATAGATGAATGAGTGAACTTCATTTAGCTTTATGGTTTTCTTGGGAGGACTCATGCCCCATTTTTTGTCTGATATTTGACACATCTTGGCATTGCCGCGGATCTGGAAAGGGTGCTTCCAAGTGTCACTATGAAGAGTCACATATGTTGTGTGTGTTGTTTATCTAAACAGGAGATCTCTTCTAATTTTCGTTTACTAAAGAGCTATTCTTTTAAATAAAGAATCCGTATTGGATTTTAACAAATGACCTTTCCTGTATTTCATCAGGTATTCTTGAAATTTTAATGTGTTGCTCTCTTAATGTAGAGAATGTACTTTTTAGTTTTGCCACATTAAAATAAAACTCTCTCCTCTGTGCAGACTTAATTCGTGCTGCATCATCTTTTGTATGTATTCCTGGATGCCCTTTAGAAATATTTGTTTATAACTACCACATTTTTTGTGAGTGATAATGTAATCAGTTTTTTAAAATACTGTCTTTAGGGGTTTTAATTTGGATTTTCTTTTACAGCAAACATTATATTTCTCATTGGGGTCACCATCATGAAGTTGTAGTAATTGGTGTTTCATTTTTTGGTGTTTGATGAATCTATAAAATCAGAAAGTACAATAAAGGCTTGGAGAGAGGGGTGACCATATAGCTAATGGTGGGGTGAAGGGGTGATGACCTCACGGGGTCCATATAGACAATGTCTGAAAACTGATTGTGGTAATAATTGTACAATTCAGCAGAACTATGGGATGATTTGGTTTATGTATTAATCTCAGTTAATAAAATTGAAAGACAAGAACAAACACAACCATTATTTTTCAAGTGGAGGTTAATGCATTTAATTTGGGGGTTAGTATTCACACCTTCGACTTGAGTGCATTTTGACATGGGATTTGTTCTGTCTCCTAGGGGCTTTGGTTATTAATTCAACAGCCTTTCTAAGGGGTTGAGGGTAATAAAAGGTAGCAGAAAACAAAGCCATCACATCTCACCCACTATTGCAAAGACAAACATTGAAGGCACAAGAGCAGGTAGCAATGATTAAACTATTGAATATCTGATATGTGAATTCTATTCCAATACACTATTTTTTTTAAGACCGGGTAACAAAAAGTATTTGATAAATTGGAAAGCCAAAGACTTTTTTGTGGTAATAATAATTTTGCAAACTATTTACTTCAGATTAAATTCTTGTTGGGTTTTCAAAATCTTATGCACAAAATATTCTGAAGTATAAAAAGCAAACCCACTTCAGTGGATTCTGATTACAGCAACTTTATTCAACAGAATAGAGCTTCCCCACAGGGAAGGCTATAAATCTTTACTGAATTCCGCAAGTCTGGTGATTTCAGACCACAGATATCAGGTGAGGGTATTCACCCCGATCAGCACATTTCCTTTAAGAAAAAGAATAATAGTGGTTATAATTATTTGTAATGATATTTATCAGACATTTGATTTAATTTTTTGATCATTCCATATAGTCTGTAGTTATTATTTTAAAAGATTGTGTGACAGCTCATGGTTCTGGTATTTTAGAGGATCTTTTCTCTCCCTTCAGGAAATGTGGAACTGCTTTGTTTTGTGTGGTTGACAAGTTCAACATGTCTCTCTATGTAAACAACAGCATTGTGAGCAGCAGTGCATTCCCGGCTGCCCCCGTGCAGCTCTGCTATGAGAACGTGAACGGATCCTGTGTCAAGTCTCCCTACTCACCCGGACCCCGCGTGCTTCTGTACGTGGTCTTTGGCTTTGGGGCTGTGCTCGCAGTGTTTGGAAACCTGCTGGTGATCATTTCAGTCCTACATTTCAAGCAGCTGTACTCTCCAACCAATTTCCTCATCGCCTCCCTGGCCTGTGCTGACTTTTTAGTGGGTGCGACCGTGATGCCCTTCAGCCTGGTCAGGTCTGTGGAGAGCTGCTGGTACTTCGGGGCCCAGTTTTGTACCATTCACAGCTGCTTTGATGTGGCGTTTTGCTACTCTTCTCTCTTCCACTTGTGCTTCATCTCCATCGACAGGTACATCGCTGTCACTGACCCTCTGGTCTATCCGACCAAGTTCACTGTGTCTGTGTCCCGAATGTGCATCGGCATCTCCTGGATCCTGCCCGTTGTGTACAGCGGCGCCGTGTTCTACACAGGAGTGAATGATGTTGGTATGGAGGAATTATCTCTTGCTCTCAACTGTGTAGGTGGTTGTCAAGTAGTTATAAATCAAGACTGGTTTTTGATAAATTTTTTGTTATTCTTTATACCTACTCTAGTTATGATAATTCTTTACAGTAAGATTTTTCTTGTGGCTAGAAAACAGGCTCAAAAGGTTGAAGCCACTGTTAGCAATTCAGAATCCTCATCAGAGAGTTACAAAGCCAGAGTGGCCAAGAGAGAGAGAAAAGCAGCCAAGACCCTGGGGGTCACTGTGGTAGCATTTATGATTTCATGGTTACCATATATGATTGACTCATTTTTTGATTCTATTTTGGGCTCTGTGACTCCAGGTTATATCTATGAAATATTAGCATGGTTTGGTTATTATAACTCTGCTCTAAATCCTTTGATATATGCTGTATTTTACCCATGGTTTAGGAGAGCAATAAAACTTACTGTAACTGGTCAAGTGTTAAAAGATAGTTCTTCCACCATAAATTTATTCTCCAAAGGCACCTAATTATAAAATTTAGGAGTGTGCACATCTATTGTAGTCACAAAACAAGTTTTTATGAATATTTTTCTAATGTGTAGGAGGTGGAGCTGAAATTTCAGCTAATCAATTTTATTTTCACAATTTTAAGTACTTATCAAACCACCCAATAGCTTATCCTACCTTCTTCCTTCAATGAAACAGAGGTCATGAATATTTTAAATTAAATTGAAGCAGAGGAATGTTTCTGAATTTGCAACAGTGCATGTTGTATTTTTCTCATTATTTGGGGCAGAGAACATCATTGATTATTTAATGTAATGTTGTGGATAATAGGTGCCACTTAGTTGGTTCCCAGATGGTGCCGCAGAAGGAAGCCCTGTCCAGGCCTGTGGCATCCTCACCATCATTCTTATGGGGGAGCCCATTGCTGCCCCTGTGTCTGTCCATTTTGTAGCTGGACTTCTTCTTTTCAATGCCCCTCGACCTTCCCGAACAGGGACGGGTCTCTCCTGATAACATGTCCAAAGGATGTGAGGCAAGGTCTTGCCATCCTTGCTTCGAAGGAGAATTCTGGCTGTATTTTTAAGACAGATTTGTTCATTCCCTTGGAAGCCCATGGGACTTTTCATATTGTTCCCCAGCATCATAATTCAAAAGCATTGATGATTCCTCGCTTTTCCTTATTTAATGTCCAACTCTCACATGCTGTAATAGTGTTTATTAAATGGTGCGATACAGGTTCACAAGTCTCTCCTCAGAATTTACCTCTTTCATTATCTGTCAGATTAGTCATTATTTCCCGCTTCTGGGCCTTTTTGTGTGTGTGTGAAACCCTTCTGTTACATTCCAAGGCCTCCTGGCTCCATATTTGTCTCAGAGTCTTGTATTCATTGTCTTTCTCTAGATTGGATTCATTTATTTTCATTTCTCAGCAGCTTGTTTGGTGGGGGTTATTCTTTCTGTACCTCC
>NW_022107431.1:38185953-38187696 GCF_000313985.2 Echinops telfairi | reverse complement strand
AAACAGCGATGGGACATAAATTTTTTGTCACATAATATTAGTAAACATCTTGCCTTATTTCATTCATAGATTTCAGATCTTAAACGAGTAGATGAAACTGTAGGTTTTATAATTTTTCATTACTGGAATCATGATAGAAATCCCAGATGAATTCATGGCATTCAATTTCAAGTGTGTGCCTTTTAAAAGGAAACAATATAAGTTAAGATAGTGAAAAAAGACAATCTTGCCACAAAAAAGGAAAAGTATAACTACCAAGTGACCCAGGCATTCTACGTCTATATCTCAAAATCAGACTCAAAGCGACATGAAAATTGCAGCATTATTCCTAATAATCAAATATAGAAACACTTTAGTGCCTATCAGCAGATGAATGGACAAACAAAATGTGGTATTTGCATCCAGAGGAATACTACCAGGAGTAATAAGCTCTTGAAACATGTCACAACAGGGATTGGAAGTGAAGGTCTGATGATGAGCAAAATAAGGGAATCATAAAAGGAGAAGTAATGTCTGACCACATTTACATAAAAAGGCAGGAAAAGACAACTGTATAGAGATGAAAGTTTCTTACTGTTTAGCAAGTGTAGGAGGCTAGAGAAGACAGGGGACGAACAGTGATGCAGTCACCACAGTGATTGGTCAGTTTGCACAGTGGTTGCTGCGAATGCCATCAATAACTGTGGACCTGTAAAAAGTTCAATCGGCAAAAGTTGTGTGATGAACATACAAGGGAATGAAAGAGTAGCTGCTGAGGTTGCTTATGTACAAAGCCTGAGATTTGGTTTCTTGGTTTGGGAGTTTAGGTCATGATTTCATGGGACATCCAAGATAATGGTCTAGGACAAAGTTTAATGCTTGTATTCTACCTCCTCCTATACTGCATAGTGCTTGGGATCTTAATAGGTTTCAAACAGCCTCCCCAGACACAAGGATTGGTCTGGCTTCACCTGTAGCTACAGAGGAGGAAGGAGCATCTGGAATAGGATGAGGTCATGGCATAGGTGACTGATTGCCTCATGGACAACCGCTTCCTCTGCCACAAGGCCAGAAAAACAGGTGATGCCTGGCCACTGTTACTGAACATTTTGATCAAAGATCTTGTCAATGGATCCTGGTCAAAAAAGGATAAATGCAGAACAGAATTTCAAATTCTCATAGATTGTAGACAAATGTACAAACTGTCTCACAAGTGCATTAAAATGCCAATTTTATAATAATTAAAAATGCTGACAGAAAACATGATAGGATATATCAAGCTGGCATATATGAGCAGGATCAGTAAGACCAGTATTAATGAATCTAGAGAAGTGAATACTCTTATGAGAGTCAAGTATCTTCAGAATAATATAATTTAGTACTCCCATTCTGAGCAACCCTGCTGGTAGGGAGAGGTTGTGTATTGGGCTGGAAAAGCACAAGGGCAGTAGTTCGAAACCACAGCCACCGTCTGGGAGAAGGATGGCCTATCCAGGCCCATAAAGTCTTCGTCTCAGGAACCCACAGCGGCAGTTCTACTCTGGCATACAGGGTCACAGCACGTCAGAGTTGGCTCAATGGCAATGAGTTTGAGTTTTTATTTCCAAAGAGAACATAAAAGCTGAATAAAAATGTATATTTATCTCTCACTTGACACGACAGTTTAATATTTAGCAATGCTAAAAAAGAACATGGTAAGCCAGGAATATGATCAGGATGATCATTGTTTAAGTGGAGAGAACAAAATATTTTTAAAACTTTGAT
>NW_022107431.1:38183416-38184320 GCF_000313985.2 Echinops telfairi | reverse complement strand
AATTATCTCATGTGCCAATCATTGTGATCACTTCCCATTCTTTCCCTCATCTCCCCCCTTCCCACTACCCTTTTGGTAATTCTATTACCATTCCTGTTCCTGGGTTCTGTGTGTCATGAGCTTTATCTCTTGTGTGGATGATCTTTATCTCTTGTGCTTATGGATGCATAAGCAAATGTGGTGAAAAGAGCTGATGGTGCCTGGCTATAAAAAGATACAGCATCTGGGGTCTTAAAGGCTTGAAGATAAACAGCTGAGAAATAACAAAGTCCATCTGGAAGAAGCACACCTGCCTGGGCGATCATGTGGTGTCGATGGGATCAGGTATCAGGCATCAAAGACCCAGAACAAAAAAATCATATCAGTGTGAATGAGGGGGAGTTCAGATTGGAGACCCAAAGCCCATCTGTGGACAATTGGACATTCCCTTACAGAAGGGTCACAAGGAAGAGATAAGCCAGTCAATGTGTAGTATAGCACCTATGAAACATAAAACTTTCCTCTAGTTCTTTAATGCTTCCCCCAGCCCCCATCATGTCCCCGATTCTACCTTATAAATTCGGCTAAACCAGAACTGTACATGGGTACAGATAAGAGCTGGAAACACAGGGGATCCAGGGTAGATAAACCCCTCAGGAACAATAATGAGAGTAGCAGTACCATGAGGGTAGGGAGAAGGTAGGGGAAGAAAAGGGGAACAAATCACAATGATCAACATATAACACCCTCCACCCCAGGGGGATGAATAACAGAAAAGTGGATGAAGGGAGACAGCAGATGATGTAAGATGTGAAAATAGGACCAATAAGGGAGAAGCAATACTAGGAGGGTAAGGGTGTGTATGCATGTGTGGTGGGGGCAGTAAGGGGAGCCGATCACAATGATCAATGTATGGTCCCAATCC
>NW_022107431.1:38180494-38181491 GCF_000313985.2 Echinops telfairi | reverse complement strand
TGGTTGTTTGAGTTGATTCCACTTGTTGATTCCACAGAAAAGTGTGGTTGTTGAGTTGATTCCACTTGTTGATTCCACAGAAAAGTGTGGTTGTTGAGTTGATTCCACTCATGGAGACTCTCTTTAGGGTCGGATAAAACATCGCCTGCTCCTTTGCCATCCTCACAGCTACTGCTGCTTGAGCCCATTGTGGCCGACATTGTATCAATCTGTCTCTTCTTCTTTCTTGTTGACTCTCTAATACTAAGCATGCTGTTCTCCTCCTGGGACTGATGATCACTAATTACATGGCCAAGTCCTTGAGCCAAAGTAACAGTCTCACTTCTAGGAAGCATTCTGGCTGTACACTTTCAAGATAGATTTGTTCTTATGGCAGTAGGTGGTATAACCAATATTCTTTGCCAACACCATAATTCAAAGGCATCAGTGCTTCCTGGACCTTCCTTATTACTTATCTAATTTTCATGTATATTTTTATTCATATATGATTTTAGAATTGGTAAAGCAAAATCCATACTCATGGGAAGGATATCAATAGCTGCTTTTGAAGGGGGAGGGGCACCAGGTAGGGCTAAGATTAATTGCAAATGGGTATGGGGAAAATTTCTGGAGTGACAGAAATATTCTGTATCTTGATTGTGGTAGATTTCTGAGAGAATATGTTTATCAAAAGCCATTCACCTGTACATTTTAAATAGTGAAATTTCTAATACAAAATATTTCAAACATGATTTTAAAAACACTTACAGATCATTCACTAGAAAAACCTTCATTCCCAAAGCCTAATGTGAGTTCTTTCCTTGAGTTCTATTCTAAACTAGAAAGGAAATTCATAATGTTATAATTCACGCCCCATGTTTTGAATATTGTGTTTATACAGTGAACCCTCCCCACTTCGCGCTTCGACTTCCGCGGCTTCACTCTATCGCCGCGGTTTTTGCGTAACAGCGCATGCTCTGTCATTATTGCCACTGATTGGCTCATACTGTACACGCTT
>NW_022107431.1:38175753-38177884 GCF_000313985.2 Echinops telfairi | reverse complement strand
CTCTATTTATAGAGAGAGCTAGGCTATGTCAGCACAGCAGCCAATCAGAAGGCAGGTCACCAACTGCCAGCCAGGTCACCAACTGCCAGTCCCCAGCTCCAGAGATCTCTTAAAGGGACCTCAACTTACAGCGACACAGTCCACAGGCTAGGCATCTCACAGTAGTGTAGCCTTTAAATTGAGGCACAGGACAAGCAAGGCTGCCACACACTGGTCTGATGATCAAAGAGTGAGAGACAAGAAAGGCGCGACTCACCAAGGCATTTATCTCTCTGCCCTTCAGTTAATCCCACTTGTGTTTATCGGCCAGGCTGGCACAATAAACTATTTCAGACAGTAATTAAAAAAATATCCAATTCTCTTTATACCACATTTCTGTATTTTCACACAGGAAAATCCTCACAACTTTCCAGCTAGTGCCGAGCAATGCTCATCTCTCGAGACAGCTGGCACAAGTGCTGCAAGACCCAGAGTAAGCAAGTGCCCTCCCACACGAAGCCCAAGTCATGCTGGGACCCTCGGCTGCCAACACTGAGATTGGACCCGGCTGCATCCACACAGTTCAGGCGAGGAGACAAGAAAAAGCACAGGGACTAAGGCTGGGGGTGGGGAACTTCTCCTGCGACTCTGAGTCTTGTATTCTCACAATAAGGACCACTGACTTTGTCTACAATGCTTTCAACAATGCATTCAGGGTCCGCACCAAGACCCCGGTGAAGAACCGCATCATACTCATCGCAGCACACCTTACCAGCAACGACACGAGTCCCACTGTACACTGCACTTAGGTTGTAAGAAAGGGCGAAACTGACTTCTGAAGAGGGAGAGATATTAAGTAAAAAACGATCACAGAAAATTCAGAAACAAATATGACGAAAGGAAAAAGAATGCAAACCCCAGCCGTCCTTCAGATGAGCATTTCCAGCAGGACGAGCAGCTGCTTGCACGGCTCCGAGGCCGGGCCCAGGGGCGGAACAGAGGGCCTGGGGCTGGAGCTCTACCTGACGGAAGTCTCTGCTCCAAAGGCAGTAAACCTGCCATCTGACAACATGCATGACAAGTATTGATCCCAGAGGAGCAAAGAATATGCCTCCTACTCTCCCCCCTTACCACACCAAGCTATTAAAATCAAACCTACCATATTCCAGGTTTTAAAATACAATTCTACATTTAAATTCTTTAACATAAACTCATACTATAAAGATTGTAAAAATCCATTTCAAAAAGTCCTAATGGTTATGAACACAGGAATTGTTGATTAATGGTTTCCATGAAATTGCAACAGCAATCTCCAGTAGTAAATAGGAATAAACAATATATGTTTCAATTCTGAATAAAGTGTGATGAAGACAAATACATTTCCATTTCTACTTCATGAAAAAGCTGTCAGCAGCAAATTCACAGCGATAAACTTATTTTAAGTATAAACATAATAGTTATTTAAAATCTCTTACTTAACTCACACCATAGGGATTCAGTCTTGAGGGGTTTGGGTATTTGGGACTATTTAGCTCCTTTCCTGAGAGCCCGAGTGTTTTATGCATCATTAAAGTTATGATAAATTAAGAAGAGAATGCTAATAAAAGAAGGTACTTAAACTTGCATCATATGATGGTTCATTGTTCTTTAAAGACAAATGCTTTTCAGACCTGAACCTAGGTAATGCAAACAAAGGTACTTTAAATAAAAGTGAACAGAATTTTATGTAATGGTGAAATTAATTGGTGAAAATAAATTTACTTGGAGACTAATTGTTTTATGAAAAGATGGCATGGATTGCTTTCTGAGTGTGTGAATTAGGATTTACAGTTAAAAAGAAAAAGGGATAGAACGTACTCTAAAATTTTGAATTAATACATGTATATTGTATTTGTTTTCAGGACTTTTGAAAACCAGAGTGACATACATGCCACCACGGATGACAATTATTGCAGGTCTGTAACAGGAGGGCCATGAACGCAGATGAAGCTGTGCACCTGTGCTACGAGAATGTAAATGGATCCTGTGTCAAAACGTCCTACTCCCCTTTGCCCAGGGTCATTCTGTACATGGTCTTTGGCTCTGGGACTGTGTTAACCGTGTTTGGAAACCTCCTGGTGATGATTTCGATTCTTCATTTCAAGCAGCTGCA
>NW_022107431.1:38173553-38174705 GCF_000313985.2 Echinops telfairi | reverse complement strand
TTCTTTAGGATATGTAACATTGAAACCTAGTTGCTGTGGAAATAGCTAACCCTGCAGACAGAAATACCTGAATTCCAATGCCAGCTCTGCCACTTAACACCATGATCGCCCTTTAATTTTCTGCCTAAAACCACTTCCTGATAATTTCTTCAAAGAGTCCTGGTGGTGCAATATGTCAACTAGTGTAGCTTTAACTTCAAGGTTGAAAGTTCAAATCCATCTGCTGCTCCAAAGGAGAACGATGAGGCAGTCTTCTCAAAACTCACTACCATCAAGTTTCTTCTGACTGTAAGTGACCATATAGGGCAGAGTAATACTCCTGTGTGTGTTTTTGAGGATGTACATATTTGTAGAAATAAATAACCTCCTCTTTCTCTTGTGGAATGGCTGATGGGTTCCAAGTGCAGATATTTTGGTTAGCAGACCACACATACCCTCTTACACCGCTCGGCTTTAGGACCTGTTTCTGGAAAAACTAGCTTTGCATACTCTCTGGAGCATCATGCAACTCTGACTTAGGGGGTCACTGTGAGGTGGAATCAACTCCATGGCAACCGATTTAAACGTCTTAGAATCAATTTGCATAATTCTTCAGGTCAGATATTGGAGATGATTCATTTAGTTTGGTTTAGTGGTTTTACTCATAATGTTTTCTAAACATGTTCTATGAGTTGTAGAATAAGAACATACATCCATATTTTAAATATGATTAATCTAAAACCACAATGTTTAGAATTTTAATGAAAATCATAAAGCTTTCAGTTGGAACAAGTACTTCTAACATCTAACATTTGGTTCAATATATTTATCCTTGTCTTTTCTTTTTTAGAGCTGCACTTTTCAAAGATGCTGGGAGAACTATCTAGTTTTATCTATTTCTTTCCTAGAGCATCATTCAGCATTATACAATTTGCCTATTTGTATAAATATTTGAAAGCTTTTGATATAACAGAAAAAAATATACTCCTCATTATTTGCTTGTGGGAACTGCTTTATTTGTGCCTAGTCTGTCCATCTTTGCTTCAATGAATGTTATTCCTCTGTAATATATGAGTCTGGCATTTATATATATATTTTTTCTTTTTTAACATTTTATTAGGGGCTCATACAACTGTTATCCCAATCCATACACACATCAATTGTGTAAAGCGC
>NW_022107431.1:38150358-38158262 GCF_000313985.2 Echinops telfairi | reverse complement strand
CTGGAGCCTTGTTTTTGGCTAGTACTTTCAGTGCAGCTTGGACTTCTTCCTTCAGTACCATTGGTTCTTGAAAATACACTACCTCTTGAAATGGTTGAATGTTAATTTGTTCTTTTTGTTACCGTGACTATGTATTCTTTAAATTTTCTTTTGATGCTTTTTAATCTTTCAATATTTGCTTGTAAAACCCTTCAATATTGTAACTCGATGCTTGATTTTTTTTCTTGAGTTCCTCCAGCTTAATATATGGTGAGTGTGTTTTTCATTTTTTGCTTTTCAAACTCCAGGTCCTGGCAAAATTCATTATAATATTTTATTTTGTCTTCTCTAGCTGCTCTTGAAATTTTCTGTTTAGCTCTTCAATGTTATCATTCCTTCAATTTGCATTAGTTACTCTATGATCTAGAGCAAGTTTCAAAGTGTCTTCTGAAATCCACTTTGATCCTTTCCTATCTTTATAATGAAAATGTATAATGACTTCATGTATAAGTTCTTTTTTATTATTATTAAATACTTTTATTGGGAATTCTTTCATCTCTTATCACAATCCATACATTCATCCATCGTGTCAAGCACATTTGTACATATGTTGCCATCATCATTTTCAAAGCATTTTCTTTCTACTTGAGCCCTTGGTATCAGCTCCTCACTTTCCCCCTCCCTCCCCCACCCACCCTCCCTCCTGAACCCTCGATAAATTATAGACTATTATTTTCATTTCTTACATCATCCTCTGTCACCCTTTACCCACTTTTCTATTATTCAGCCCCCTGGGTTATATGCTGGTCCTTATTAATTTTAGTTCACTTGTTGTTCCCTTGTCCCTGGGTTGGTTCCCCACTCCACCCCCACTTCCTTTCTCCTACCTCCCTTCTCCAGTATCCCCCCCACCCCCAATCATCTGTCCCGTTCTTTTCTCTCTGAGTGGTTTATTCCGCCTATCTTATCTAGATATACATGCAGAGACATTAATAAGCACAAAAACCAGGCAAAGCCAAACAAACCAAGCAAGGAAGTAAAAAACTAACAAAACAAAACAAAATAATAACAACAAAAAGAAATCCCCTGACAAAAAATGGAATAGCCAATAAATAGTTCAAGTTCTGTTTGTTGGCCTTTATGAGTGTTTTCCAGTTGAGTCTGATGGGGTACCTCACCCTGTTTTCCAAAGTCTATATTTGGTATTCCCCGGGGATTTCATCACTTTGCTCCCCTTGCTGCTCTGTTGCATTCCCTTAGTGTTTCACTTTGTGTGATGGGGTCAGATTGGGCACAATTCCTGCACTGTGTCTCCAGTGTTGTCCCTCATAACCCTATGTTGGTTCAGTGAGGGACTTCGTGTCTTGTGGTGGAATATGTTCTTGGTGTCCTCCCATTGAGACATAAAAAGATTACACTGAGATATAAGAAGATCAAATCATGCACAGAAGCAAACAAGCACAGATGGGGCAATAGATAGATCCCATTGCACGTGATTGCAAAGGAGCCATTACACTAATGCTGACAAGAAGCAAGGGCTTTCCCTGAAAGCAGACAGAGAGAGAAAGCCTTTTCCTAGAATCAGAGCTCTGGGTTTGAACTTCTGACCTCCTTAACTGTGGGAAAATAATTTTCTGTTCTTTAAGCCATTCATTTGTGATACTTCTGTCACAGCAGCACTAAAAAATGAAGACAACGTTGAACAGGTTTCAGTGGAGCTCCCTGTCTAGAAAGACTAGAAAGAAAGACCTGGTAATCTCCTTCTGAAGGCAGCCATGAACACTGTGGATCCCAATGATCCCATGTACAGCTGATTTGGGGAATGTCTCAGAATTGGGCAGCGCTTTCTTCTGCTTTCATAGAAGTGCCATGAGTTTGAAATTTATATGAATCAGCCAACAGCAGGAACAGATTAACTTATGAAATAAAATAGAAACCCCATTCTTATCAAGTATAAATGAAATATTCAATTGGACGAAACATATTCTGTGCAATAAAACAAAATCAACCAATGTTTCTCAGTCTCAAAAGGACCACCTCAATGGCATTAAACTAGAAATAAAAAATAGAAAGATATTCAGAAAACCCTCAAAACAAAAAATACATAACTAGCACAACATTTAAAAAATCACACGGAGAATTAGGTTTTTATTAACTGAAGGCAAATGCAAGCACAGTCTATCAACACTTGTTGGTTGTGGCCAACAGAGAGCTTAGAAGGACATGTATAGTATTGCAAACTTAGGCGAAAAGTCATGATCTTACATTAGTTACATCAAAGAATTGTGTATTCCATTCCAAATGTTAATAGTGCAGAGGTCGAGAATGTCTGTCCTGGAGTCCATATGAGCAATTGACAGCATGTCACAAAATCCGGCTTTCAGAAAAGGTTAATGCTCCTGATAACAAACCATATCTGTACAATGCATGTCAGTGTCTCTCAAGCTTGGCTGTACATCATCAATACTTAATTTTAATCAAAAGTCGATTTTTAGTATAAACTTCACATCCAGAGAGGCCAGTTGGGTGGTAAACAAGTATTGGTGACTACGTCTGAGAACAAGTAGTAAAGATGGTATAAACGTTGTTAGGTGGTGTCAAGTTGATGTTTTCCTCATAGGCACCCTAGGCTTTAATCTTTCTGGGAACCGATCTCTAGCTCTCCCCCTCCCCCCATGGTCCTCTAGAACCACTGAGTGAGTTCAAACAGCCAGGCAACCTTTTGCTTAGCAGCTGAGCACTTAACCATTGTTCTCAAAGCCTTCTCAAGGAGGTTTTAGTTACACTTGAACGAGGTTCATGGAACTCAGCAGCTGTGACCTGTGCAGCTCTGGGAAGATGTTTACACAGTTCTGGCCCAGAAAAACATTACAGGTATGTGTGATGCATATTAATGTTCATAGAAAGTAATTTATTCAAAATGTGTCTCTGTTTTTGAGGAATTATGTTTTCCCCATTCAAACTCTTGCTACATGTGCATGTAGATTCAGCATGTAAGTCATTGAGGTGAAATTATTTCTAAATAAGATGAATTTACAATCTTCTTGGATCCCAAAAAGAAAATCTATAGTGAAAATGAAAATGAGAAACTGTGCTTCTCAAAAGTGCCAAGCACTCTGAATATAAGAAGTTTAACTCTAAGAAATTTTCCAGCCTCCTTTCTCTTAGAAGTATGGCTTTTCTCTGTGGCACAAGCTGAACCCAAGGGCTGCTGCAACAGTGCAAACATGACAACAATGGTGAGGCTGGTGAAGGAGCAGGTAATGTTTCACTCTGTTGTACAGAAGTTCACTAGGAGTCAGAGCTGATTAAAAAGCACCTAAAAGTGACAACAACCCTCTGCAAGTGCAAAACAATTGTCTCCAGATTTTTAAAATTTTAAGCATGACAAAAATTTTGTTTTTAATTTTGAAAAACAACATGGGGTTGATTTTGCTCAGAAAGGATATAAAATAAAATAAAAAACATCTTCAAAGCATTTTACCAGTATTTCTTGTATTGTGGAATAGTTTGTATAAAATTGGTGTCAGATCTTCTCTGAATGTTTGATCAAATTCATTGGTGAAGCTGCCTGGCTGTGATTTTGTTTTTAAGAGGGTGGGGGAAATTCTTAATAATAGGATACATTTCTCGCTATGGGTCTGTTCAATACCATGTTTCTAGAAATTAGTCCATTTCTTCTGGGTTTCCAAATTTATTGGAGTACAGTTCTTTACAGTATTATATTATTACCTTAAAATATTATTGGAATATAATTTATATATCATACAATTCAATAGCACAATCACATTACAAAGAGTTGTATAATCATTACCACAATCCAATTTGGAGCATCTTCTTCTTTCTTAAATTCACTGTTATTAGCGACCATTTTCCCCCAACCTCCCCTGTCATGCTCCCAAGAAACCATTAGTCCAGTTACTGTCTACATAGATTTGCATATCTTGGATTTCATATACAGAGAAACATTTTTTTAAAGCAACATCAATAACAGTGTAAAACCTCAATTGAAAAGGAAGCAGAAAAAAAACTTGAACAAATTTAAATGGGTCAAAAGGGAAATTGAATGATGAGGTGTTATATTTTAGCCTAACCGCACCTGTAGTAATCCACTTTACAAATCATCCTGCCTGATAGCAAGGTCATTCATATCACTGGTCTATGGTCAGATAGTATACCAGAGGCTTAATCCTCATGTGGTTCCTCTTCACCTTTTAATTTTTTTAACTGAAACAACTTTAAAATAGGTCAAAGGGAGATCAAATGATAAGACATTGCATTTTAACCTAATGGCATCTTCCACAGTTGACTTCATAATGTTTTCTGTTGGATAGCATCCCTCAACTATAGTCAGAGAGGATTCACTGAAGGCTTAATCCATGTGGGGACCCTGCAAATGGATAAAGCGTTATCCATTGCCTTCTGCAAAATAGGTGTTCACAGTTTAAGCTCTGGCAATATTCCTACCGTTGGATTTGGATTTTTTTAATTTACAATGTTTCGCTCACGCAGATTGGTGTACTTCCTCCATGTAGACTTAATTGACACCTCACTTGGATGACTGTTTGTTTGAAGATGAGGTTTTAAGACCCCAAATGCTATTCTTTCTGACAGCTGAGCACCATCTAGTTTCTTCACCACACGTTGCAGCACCCAAGTCTTTAGTAATCTATTCATGAAGTTGAGCATGAAACAGGACCTATAATAAGAATTAATTGTACTAGGAAGAATAAAATGTTCTAGAATTGAGTGTGGTGATGATTGTACAACTCTTCTTGATATGATGGAATTATTGAATTGTATGATGTGGATGAAGTGCCAATAAAACCGGTAAAAAAAGAACTAATTGTACTTACATTGGACAAGAATGACATATGACATCAAAATTCATTCACATATCTATGACATATATATACAAAAAATATATATATATACACCTATAAATGAATAAATATGTACTTATTTATGCACACACATATGTATATATAGAAAGTTTACTTTAGAGACATTGTTTTCATTTTATGCTGTAGAACATTATAAATCATCTACCTGGGACATAATGTAATACTGTTGATAATGCCACTAATGTAGTCAATGGTATAGAAACTAAAACATTGTTGAGAAAAGTAAAGTATATATGTATAAGCCAGCTATGAACAGCAATATATGAATTGTTGACTTGCACAGATTAAACTCTTAAGTGACTGAATGCTATTTGTACAAACAATGAAGGTTGGGGATTGGGCAAAACTTTCAATAACATTCATTCTCAAAAAAAGAGTCATGTCTGTCAGATTAACATATGTAAAATAAAGCAAGGACACCATTGAAAGAGTAAGTAAGTATACAGCAGTCCTGGGCCATCATTCACTGAACAACCTCAGTTCAAGAGCCCTATCCAGAATCAAACAACTACTAGTTCTAACTTAGGATAATAGTCATCTGTAGCCCCCCCACCCCTGCCCCACACACTTTTTACACCATTTCTCTTGAGGATTGGGCACCCAATTTTGCAAAATAAAACAATAAAGGGCTCTTTCTCACTAAAAAAAAAAAAATAAGAGAGAGTCATCTGCTTCTTTTCATGCTGAGGAAGTCCCAGTGCTACAGGTGCGTGTGAGGTAAAGCCCAGTGCACTTAGTGGTGTTTCTGTATTGAGTCCTTCTGGTGTGGCCTATGGAGGATGTTGCGTTCCTGGGAAGAATAGAGTCCAAAGTCGCAGCTTTCTATAGCACATGCCATGGGTCACCCGGGCCTGGATAGAACTTGGTCACAAGTGTCCAATTAGGAGCATAGTGACCTTGTAGGACAGGGTAGAATTGCCTTTGTGGGTTTCAGAGGCTACCTGCTTATGGGAGTGGCAAGTCCCATCTTTCTCCTTTGGAGCATCTGGTGGTTTCAAACTGTGTACCTTGCTGACTACAATCCAATGTGTAAACACTATGCTATCAGGGCTTCCTTAATTAAGAACATAGGAACAGTCATATTCTCCTATAGGTTCTATATAAGTATTGGTTAGCTTTTTTCCCAATGTGAAGTTGCTCCTCCTCATTGTGTTGGTTCTGTTGTGATGTGGCCCGTTTCATTTCTTTCTGTGATATTTATATTTCTCCTTCTTTTTCTTTGTTCGATATTCCTGTGGCTTGTCAATTTTGTTAATTCTTTCAAAGAACCAACTTCTTGCATTATTGATTCTTTCTATTGTGCTGTTTTCTGACTCACTTATTTCTTCTCTGATCTTTATTTCTTTTTCTTCAAGTGGCTCAAGGTTTAGTATGCTGATTTTATTCTAGCTGTTGAAGGTGTTAGGTTATGTATTGATTTCAGTTCTTTTTTATGTGTGCATTTCTTTCTTCTTTTCTTTTTTTTTTTTTAAACATTTTATTAGGGGCTCATACAACTGTTATCCCAATCCATACACACATCAATTGTGTAAAGCACATTTGTACATCGTTTCTCAAAACATTTTCTCTCCATTTAAACCCCCGACATTAGGTCCTCATTTTTCCCCTCCCTCCCCGCTCCCCCCTCCCGCATGAGCCCTTGATAGTTTATAAATGGGTATTTTGTCATATCTTGCCCTGTCCGGCGTCTCCCTTCATCCACTTTTTGGTTGTCTGTCCCCCAGGGAGGAGGTCACACACAGTTCCATGTAATCGGTTCCCTCTTCCCTACCCATTCTCCCTTTACCCTCCCTGTTTTGCCACTCACACCACTGGTCCTATAGGGCTCATCCATCCTGGATTCCCTGTATTTTCAGCTCCTATCTGTACCAGTGTACCTCCTCTGGTCTAGCCAGTCTTGCAAGATAGAATTCGAGTCATGGTAGTGGGAGCGGGGAGGAAACCTTTAGGAACTAGAGGAAGGTTGTATTTCTCATCATTGTTACATCGCACCGTGACTGGCTCATCTCCTCTTCTTTTCTTATACATGTATTTATATGCAAAATACCCTCTAAATATTGCTTTAACTGTGTCTAAAAGGTTTTGGAATGTTACATTTTCATTCAATTTATTTCGAATAATTTTTAAATTACATTATTTCTTCAATTACCCGGTAGATTTTAAACAAGATGTTGTTCAGTTTCTATGTATTTCATGTGTTCCACCTTGATCTTCCTATTGTTGATAACTACTTTCACAGTGTTATGATCTAAGAAGATGGTATGTTAGGCAGGGTTCTCTAGAGAAATAAAATCAGGACACTTATGATTATATATATAAAAGAAGCTAGGGTTATACAGCAAGAATGAATTTAAGAGTTAATTAGTCACCCAGCATTACAGAGGGCTCAGTTCAGCTCACTTCCATGGAACAGTTAATATACTGGAAGTCCTTCAACTCACATGGGCTGGTGGGTCCAAGGTCAAGGAAGAAGACAGGGGACTCTTCCCTCAGGGAAGGCAGGCAGAGTCTGCCCGCAGGCAGCAGGTGGCATTTTGGGTCAGCAACAGTCATAGCTCAGGAGATTAGCTAGACTGACGCTGATGGGATCTGGAACTCTTGAACAGTGACAGGATCCACCAAACTCAAGGTCAAGCAATGTATGCACCAGCAGCTTGCCGATGCAGGTTTCAAAGGAGCCTCAAGCTCTAGCAACATGGTCCATGGGTTGGCTTGGTCCACACGTAGTGTAGCTCACAGGTTGAGACAGAAAACTAGCTAAAGCAGTGTGATCACTAGGGAGCAAAAGAGACAGGGATCAAAAGAGACAGCTCTTCAATCAAGCTTCAACCTGATTAAATTCTGCCCACACGGTTCTACTGGCCTAGTTGGCATGACAATCTTATCATGGATGATTTGTAATATCACAATGTTTTTTAATGTATTAAGGTTTGTTTTGTGGCTGAACATATAGTCAATTCTAGAGGCTGTTACATGTTGTGTTAGTATTGGAAAAGAATATATGTTGTGTTGTTATTGGTA
>NW_022107431.1:38149228-38150258 GCF_000313985.2 Echinops telfairi | reverse complement strand
ATTTAGTTGATATATGAGATCAAGTTGTTTAGTTCCTCTGTGTCTGTTGAACTTATTTCTAATTGTTCTATTCTTCATGGGAGAAAGACTGAGCTTTCTCCTCCCATAAACAATTACAGTCTCAGAAGCCCACAGGGAGTCACTATAAATCAGCATTGACTCAATAACACTGAGTTTGGTTTGGCTTATAGTGTAGTCTATTACTCTTTTCTAATCTATGGCTTTGATTTATATATTTTGAAGATTTCTCATGGGTTGCACAGATATTTATTATAACTAAAGCTTCTTGACCAATTGTTAAGTAGTGTCCTTTGTAATCCCATGGAAGATTTTCCCTAGAAGTCTATTTTATCTACTACTCCTGCTTATATTTCTTTACCATTTGCTTGGTACATTTTTTTCATCCTTTGATTTTTAGTCTATGTTTTGTTTTTGTGGATAAGGTGTTTTTTGTAGGCAGCACATTGATGGGTACCATTTTCTTATCCATTCTGCTAGTCTGTTTCTTCACTGATGCATTTATTCCACTCGCAGTCAACATCATCATTGATAGGAATACATTTATTGCTGGCATTTGCTTTGTGTTTTTCGTGTTTGTATTGGTTTCCTTGCTACTTGCTGTTTTCTGTAAAAATTTTTAAAAAATATTTTTGGTCCTTTTTCTTTCTCTCCTGATGTTTTAATACTGACTAAGTCACATAGATTTAGGAAGCATCTAAAAACAACAACTTCAAATCTTTGTGAAAGTTTGGTCTTGTTTTTAAAAATTCCTTTAATTTACGTTTATCCAGAAATGCCCTCATTTCTCCCCGATATTTGAGGAACAACTTTGTTGGATATAAGGTTCTTGATGGCAGTATTTCCCCACCCCCCTGAGTTTTATATATGTTTTCCTATTGGTTTGTTTCCCTTATGTTTCATATGAAAGAATCAGAGTGTAGTCTTTTTGGTTGCCTTTGTAGGTAACTTATTTATTATTACCAAGTTGCTCTCAGGGTTCTTGTTTTCGATTTTGGAAAGCTTGATTATG
>NW_022107431.1:38146845-38147796 GCF_000313985.2 Echinops telfairi | reverse complement strand
GAATGGGGAGTGTTTCAATCCTACTTATTAAAGCTTCACATACTCATGATTCACCTCATTTTGGCAGTGTTTTTTTTGTTTGCTTCAATTCTTCATACATTTAGGACATGAGGTTTTCCCTCTGTATCTGTTTCATCATGACCTTGTTGAAGAGGGATTGTGTAGTATGTCTACCTCAGTCACCATCTTTAACGGAAATGCCCATCCATCAATACATTTTTAAACAAATATTTTCACTTAGAAGAATGATGAACATGTTTCCAAATCTCTGACTATTTCCAACATAAAGTAATTTCTTTTCACATGACTCAGTCGACTACCCTATCATTCATTATCTACTCATTTCTCTACTTGGTTAATGTCTGTTTTCTCTCAAGCCTGAACTCTTCATGAGGTTAGGAACCATACCTACTTTGTTTATTACTTTATATTTAGCTCCCAGAACTCATAAGTGTTGAATGGATGACTAGATTGAGGAATATTGGAGGGGAACATAGAACTATTTCTCGAAACAAAGTGGCAAGTACCATTGGATACAAAGTGGCAGGTATCCTTGGATATTTCTTTATTGTCTAGAACCGTGTTTCTCAACTGGTGCTGAGTGAGGGGAGTGATGATTTGGCCCGCATGCAAGACTTTTGACAATATCTGAAGACATCTTTGCTTGTCACATTTGCAGTGTGTGTGGTGGGGGCTTTACTGGTATATGAGGAGCCTTACTGGTACAGTGGCTAGGTTTTTCTGCTAACTGAAAAGTGATGTGTTCAAGCCTTTCAGGTGCTCCATAAGAGAAATATATGCAACCTGCTTCCGTAAAGATGTAAAACCTCAGAAGCCCTATAGGACAATTCTGCTCTGTCCTATAGAGTCACTCTGAGTCAGAATCAACTCAACAGCAATAAGCTGGTGGCATCAAGTAGACCCAGAGATGTTGCTAAGTGTCCTGCGATG
>NW_022107431.1:38143555-38144670 GCF_000313985.2 Echinops telfairi | reverse complement strand
TAGCTATTTGTGTGTGTTTTAACAGGAGTATTGAAAATTTGAATCGAATGTTTTTGGTGATAATCGAGAAGGAAAGCATGTATCCCAATGTGAGCAGCAGCGAGTCCCTGTCCACCCCCGTGCAGCTCTGCTATGAGAACATGAACGGATCCTGTGTCAAGTCTCCCTACTCCCCTGGACCCCGCGTGCTTCTGTACGTGGTCTTTGGCTGTGGGGCTGTGCTCGCTGTGTTTGGAAACCTCTTGGTGATGATTTCAATCCTGCATTTCAAGCAGCTGTACTCTCCAACCAATTTCCTCATCGCCTCCCTGGCCTGTGCTGACTTTTTAGTGGGTGTGACCGTGATGCCCTTCAGCATGGTCAGGTCCGTGGAGAGCTGCTGGTACTTTGGGGCTGGTTTTTGTACTTTCCACACGTGCTGTGATACGGCGTTTTGCTACTCTTCTCTCTTCCACTTGTGCTTCATCTCCATCGACAGGTACATCGCTGTCACTGACCCTCTGGTCTACCCGACCAAGTTCACTGTGTCTGTGTCCCGAATGTGCATCGGCATCTCCTGGATCCTGCCTGTTGTGTACAGCGGTGCCCTGTTCTACACAGGAGCCAATGATGATGGACTGGAAGAATTATCTCGTGCCCTCAACTGTATAGGTGGTTGTCAGGCTGTTGTAAATCAAAACTGGGTGGTGATAGATTTTTTATCCTTCTTTATACCAACCCTTGTTATGATCATTCTCTATAGTCATATTTTCATTGTGGCTAGAAAACAGGCTCAAAAGATTGAAACGACTAGTAGCAAAACAGAGTCATCATCGGAAAGTTACAAAGGCAGAGTGGCCAGGAGAGAGAGAAAAGCAGCTAAGACCCTGGGGATCACAGTGGTGGCCTTTATGATTTCATGGTTACCATACAGCATTGATTCATTAATTGATGCTTACATGGGCTTCATCACCCCTGCCTATATTTATGAGATTTGCTGCTGGTGTGCTTATTATAACTCAGCCATGAACCCTTTGATTTATGCTCTCTTTTACCCATGGTTTAGGAAAGCCATACAATTAGTTGTCAGTGGCCAAGTTTTAAAGGATGGTTCAGCAACCAGGAATTTGTTTTCT
>NW_022107431.1:38140666-38141705 GCF_000313985.2 Echinops telfairi | reverse complement strand
ATGAAGTAGCAACAAAAGTAATTTTATGGTTGGGGTGGGGGTGGGGGGGCGCTCACCACAACACGAGGAACTGTATGAAAGGGTTGAGGCATTAGGAAGGTCGAGAACCACTGCTCTAAAGCATTCACTACCATTGAGTTTGCAGGGACTCGCATTGACCCTGCAGAACAGAGAGCTGCCCTTGTGGATTTCCGAGACTGTTGCTCTCTGAAGGAGTAGAAAGCCTCGTTATGCTTTTCTCTTCCTCCTGCGGAGTCACTGGTTTCAAACCGCTGACGGTGCTCACTGCCTTCTTCTAGTCCACTGACTCGGCTCTCTGCTCGCTGTGACTTCTATGTTCCTTGGTTCTTTTTACACTTTTTCTTACACAGCTTTCTAATCTTTTCTAGCTGTCAAAGTTTTCATATGTGACCAGGCTTCACTGGGCGTTTGCTTTCTCAAGGCAGTCTCCTGGTAGCAGTTAAATCTCATGTGCTTAGTTCCTAATGAAAAGAGATGGGATATTTTCTTACCATCCAGGCCCGGGATCTGATTCGCTCTGGGAGGCGTCAGAAGTAAAAGCCAGGGTGTCTCCTGGTGCTACCGCGTTCTTCTCAAAACTGTGTAAACCACGTGGGTGCGGATAGTATGCTATGTTACCTTGTTCTGTTCACACAGAGAACATGCTACTCATTCATCCAAGGAAAAATCGCTTTGGAATGAGCTCTCTTGTTTCTTTTATTCTAATACATATTAATGTAGCAAAGTACTTACAATTGTTAGGAGCCATGCATTAAAATAAGTAAAGTTGTTTCTTAATTGTTTTATCCCTGAATATGAAACTCAATAAAGGCTTTGGGGTATCCTCCAGGTTTTCCCACATTTACCAAACATAAACTACATGCCCATGTTGTATGGAAATCAGTGCCAGATGATGGGCATGCAAAAATAAAGTCCCACAATTGTCCTAAAGAAACATGGAGTCTGGGAAGAAGTAATGCTTATGGGAAATGAAAACATGACAAGCAATATATTAGCCACCAAGTTAAGATCAATAAGT